>NW_015169181.1:1134188-1138089 GCF_001447785.1 Gekko japonicus | reverse complement strand
TAGCTCTTCGGGGGACATACCAGAGGAGGCAGTTCTCCAAATACATGGGTCCCAGAGCGCTCATGGTCTTAAGGGTCCATATCAAAACCTTGAACCTGACCTGGTACTCCACCGGAGCCAGTGCAGCTAGCGCAGCATTGGTTGAACATGTGTGATCCGTGATGTTTCCATCAGGACCTGCGCCACCACATTCTGGATGAGTTTCTAAATCAGTCGCAAGGGCAGGCGAGTGTAAAGCAAGTTACAGTTATCCAGTCTGGAGGTGGATTACTGTGGCTAGGTCAGGGCAAGAAAGGAAGGGAGCCAGTTGCCTTGCCTGTGGCAGTTGGAAGAACACCGGCTTGGCAACATTTGTGATCTGGGCCTACGTAGACAAGGAGGTATCTAAGACCATGTCCAAACTCTTGACAGAGTATTAGAAGTGCACTGTCCAGAATGGGAAGTTGGGACCCCAATCCTGAATTCCCCCCATCCAGCCACAGAACCTCTGTCTTGGTTGGATTCAGTTTCAGCCGGCTCCATCCCACCATGGCCTCCAGTCCCTCGGCCAGAATTTGGGGGGAAGTGTCCAGGCAGCCACCCATCAACAGATACAGCTGGGTGTCATCAAGCATACTGGTGACATCCCCATCCCGAAACCGAGGAACCCCACATGTTAAGGGGAACCTGGTTGACACCCTCCCACCAGCACCACCCTCTGTCCCCAACCTCTGAGAAATGAGGTAAGCCACTGTAACACAACCTAGGAATTCCTGTGTTGGCAAAGCAGTGGGTCAACAGGTCATGGTTGACTATGTCGAATGCTGTTGTAAGATCTAATAATAACAGTAATGCTGACCTGCCTTTATCCAGTTGCCTACGGAGATCATCTGTGAGAGTGACCAACGCCATCTTTGTCCCATGGCCAGGGCGGAAACCGGACTGGAATGGGTCAAGTGTTGATGTGTCATCCAGGAAGCATTGGAACTACTCGGCTACCGCTCTCTCAATTACCTTGCCCAGGAATGGTAGATTTGAAACTGGGTGGTATTTGGCAGGATCTAAAGGATCCGAAGATGGCTTTTTCAAGAGGGGTATTACCACAGCCTCTTTCAGACCCTCCAGATAGACCCCAAATCTAGGGACAGATTGATAATATCTATCAGAGGGCCCCATATTCCCTCCTGACTCTTGGTCAAGTCTGTCCCTGACTTTGAAATGTTTTTTTTAAAATGTGTGTCACTTTGTGAAAAGTTGAGGTTTGTGGCCTAATCGTTTCCTTTGTTTTCTGACCTAGATGGCCCAGACAAGCCCAGTCTTGTCAGGTCATAGAAGCTGAGCAGGGTTGGCCTAGGTTAGTACTTGGATGGGAGACCACAATGGAAGTCCTGGGTTGCTACACATAGACAGGCAATGGCAAATCACTTCTTTTCATCTCTTGCCTTGAAAACCCTATAGGGTTACCATAAATCATAGAGTGTGAAGGGACCTCCAGGGTCATTCAGTCCAGCCCCCTGCACAATGCAGGAAATTCACACACCCCAGTGACCTGAAAGATGCCTAAAAGATGATAAAAAAACCTTCCAGGATCCCTAGCCAAACTGGCTTGGAGAAAAATTGCTTCCTGCCCCCAAAGTAGTAATCAGCATTTCCCTCTCATGATCTGCCTAAGTTCACAGAATCAGCATTGCTGTCAGATGGCCATCTAGCCTCTGTTTAAAAACCATGCCAGTAGCTCACAAAGCAGAATTTTTGCTCACAGGACTCCACAGCTTAGAGGGAGCATTGCCAGTGACCCCTGTTCTATGCCTAAAAGTTGATAAAAAACCTCCAGGATCCCTGGCCAAACTGGCCTGGAGAAAAATTGCTTCCTGCTCCCAAAGTAGTAATCAGCATTTCCCTCTCATGATCTGCCTAAGTTCGCAGAATCAGCATTACTGTCAGATGGCCATCTAGCCTCTGTTTAAAAACCTCCAAAGAAGGAGAGCTCACCACCTCCCGAGGAAGCCTGTTTCACTGAGGAACTGCTCATATTAAAATAAACATATTGACATCTTGCGTATAATTATTGTGAGTCTGTTTTTTTCACTTATTATCTATCCATGTATATACACTCTCCCATCGTTTTAAGTACAATTCTTCATCTTTTCCTTGTAAAACAACATTCAATCTATCCATTTCTGCTAGCTCCAACAATTTCAGAAGTATTTCATCTCTTGAGGGGATCCTCTCCGATTTCCAACATTTAGCCACTAAGATTCTAGCTGATGTTAGAATGTAAGTTAGTAAATACAACTTGTTTTGTTTATAACCTTTGGGGATCATATTCAACAAAATAGTTTCTGGTATAAAATCTAGATCAATATTCAGTATTTTCTGTATTATCTTATGTATTTTGTGCCAAAAATTTTGAACTTTCCCACATCTCTACCATATATGATAAAATGTTCCCACATTTGTTTTACATTTCCAACACTTGTTTGATGCATTAGGATAACATTTGGCTATTTTGTCTGGGGACCAGTGCCATCTGTGAAACATTTTGTAGATATTTTCTTTATATGATATCGCTCTCATAAATTTCGTTATGTGCCATATTTTGGACCATTGTTCTATGTCTGTGCTATGTCCTATATCTTGCATCCAGGACATCATCGTTGTTTTAACAGCCTCATCTTGCATATAGTCATCTAACAGGAAGTTATAAAGCTGGTCTTCAAGGTGCCACTGGACTCAAACTCCAAGACAGGCAGACTTTCTGTCAGGCTCCTTAGTCAGGTTATGCAACACAGGGCTTCATGAGAAGATAACTGTTTATTGGTAGATCCAGTACTAGAGACACGTGTACAGCTTGTGTCAGGAGTGGCTGCCAATACTAGGGCCTCTGACTTATACTAGAATCAAACATCCCCCCGGTAAGCATGAGCCAATGGATACATCTCTCACGCATGGGCAAAGCAAGCAGGCAAAGCAAAAGCCGTTAACCTTCCCAGCCGGGAAAAACTGCAGCTGTAGCATCTACAAGGTCAAGCATAAGATAGCAAACAGTTGGGGAGCCAGGGAGAGCTGAGACATAAAACAGGAGGGCACCCCTCCACATTCCAGACCTATGACAGGGCTACCTGACACTTTCATTCATTGAAGAGTGTGCTGTTGACCTTCCCAATCTCTCCAACTCACCACCCCCACCCCCATATTTCCTTCTCCCACAACCTTGGATTCCGGAGGGCTCACTCACCAGGATGACGCACACCACGGCCCCGGCATCCTTGTCCACCAAGGGGATTATTAACACTGCAAAAGAAAGAGAGGTTGGTAAGCCAGAAGGCAAGCGCACGGGGTGTGTGTGTGTGTGTGTTGGAGATGGAGTTGCCATGCGAGGATAACATGAGTGAGCAGGAACAGCAAAGTGCTCCTTCTCCAACCTAGCCGAAACTCTCCTCAACCGGTTCCTCGTGGGGCTAAGAGAGCCGAAGCTTCAGAGGAAGCTAGTAAGCCAGGACGACCTGGACCTGGAGAAGGCAATCCGGGAGGCCACTCCATACGAAAAGGCCCACCAAGACCGCCTTGAAGGGTGAGTAGTGTAGTGTCACTTGGAATAGTGAGCTAGGGACAGTATATATTTAGACGCGTTAGGGCATTTGATTTCTTTTCTTTTCACCCACTTACTGTTATTATTCTGCACTTTGTTGTTTGACCTCCTATAAAATAAACCTTTTCCTTGCTGTTTACTCTGCCTGGTCCTCACGCCTGTTATTCGGCAAAAAGGGAGGTCTGAAGGTCTTGGGAGGGTGCTCTGGGCCTTCTCAAGGGATCCTAAATCCAGAGTGGTGGCAGCGTCAGGTGACACCCCACTTGAGCCGTGTGACAGCGCCCAAAACGACTGTCTGCCCAGGGAAGTGCCACCATCTTGCTCATTCCC
>NW_015169181.1:1127141-1132170 GCF_001447785.1 Gekko japonicus | reverse complement strand
TTTCTTACTTTGAATATAAGAAAAGAACCCTTTTTTGTTGTTTTTAGCATCTCTCACTAGCCTAAGCTCATACTGAGCTTTAACTTTCCTAATTCTCTCTCTACAAGCACTGGTTATTTGTTTCTATTCATCCTTAGTTGTAGGGCCCTCCTTCCATTTCCTAGATGAATCTTTTTTATATCTCAGTTCTTCAGAAAGCTGTTTATGGAGCCATCTTGGCTTCTTTACGCTCCTCCATTTTTCCTTCTCATAGGAACCGTTTGTGATTGTTCCTTCAATGTTTCACTTTTAAGAAACTCCCACCCCTCTTGAACTCCCTTCTCCTGAAGTATTTCTGACCATTGGATTCTACCCAGCATAACTTTGAGTTTGCCAAAATGTGCTTTCCTGAAGTCCAACCTATATGTTTGACTACATACAGCTTTTCCCTTCCCCAAGAATTCCCTTCCCCAAGAAATTCCAAAATTACATGGTCACTACTGCCCAGGGTGCCCACTACTTTCACCTCATCAACCAGTTCTTCCCAGTTGTTGAGAATCAAGTCCAAGATAGCAGATCCCCTTGTTTCCCTCTCCACTTTCTGGGAAATGAAGTTGTCAGCAAGACAAGTCAGGAATTTATTGGACCTTTCATTTTTAGCAGAGTTGGACTTCCAATAGATCTCCAGGTAATTAAAATCTCCCATGACCACCGTGTCCCGTCTCTTTGAGAACTTTGTACTCTGTTCTAGGAGCATCTCATCCCAGTCCTCTGCCTGGCTTTGTGGTCTGTAGCAGACCCCACCATGAGATCAGTATTATTTCTTACTTGACTGGACTTCCATGCTCAGAGTCACGTATTTCCTCACGTATATGCCTCCTTTACATATAATGCAACTCTTCCGCCTTTCCTTATTTGACGGTCCTTATTTGTATTTGTCATCTGTGAGTTGATCGCACTTTCCACCACTAGATTCCTTTGTTCATTTCTACCACTTCTGGACCATCAATGGTGGTCAAGATTGGTGGTTCCTCCTCTCTGGCTTAGCAAAACTCCTGAAGTCAATCAACAAGAATCGTTTTGAACGTTCCCTGTTGTAACTAAAGGCTCTGTCCATTTGGTATTTTGTGAGCATATATGGAGGCTTCCCTTGGATAAGTGGGTTGGTCCATTCTCTATGGCCTGCACAGAAGCTTTATTGAATGGCTGCCTCGTTGTTCATGTATTACAGATGGGCAGAGTGGCAGAATCCTTATTTTCTCTCAATTTATGTTGCCTCCTGTTTCAGAAGGGGGAGCAGAGTATGCTTCTATGCGAGTGTGTTGTTGTTGTTCAGTCGCACAGAAGCTTCTATGCGAGTGTACCCAAAGATAAAAAATTTAAAAGTAAGTTGTGTACCCTGATTGGGTGGAAAGGTAGCATTAAAATGTTCAAAATAAATAAAATAAGTTGCTTGATGGGGAAGCCCCAAGAGAGCTTGTGTGGTGGACTTGCTAAGAGGCTGAATTATGAATCTCCTCTGCTGTGAACTCATGGGGGGTGGGCAAGCAACACTTCAGGCAAGCAACACTCCAATAGTTGCGGTGTGGGCATGACAATATCAGTCAGCCTTAAAAATATCTTTAAAAAATTGCTCTGGCTGTAAAAATAGCAAGGTCATGTATGTGAAACATTTTGAACTCTCAGAAGTGCTAAATAAGAATTTTAATGTGTGGAGGGAGAGAAGGCAAGGTCTGCTGAGTCCCGTGTATGTGTTGAGGTCCCATTTGGAGACCCCCGTGGTCTCTTTGAAAATGACTGAATTGTTCAGTCGGTCTTTAATGCACCTGTTTGAAAGGGCTGTTTGTGCTGTACTGGCTGGTCTTTGGGGAAACTCCCTGTTGGGACCCCAAAACATGTGTGTGGATGGCTGAGCAGTGTAGTGGTGAGAGTCTCAGACTAAGATCTGTGAGATCCAGCATCAAATCCCCACTTTGCTGTGTAAACTCACTGTGTGGTCTTCTCTCTCTTTTCTCTTACTCTTTCTTTGGAAGCCAGCGTGGTGTAATTGTTAGCGTCAGGCTAGGATCTGGGAAACACAGGTCTGGATTTAATCTGTCATGGAACTGCACTGGGTGACTTCGGGCCAGTCTCACACTCTCACCCCAGCGCACCCGACAGGGTGGTTGTGGAGGTGAAATGGATGCGAGGAGAACCACGCAAGCTGCTTTGGGGTCCCCACTGCGGAGGCGAACCTGAGGCTTGTTTAAGAGATTATACTCTCAAATTGGGTGCAGATGGTCTTCACAGCTGTTTTGACTCTGGTGGCAGGAAGCCTTTTAAGAGGCACGAAAGAAAAACGGTCTTAACATCAGAAGTTACCAGTCGCTTGTTTTCAGGCGTGCTCGATGGGCTGGTTATTTCACTCCTCCTCCTGCCTCTTGCCTTTTCCCTCAACCAGAAATGCTGGTCCCTTCTCTGTTCCTTAGAGGGAAAAAGAAAGACAATTAGCAAGCTAAGAGCAACAGTTTCATCAGCCTTGTCTGTTTAGTGTAAACAGAGTGTGGAGCAACTGAGCTTTGGCGGCAACCTCTTGTACAGGCTTTGAAGAGTTTGCTCTTTCCCCTCAAGCCCGGGACTGTTGCTTCCTCTGTCCAAGCAGCCTCAAGACCAGCACCGAATGTTTGCTCTACAGAGGCTGTGTGTGTGTGTGTGCTCTCCTTATGGCCACAATAAAGAGGCATTGCTGCAAACATGCTTCTTCAGCGACTCAGCAGAGCAGGCACCCTGTTTGCAGCCCTTTTAAAGGTATTGGCTGCTGCTGCTGCTGGTGGTGGTGGAAGAGAGTGCCGTTGAGTCACAGCTGACTTATGGTGACCCTGTGGGGCTGGGGTGTCAAACGCATTTGTTATGAGGGTTGGATCTGACTTAAATATCACTTTGTTGGGCTGGGCCATGTGTGCCATAAAACATAATGCTAGGTTCCAGATATCTATCTATATAATAGTGAAGGAGCTCCCTGCGTGTGGATATCTAAATCCGCACATCGGGGGATGTTTAAATCCCCCCAAAAGTAAAAGAGCGTTCCCTGCGCATGCACAGGGAACGCTCTGGGAACTCTACGATGGGCTGGCGGTTGGAAGCCGCTCAGTCCTCACCGCAGGAGCAGGGGGTGAGGAGGAGATTGGCGGCGATGGTGGAGGAGACTGCCGGAGCAGAGGGGCAGGAGGAGATCAGCAGGGGCGGAGGAGGAGGAGACCGCTTTCTTTAAATTCCTGACTGGTAAAATAATATGAGTTCATAGGACGGATGACTATAAAGCACCTTGCAGATTACCGATGCTGGCAACAATCACTGTATCTAATAATAAATGGGCTGGCCCTGTGTAACTGGGTCCCCCGCAGACAAGGTAACCATCGCCAGGTGTGGACAAGATGACTTGTGAATTAACCAGAAGAGAAAAGCTCAACACTGGCCTAAGGAGGACTGAGCATGCTATGCTGAAGCCCCAATCGGAGTGGCCCCCCCCCCCCCCCCCCCAGCAGTCTCCTGTCCCCTCCCTTGCACTAGTTGCCTGCGGGCCACATAAGAACCCTGGACGGGCCGGTTACGGTCCCCCGGGCCTTATATTTGACACCCCTGCTGTAGGGTTTTCAAGGCAAGAGACATTCAGAGGTGGTTTGCCATTGCCTGCCTCACAACCCTGGTATTCTGCGAAGTTCTCCCATCTAAATACTAGCCAGGGTCAGCTCAGCCTCTGAGATCTGATGAGATCAGGCCAGTCTGGGCTATCCGGGTCAGGGCAATCAGCTACTAGTGATATGGTTTCCCCACTATTCCTCTTGAACCAGGGCTGTTGCTATTAGTGGGCCACTTTGATACCCAAAGGCTCGATGTGGCGAGTTGCAGACTGCGGGAAGTGTATCATCTGCTGTTCGATCCCTGGTGGGGAAGTGAGAGTCCTTCAGCCCTTCTGTGGCTTTTCTTCTGAGACTGCATTGGGATATGTGGTATAGTAAAGTAACAGGACATAGGAATGGGGCTGAAGAGGTCACTGTTAAAGCTGAAAGGCATGACCTCCTCATGCTTTCTTTAAATTCCTGACTGGTAAAATAATATGAGTTCGTAGGATGGATGACTATAAAGCACCTTGCAGATTACTGATGCTGGCAACAATCACTGTATCTAATAATAAACGGGCTGGCCCTGTGTAACTGGGTCCCCCGCAGACAAGGTAACCATCGCTAGGTGTGGACAAGATGACTTGTGAATTAACCAGAAGAGAAACGCTCAACACTGGCCTAAGGAGGACTGAGCATGCTTTAGGAGTGGAGGGATGTGTCAGTTCAGTGTCACAGAAGAACAGAAAAGAGGGGGCGGGGAGAGACTCGTCCATTCAAGCTCTTGAGAGATTCTGGGAGGGGGAGGTTTGGGGTGTGGGCTTTCCAATCTGCACCCCCCTGCTGATAGTTCCTTATTGAGTTTGCCCAATAGCAAAATATCTGGATTTACATCTGAAGAAGTGGATGCTAGTCCATGAAAGTATACATTGGAATAAAGTTTTGTTACCATTAAACTCCTGTGTGTCGTTGCCATGATATCCTGTAGGGCTGAAAGTGCATTGGTGATATCCGAGTAGAGAGGCACGCCTCCCCTTTGCTGCGTTTGGGCCTAGAGAACTCCTGGCTGCCTCCAAAACGGGTGCAGGTGACTGGCTGCTTCTTTACTGCTTTTATACCACAACCTCCCCAATGACGAGCAACGTCTGACTGGTTAGGTGACCTAGTAGCTAAAAAAATCCCCTTTCTGACTTCAGCCAGGCCCCTGCTGTTCCTCTCTTTCCTGGTTGCTTTCTCACCTTTAATTGTTGGCTGGAGGGTGGTGTGATGTGTCTTCTAGCAGACAGGTCCTTCTTTTTCTTTAATCTCCCCCGCCCCCAGCACTGGCCTTTAAATTCTTCTGTGGCTTCTCTGCTCTGATGACAAGTGTTAATTGCACACTTGACGGTGGCCTATTCTTTGGTGATGACACAGTAGCCCAAAACAATGGTAATTGCATAGCGACTCATATC
>NW_015169181.1:1060949-1125378 GCF_001447785.1 Gekko japonicus | reverse complement strand
ATGTGAACACTGCGCTTGGCACAGACTTTGTAAATCCACTTAACATAAAGCTTTAGGGATAGGCCTGATTTTATTCTGAGCACGGAGGATCTGGATTTCCACTGTGCCGACGGTGGGCCTGCCTTGACACCCTGGAATCCCAAGGGAGACGGGCAACTTCATAGGATGGAGGTGTGCTCAATCTGAAAACGACCTTCAGTACATGAAACGGAATTATTTAGCTCTTGAATCTTGTGACAGCAGGGAAGGGATCTTGTCGCTGATGCCAGAGACTACCCCAGTAATTGCTACTCCAAATCTACATTTCAAAAGAAATGTTTGAATTGTGGACGCCAGAGAGAGTAGAGAGGGGTGTTTGTGTGTCTTGGACTTCTTCCTCTCTTCCTTCCCCCACAACCTGTTTAGAGAGCTGTTGTTGACCTCTCATGAACCCCCTAGATTGGGGCCTACAAGCTTGGTTGTCCCCACTGAGGAGCCCTTGAAGTGTTTACTTTGGAGAGGCTGTAGAGGATTGATTTAGGCCCAGAAAGAGTGTCCTTCAAGTGGCAGTGTATGTTGTGTTTACTTTCCCCCATTTTTACCTAGGTTCCTTCCGGGCTTGCCGTGACAGTGCCAACTAGCTACAGCTCCATTATATTTTGTATGTTTTGAAGCATTTCTTCCATTCCCTGATCAGCCAGTGTGGTGTAGCAGGTAGGGGGTAGGACCAGTGTTCCCTCTAAGCTGAGTTAGTGTGAGCTGGCTCACAGTTTTTTAACCTCCAGCTTAATATTTTTGTCTTAGCCCAGGAAGGAGGGCTCCAGAGCAAACTGATTTCTGCAGTCGCCAAATTGCTCGCTCACAACTTCAATGCTGGCAGCTCACAAAGTAGAATTTTTGCTCACAAGACTCCACAGCTTAGCGGGAACATTGGGTAGGACTAGAATCTGGGTGACCCGGGCTCAGATCCTCATGTGACCATGAAGCTCGCCTGGTAACCATGTCATGCTGTCTTGGCCAAACCTACTTTGTAGGAGGGTTTTAAGATTAAATGGGGAAAGCCATGCATGCTTCAAGAAAAAAATTGCTAGATCAGTTTTCAGTGCCATTTGACATAAAATAAAACACACAGCTAAGTCTGTAGTCTGGGAGTTGCTACCGTTCTGCGCGGCAGAGATGTTCCGCCAGGCCTTCGGTGGAGGACAGCAATGGGGCATCCTTCGGCACTCTCATATAATTCCCCTCCCCCCAAGGATGCCAGGGAGCTGGAATTCTTTACGCCATCCTATATATTGTATGTATGCTGTCTTTATCTATTGGTATTTATTGGTTTGTTTGTTTATTATTTCAGTTTATATCCCGCCCTTCCTGCGAATGGGCTCAGGGTGGCTCACAACAATAAATATAAACAATCTAAATTAGTACAATAAAATAATACAATAAAACCAATTTTAGAATATTTAAAGTATTTAAAATATTTAAAGTGGGCAGTACAATGCATTTAATTCCAGTTTCTACAGCCAGGAAAATAAGTGGGCCGATGCTGAGCCATGATGGTCTCGTGTAGCAGCAGTAGGGAGGCCAGCTAGTAGGTGACCACTGCCTCGGCCAAAGGCCTGGCGGGACAGCTCAGTTTTACAGGTCCTGCGAAACTGCAGCAGGTCCCGCAGGGCCCTGATCTCTATCTTTTGGGCTGGGGACAACCCGCAGACGGCTATCCACAGAGCGCAAGGCTCTCCGGGTCCCGTAGATATTTTGGTCCCAGGCCGCGTAAGGCTTTAAAGGTCAACACCAACATCTTGGAGTGGATCTGGTTTTAACTTAGTTTTAAATTGAGAGCTGTATACTATTTTGTTGTAAGCCGCCCTGAGCCCTACTTGTAGGGAAGGGTGGCCTAGTAAATCCAATTTAATAAATAAATAAATGTAGTCTAAAAACTTTGAAAAAGCAACAACACAGCAGAAGTAGTACAAACTCTCAAACATAGCCAAGAACAATAGCCACAGGTGTGAGAAAATAGAACTATCTTGGTCCTGAAGGATCGATCTGTCAATGGCTACTAGTTCTAGTTGACCAAAGAAGAAATTGCAACCAACTCATGCCAACCCCAACCATAGGGTGTTCCAGGCAAGAGATGAGCAGACGTGGTTTACCATTGCTTTCCTCTGCGCATAGCAACGACAGTCTTTCTTGGTGGTCTCCCATCCGAGCACTGATTGTGGCCAAACCTGTTCAGTTCCCAGGCTAGAGCAAGTCTGGGCTAAGCTGTGCTATTCCAGCTGCTCAGTGACAAAATGGAACTTGCATATTCAGAAGCACCACATCTTTGAATGCCGGTGCTAACAGGCAGCACCAGGGGAAGGCTTTGGCATTGATACCCTGTTTATTAGTCCTTCGGGGCAACTCTTTGGCTGCTGTGTGAAACAGGCTGGACTAGATGGACCAGGAGTCTGATCCAGCAGGACTCTTCTGATGTTCTTGTGACTGGAGGCCTGAATGATACCGATGTTATTACCAGGCAAGTATTCCTTGGTGGAGTTCTCTGCTGGTACAGTCTCTTCTGGGACAGCACTACCTACTCTGGAGACTGAACTTGGTGGATTCTCTCAGCATCCCTGTTTGACAGTCTTTCCAAACTCCTAATTTGCTGAGATGTGCAGTTGTGTGTTTTGCGTAACTTGTTCTACATCTTCTAGTCAGGATAACAAGGAGCTGGTAGCCATTTAAAGGTGGAAGCTGAGGCTGCCATTTGGGCCAAGCCCTCTTGGAGCATGCATGTCCTTGTCACTGGGAATACGCATGCCCTGACTACCACTGCAGTTCCTCGACTGGAGGTGGATGAAGGCTCGGCTGAGGCTGGTTTAAATGGCTATAAAGGGGGCTTGGACAAATTCACAGAGGACAGGTCCATCAGTAAATATCCTCCCTGATGGCTAAATGGACTCTCCATGTTCAGAGGCAGTGTACCTCTGCAAGCCCATTGCTGGGCACAACCCTGTGGGAGGGTGTCTACAGTTTCTGCCTTCCACTTGTAGGCTTTCCAGTGCCATCTGGTTGACTACTGTGGTGGAAAGGCAGGTTGCTGGACTAGATGGACTGCTCTTGGAGCGACTTGCTTGAGGCCTCTCAGTGAGTTGGAGTTCTCTGCTCTGATTTCTCAGGCCCTGTTTGAAAGTGTTCTCCACCCAACCCTGGTTCGGTTTCTGTTTCTGTGAACAAGAATCTCTCTAAATTTGGTGACAGACCCACATTTCACTGGGCATCTTTTGGGGACTCATCTAACAGGTTATGGAAGTGACTTTTCCTCTGCCTTGGGGCTTTCCCTTCGACTTCCCGGCATGCTCTTAGGGCTTCTTGTTTTGAAGTGGCGTCGGGAAGCTCTCCTACAGGGAGGTAAGCTCAGATCTTTGTGTTGTAGGAGCTCTGAAACATCCGGTAGTTCCAGTGTCTTGAAGAGCAGCTTGTACAGAATAAGGCTTCTTGTACCCGTCTGTGTTTCAGTGGATGCTGTTGTGCTTCCTTGTCTCTGCTCACCTCTTCCTTCTTCCCTGGGCCTTCACTTCAGTAGGCTTACTTGCTATTCTCCAAGTTCCTTCTGTTTCTTGTTCTTTCAACTTCGGCTGTGCTCAGTGATCCACAGAGAGAAAGCCTTAAAGTTGTGCACCATCTTTTTCCTTACAGGTACTTCTGGTTGACAACTGAACTGGTTTTCTTGCCTAACATTTGATGCAATGTTTAGAATGCTTCCACTGTAGAAGGGTGTATCTATCTAGTACCACTCATACAGCTTTCACCTTAAGCAGAAATCAGAATAAACATTAAAATAAAGGGACCTTACTTCGTATTATTTAATTATTGCACCTCTAAATTTTGCCACTGAAAGGGTGACAAGATTATTTGTATCTGATAATTGCCATGTCACCTGGGCTCTCATATTAAGCAATTCCGTGTTTTTAAGTAAAGGGGTGATTAAATTAGCCCTCAACTCATTAAATATAGGACACACTATAACCATGTGTTCAGTGGTTCCAACTTTGTCATATGAGCACCCGCATGTTCTGCTACTGTATGGTACTTCTTTATATCTATCCTCCGAAACCGCCGAAGGAAGAGCATTCATTCTTGCCAGGGTGAAAGCTCTTCTGAGCTTTGGTACTGTCAAACAATAAAAGTACTTTGACAGTTGCATTTGGAGGGGAGTTCCAAAGTAAAGTGTTGAACATACCCTACACACCTTAATAGATGCACTAGTAACATCTAACTTCCTAGCACGCTTTTTAATTTGTCTAATTATATCTTTAGTTTCTGTATTCTTAACCATGTCATTTGTTACTCCTAGGCATTTCATTTTATTTCACAGTTGATGATCCCATTGACTGTAGTATTTATCTGTCTGGATAAGATTGGTGTAGAACAATGTTGCCATGCCCCTGTACAGAATCGTAGCCAAAGGGTGGCTTTCCTTTATTATCTTAACTTCAGGTACTGGGTGACTGTAGAACAAAGTTTGAGTCGAGTGGCACCTTTAAGACCCAACAAAGTTTAATGCACATGGAAACTTATACCCAGAATATATACCTCAAATCTTAGCTAACTGCTTTGGCCTGAAAGGAAGGGTCATCAGGACTGGCCACTTTCAAGCCAGTTCGTAAGCTGAAAAATAAACAGCAAGAGATTTTACACCCATGTGGTTTAAATATTGTTTTGCACAAGGACCACGGGATCCTCTGGGGTACGATAACCCCTAACTTGACTAATTCTTTTTGAAATTAGAGACCAGAAGTTGTGTAATTCATTAACAAATGAAATTAAGTAGCCCTTTGACCGTCCCCCAGCTTTTCAGCAACTGCCCGGAAAGGACTGTTCAAAGAATTTTGTATCACTGTGGCTTTAAGTGCCCTTGACTTACGTCTCTGAATGTCAATTCTCTGAAGTTTGATCAAAGTAGTTTTAAAACGTTTGGTAGGCTGAATGCGTTTTCAGTGATTAGGTGTAACGTCTTTTCCAATGTCTTTGATTATAAATGAGGCATTTAAACAATCTGTTGGGAGCAAAATTAAGATCTTATATATGGCTAGGGACGTGTTTTTTGAAAGAACGTGAATACACTTAAGAGATCTGAATGATGTGAACTTTCTATTAATCCATTGGATGATGGTGCCATTCTGTAGAATGTTTGGGAGTTGCTCTTTTTGCAGCCTTGGGATTACGAATCATTCATCTTTGATATATAGTTCCTGTCTCATTATCAGGATGGCGTAGTTTTGTAGATCATGGGATGGCTAATAAATTGGACGTTCCCACTCGATGAAACTCTTTTGCTTCCAGTGAACAAAATTCTTAACGTATTTATATCCTAATTTTCTCCAGTGCCCTAACCTGGATGGTCCAGGCTAACCCAATCTTGTTAGATCTCAGGTAAACGTGGTCGGCCCTGGTCAATATTTGGATGAGAGATGGCCAAGGAAGTCCAGAGTTGTTATGCAGAGGCAGGCATAGGCGAACCCTCTCTGAACATCTCGTCCCTTGAAAACCTTATGAGGCCGCCATAAGTAGGCTGCATCTTGAAAGCACTGTCCACCACCAGTTTCCTCTCCAACAAGAGCCCCAAAGCTTATTACAGCATTGTTCTTTCCTCCTTCATTGTATCCTCACAACAACCCTGTGAGGTAGGTTAGGCTGAGAGAGAGAGAGTGGCTGGCCCAAGAGCACCCAACAGGCACCCATGGCAGAGCAGGGATGCAAACCTGCATCTCCTAGATTCCAGTCTGACACTGGAAAGACCGATATTGGAGGCATTGCTTTTTTAAAATTTACATGTTTTATTAAGTATATCAGTTAAAACACAAACATAAATTCATTATTCATCTTATCGATATCCTCATTTTCCATTTTTAACAATCGTGAAACAAAGAAAAAAAATCCATCTGAGGTTACTATTACAACAACCAAATTTTTTTCACTCTTCTAGTCCCTCCTCTTTTCCTATGCCCCTATCTTACCCGTTTATAAATTCCATCCAACTACTTTTGTTGGGGTCTACTTTCCTATCCAGGTATCCCAGATTTTAAACCACTCTCTTTGGAAATGATCCCTTACTCTTCTTTAGTGTGAATATATAATGTTTGTTATAAAGACCTGTAAATGTTGTGGGTGTTTTCCATTTTTGTCAGCAGTTTCACTGTTCTGTAGATCCATTTGTATTGTGTATGAAATGTATAGGTTTTGTATGCAACTAACACGGGATTTTTACATACGTTATGTGTGTATATGGCGAATTACATGCATAATGTGGATTTGTTGGTGCACAGAAACGCACACTGTTCTTATGGGGAGGGGGAACTGGTGCACAAATGCAAAAGGGCACAAAAATTAAAAGCAACGTAGTGAGCCTTGAAGGGATAGGTGGTTTGCCTTTAATCGTCCACCCCGCCTCCCAACACGCACACTTATTTGCACCTCATTGCTCAGGCAAGGAGATTTGGAACAGAATCATTTAAGTATCTTATTCTTTTATTCTGGCTAGTTTTGTAGCCAGGAGCTTTCATCTTTGGGAGGGTAGAGGAACGCTGGCCCAGTTGAAAGCATCATCCGGTCTTTCCCATGTATAGATGACATTCTTGTGTGTATGTGTCGCAAGGGGTATGTTTTTGGTTGGCAGTAGAGGGAGACACAAATTGGCTTGGAGACACCCAGTGGGGGGGCTTTTATGCAAATATATGTATACATATAATTAATTTTCCTATTGCTTTTAGATGCTTCCCCCCATTTGATCCTCAGTCTGTTTTTGGTGGCTAAATATATTCTGTAATTAGCACAGCCTTGCAAGGGTATTGCATGTCCTTAGAAATAAATTCAGTTTCCTTTTTGAAACAAAAAATTGGAACCAGGTGTTAAGGTTTCTTTCCTCTCTTTCTCCACCCACACCCTTCTTGGCATGCTGTTCTAGAAAAATGTAGCTGAGCTGGTGGCTTCTGTTCAGATGCCATGCAAGAAAAGAGCAGTCCCTGTTTTTAATGCCATTCCCCCCCCCACATGATGTCTAGACAGGGTCGCTTAAGGAAATCTTAAATAAACTCCTCCCAATGTTGAACCTGCCGCTTGATTGTGCTTTAGCACCTAAATAGACATACATTGCAGTGATGCTAAATAAGTGTTGGTGGTATTAATAGAAGCGATGGGATGACAAGCCTGGAAATCAACAGTGTGGCTTGTGTCCTGGTTCTGAGTTTGCTCCTTCCGTGTGTATCCTACTTTTCCTCCACCGAGCTTTTCCTCCACTCTTCCCCTTAAAACAGCCCTGCAGAGAGAAAAAGAGTGGCTTGCCTGAGACCACACAGGGAATGTCATGGTTTGAATAGGAGTAAAAGCCTTTTTCTCCCTGGTCCAAGTCACTCCTCTCTGTGCTGGTTTTCAGGAAAGCCAGCTGGAGCTAACATTGATGCCAACTGCTGCCAGACCACCCAAAACTGGGATCATGGGGGGTGGGAGAGGGCTTTCCTGATCATGGGGTGCAGGATGGCAATGGATGGAGCCAGGTGGAAAGGTCCTGCTACATGCTGTAGGCATGTCTAGTATAAACACTCAGCAACTCCCTGGCATCTCCTCCAGGACTGGTGGCAGCAACTTTTCTCATGACTGATGGGGAATTGGAGGTAGGGTTGCTGGTTGCCCTTTCAGGTTGTGCCTTCTGTCTGGTTTGGCAAGCCCACCCTGGGTCAGCTCATCATGCTAGAACCCTTCCAGTGAGAGGTGGCGGGGAGCCTTGGGGCTGTATATTTGAGTGCAGGCCCATCGAGAAGGGCGTCTTGCAAAAGGGTGTTGTTTGTCTTTGGAGACGGTAGACTTCAACCCAGTCTGGTTGCTCTGCCCTCTGATCCTGGGGACAGCAGGGAGACACGCTCTGTGCTGTCACAGAAGCGGTGAGGCCTCTTGTTCGAGAACTTTTGAGGAGCCTTGACTTTTACTAAGTTCTAAAAAAACAGTAGTTCTTGAAGCATAAGGAATGTCTAAGGGGGAAACAGGCTTCTTTATGGCCTCCTCAGTTTTTTATGTATGAGGAGGAGAGGTTAGGCTTGAAAGGGGACAGCTTTGCCTTCTGTTGGCGGACATTACTCACTATGGTTCTTTCCACATTTGCCTTCCACTCTGGATTTTCTCAGTGTTTGAGTCAGGGGAGTTTGGGCAATGCTCATTCTTTGCAAGTGGTGATCTACCTCTTCTGGCAATGGAATTCTATCCCCCCACTTTGTGGATCCATCTAGGCCTCTTGCTGAGGTTTCTGTCTGGGTTGCTGCTCTTTGGTTTTGCAAGAAAAATCAGGGCGCGGGTGATTTGCACCAGAGAGGCAGCCACTTGGATGCTCCAGTCTGCTTCCAGTTCCTCATTTTTGTAAACGGCAGTTGGACAAAAGACTGTCTCTCAAGGAAATGAGCTTCTCCAGCCAAGCGGACTCGTAGTCGCTGCTTTTTCATGTGCAGGTTTTGTTGGAAGAGATCAAGCAAAATTGTGCCATCTTTTTCTCTCTCCTCCTCCGTTTCTTTGGCTGAGAGGGAGAGAAAGTTAACACTCCCCCAAAATGTAGGCAGCCCTCATGAGAATTGTGAATACTTCTTACACTTCTCCCTTTTCCTGTTAAGAGTGCTAGAGTCTTGACTCTGTGGGAAGGCAGGACTCCAGAGTTTGCAGTTGGGGTGAGCCCAAGTGATGGTACAGGCAACCATGGATCACTGTCACTGACACACGGAATCCCTTCTTATCGGGGTTCAGCATTTTGCTAACCAAAAACACCCTAAACAGGTCAGCTGACCACATCCCATATTAGTCAAGTACACTGAAAGCATTCGCTTCATGGGAACCACAGGTTGGATACTTAACGCTAATTAAGAAGCACATTAGTTGTTAAATGATGACATGTAATCTTTTTTTTTTGGCTTTTAACCTGGAATGTCAGAAGACACCTTACAGTTTTCTGTTGTTTTTTTTTAAAGGCACGTGCAAAATAAAATGGCTGTGCAGCTTTCCAAGATGGCTGCGCTGCAAAAGCAACAGGCCTGTTATTCCTTGCAGGTGGTCTGTCAGAGAAGCCTGGCTGCACCGCTGGGCTGGCTGAAAGTGCCAAAGGGCAAGCAGCCCTCCCTCTCTCCTGCCTGTTCCTGTGAAGGACACCATCGTGAAGTTAGCAAGTTGCGCTGCCACCCGGCACAGTGGTGGTGGTGGTTCCATAAAGGGCCCTGGCCAGCTAACAGGTAGTCAGGGGCTTGGCAGGCCAGCTGTCCCTGTTCAGCTCTGGGGAACCAGTCAGTCCTCTGTGTGGAAAGGTCAGCGGAGCTGTGGGCATGGCCTGTGTGGCGCCAGGCTGTATGTCCAGGCTGACTGGCCCTAGTGACCAGGGGAGGATGGCCTGTCATCGCTGGTGTCACATTGCAGTGCTGCTCTAGCAGGATCTTCTCAGCCAGGGCCTGCCTCTTTTCTCTCTCTCCTTTTCCACCCCCCCCCCCGCCACCAGCAGATGCACCTACCCAAAAACAATAGCCTGGCTTTTTGGAGCTATATTTAGATGCACCTTTCCAAAAATTAGTCAGGCTTTAAAAATAGTTTTAGAAACACTGATTGTCCTCCCCTTTCTTCTCTCTTACCCTGCCCGGGCTGGTGTGCAGCTATTTATGGATCAACGCCATCAAGGTTACCAATGGCTGAACAATGGAGTCCAAAATCGAAGGGCGAGTTCATTGCTGGCTGCTGCTGCAGATGTTCAAATGGTGGGCGCCTGATGCGATGCAGTGTGCTTACGAGCCAGTGGAGGTGGGGAGAAAATAGATCTCACTCTTTGTTTGGCATCAGCGTTGGCTCTTCCTTGCTAACTCGGCTGAAACTGCAAAGAAACCAGGTTCAACTTGGAATCTCTTCTGCACCCCCAAATTAGGACGGGACTGTGGTCTCTCTCACTGGCCACGCCTGGAGCTTTTTGTGCACCACTTTGCTTGTGTGAAATGAAATAAAATCAGTTTTGCATTATCAAGATCTTTTCCTGAAAAATACCGCCTTGGGGCAGGGATGGACTTAGGCCTTGAAAGCAAGAGTTCACACCAGGTGTTGGCTGGCAGATGGGAGGAAGATGAGGAGAGTTAGTGTGCTGTCATCCTAGTCCAGCACTAACTGCTGGGGAGACCTGGGTTCAAAGCTCTGCCGGCCACGCAGCTGGCCCAGTCATTCTCTTTCAGCCTAACCTACCTCACAGGGTTGGTTAGAATAAAAGGGTGGCCCTGAGCTTGTTGAGAGAAGGGTGGGAGATTAAAGTAACAGAATGAGGTGGGCACCATGGAGACTACCCATGGTAACATGGCTTTTGTTTGGCCTTTTTTGGAGGATGTTGATATAAGAATGTGGCCTGGATTGCATGCACCCAGTGACCAACTTCTTTTTTAATATACGTGTGTGTGTGTGTGTGCATGTGTGTGCACACCTGGAAGTCATGGTGACCTCTGGTGACTGACCCCTACTGGGGCCTGGAGGATATTCAGAGAGGTGGCTGAATAAAGCCTGCCCCTGCCTCCCAACTGCTGGTGTTCCTCGGAGGTCTCCTATCCAAGTACTTGCTGGAGTCGAACCTGCTTAGCTTCCGAGATCTGACCAGATTGGGCTTGCCTGTCCTACCCGGGTCAGGGCACGACCAATTTCTTTTGTATGTGAGTTGGGGGGGGGGGCTGACTTCTTCCTTTCTTGGGGAGGTTGGGGCCTTTTGCACATGGCACACGTCTACCAGGAGTGCTTGTCTTTATTCTCTACCTTGTGCACTCTTAGTTCTTGCATATAAGCTTGCTTTCAGCAATACTTCCCCCCCCCCCAGTTCTCAATGGGAAGTTGAAGTTCTCAGCTACATAAGTGGAAGTGTTTGCCGTGCTTCTCAAGTAGCATTCATTTGCTGGGAGTTCCTTGCTTCCCTCTTCCCACTGCAGCTTACTGCGCTCCACAAAATTCTGGAGGGGGGACAGGGGAACAGTGGGGGAGGGGCTCCTGGGGAAAGAAATAAGTGGAAATCTAGTGCCAGTGGAAGTGCTGCCACTGCTAACTGGGAGAACCTTAGGATTCAGCCCGTAATTTGTAGCTCTTGCAGGGGTTTTGTAATGGTGTGCTTGCAGCACCTCTGCCGGTCCTCTCAGGGTCCGTTGGGATGTGGAGAGTTCATGATGTCTAATAGGACAAAAACCAGTGGAAGCCTGCAGTGTAGAGGAGCCCAGAGTGAACATATGATGCTTTTCCACAGTGTTCTGCTCTCTTATTTGATAGGTTTAATGCACTGACTCTGTGCATCCACACTGCACAATGTTAGATTGCTCTGAAGCAGCAGAGCAAGGTTCGAGCCCAGTAGCACCTTGAAGACCAACAAAGTTTTATCCTGGGCATAAGCTTTCGTGTGCACGCACACATGCACAAGAAAGCTTATACCTTGAATAAAACTTTATTGGTCTTCAAGGTACCACTGGGCTCGAACTTTGTTCTGCTTATACCTTGAATATAACTTAAAAGCTTATACCTTGAACAAAACTTTGTTGGTCTTAAAGGTGCCATTGCACAATGTGTGACACTTTCCCCCCTCCCTCTTCCCAGTCCTACCTGAGTTTTTTTTTGTTTGACCATAAATTAGGTAGGAGATTTCTGAAAGTGAGTGAAGGTCTGATGAACTTAGTCAGCCCATTGGTCTGTCAAGGTCAGCACCAGTGTTCCCTCTAAGCTGAGTTAGTGTGAGCTAGCTCACAGTTTTTTAGCCTCTGGCTCACACATTTTTGTCTCAGCTCAGGAAGGAGGGCTCCAGAGCAGACTAATTTATGCAGTAGCCAAATCGCTCGCTCACAACTTCAATGCCAGTCGCTCACAAAGTAGAATTTTTGCTCACAAGACTCCACAGCTTAGAGGGAACATTGGTCAGCACTGGCCTCTCTGCTGGGCGGCCACTCTTTTGGGCCTTTCTCCTCTGCCAGAGATGCTTGGGATTGAACCTGACTGGAAAACCCTGATGCAGCTCCACTGATTTGCCATTTGGCCACAGCCCCACCTCATGTGGTGCATGGCAAGGAGCCCTGCTGGCTTCTGTCTGTCCAGGTGTTGTCCTGTCTATGCTGTACAGACACACACACTCAGAATATTTCTTTTGTTGGTAGTATTCTACCACTGCTATGAATTCTGTACACACAGTCCGAATCGCCAACAAGCAGTGAGGCCAAAGACAGCTGGCAGGAGCTGAGACCTCTGGTTATGTTACTGGTGGTCTGACTCCTGATTGACAATGGCCTCCGTAGCAGCTCTGTTCTCTGACGAAGGCGAGCAGCCTTTTCTTGAACTCGTTGTGCCGTAGCTGCTGGAGCTTTGTACACAGGCTCTTCCTCCTCCCGGGTTTTCTAAGTGGTTGTTCTGTTTCCACAGCATTCCATGGAGAGGCCGGGGCGTTTGAGAGCAGAGCGGAAGTAAGCAGGGTAATGCCTTCCTGCGCCTTTGAGGATAAGCCGCTTTTTTTTTTGTTTCTTGCCATAGATCGAATGACATGCACTGCTCAGGTGATTCTTGGCCATTGTGCTGTCAACACAGGGTGGCCCTTCCTTTCACTGGGCAAGACTGGACAGGGCAGCTTCAGTGGTTTCAAAATATCTTCCTTGGCCGGTAGGGGAATGAGGGACGGGGAATGTGTAGGCAGGAATTCAAAGACCATCTGCCTGATTATGGGGGGAGAGGTAGAGCTTTCTGGAAGGACCCCTCTGCGGAAGGTGAATCAGAATTTACTTTACTCCTATTTTACAAAGATATCACCTCCCTATGGAACCCTGGGTGATAACCATACTATTAGCTGATGAGGACCCTGAAACGACTCGCTTGGTGGCAAAATATCTTTCGATAGTGCTATTTTTAAAGCGGCTTTGAAATGTTATAAGTACCTTTTGTATACAATTTTAAAATTTTAAAACTAATTTCCATAATATCATGGGGTTTTATAGAATTCAATGTGGTCTGATATTACTGATCCGAGAGCATGTTTACTGGCTTTTATTGTAAAGACGTTCTGTCTACATTTCTTGTAATTATATGTAATGCATTTTATAGTTGCTGTTTGCATGTTTGGCTTAAGACCTCAGGTCAATGAAGCTAATAAATGAAATGGAAAAAATGGACTGGGTGATCTTGCCACTTGGGACAAAAAGGGGCAGAGCCAGAGGTGGTGCAAAAGAGGGGGCAACCAAGACGATTTAAGGAGTCAGAGTACTTTTCCTACAGTGAAGGGCTGGTCAGTTTAGAAGGGAGGACTAAGGTGGGGAGAACAAGATGCAAGTGGATAGAGAGAACTATTTCTCAGTCCCATAATGTCAGAACTAGTGGAGGGGGCGTCCAGTAATGCTGATAAACAATAGATAGACAAAAGGAAGAGATTCTTAACCCAATAACTTAACTAAAAGGTGTAATTCACTGGTAGGGGATAAAGTGATGGCCATGTGCATAGATACCTCTGAAAGGGCATTCAACAGGAGGAGAGGTCCATTATGTGCATGCCTGGCGGCTGGACAACTTCAGGATTTTCTGGATGAGGCAAATTGTTAGGTCCTTTCCAGCCTGGCTTTGTGCCTGGTTATGAGACTGAAACAGCCTTGGTTGCCCTGTGCTGGGAGAAGAAGAAATGCGACTCAGTTGATTCTCTAAGACCTCTCAGTGGCTTCAGTGCCACTGATAAGGGCATCCTTTCTAGGCTAGGATTGGGAGGCACTATTTTGCGGTGGTTCCAGTCTCTCCTGGAGGGTAGGTTTCAGAAAGTGGTGCTGAGGAAATGCTGCTCAGCCTTTGGTCAGTGGAGATTCCACAAGGTTTCATCTTGTCCCCCCTGGTCTTTTACATCTACATGGGTGAGGCCATCCGGAGATTAGAACTGAGTTGTCAGCAATGTGTGGATGACACTCGGCTCTATCTTGTGCTTCCAGCTGATCCCAGGGAGGCTGTGGAAATCCTGATCTGGTGCCTGGAGGCAGTTTTGGAGTGGATGCGGGCTAATAAACTGAACCTTAATCCTGACAAGATGGCAGTACTGCTAGGAGAGCCAGTTTGGTGTAGTGGTTAAGTGCACGGACTCTAATCTGGGAGAACCAGGTTTGATTCCCTACTCCTCCACTTGCAGCTGCTGGATGACCTTGGGCAAGGCATAGTTCTGTCAGAGCTGTTCTCTCATGGACAGCTCTAGAAAGTGTCCGTTGTGTGGAGGAGAAGGGAAAGGAGTTTGTAAGCCACTCTGAGACTCCAAGTGAAGGCCAGGGTATAAATCCAATCTCTTCTCCTCTTCTTCTCTTCTAGTGAGTAGAAGATCTGACCTGGCATTTAAGGTGTTACCCATTCTGAATGGGTTTGCACTCCTCTTGAAGGAACACACCCATGGTCTTGGACCCAGACCTACTGCAGGATAAGCAGGTGGCAGCTGTGCCCTAGAGTGCCTTTTACCAGCCTCACCTGGTTAGCCAGCTGAGGCCTTCCCTGGGCAGAAAACGTCTGACTACTGTGGTGCCCGTTCTGGATACATCTAGATTAGATTACTGCAATGTGCTCTACATAGGGCTCCCGCTGAGAGGTGTTCAGAAACTTCAATTGGTACAAAATGCCACAGCCAGGAGGTTAACCAGAGTGGGTCATAGGGACCATATCACTACATTCTTGGGCCATCTACACTGGCACCCAATCTATTTCTGGACACAATTCATGGTGCTGGTTCTGACTTATAAAGCCATATGTGGTTTGGGGCTCATATATCTGAAGGTCCACCTACTCCCTTTTGAACCTATCTGGCTACTGTGATTATCTTTGGAGGCCTGCTTCGGGTGCCCTGCCTTTTGAGATTAAGTAGGTGGCAACCTGGGACAGGGCCTTCTCAGTCATGGCACCAAAAACTCTGGAACTCTCCCCTCAGGGAGACTTGTCTGTCCCCATCTTTCACCAGCAGGTGAAGACTTTTTTGTTTTCCTTTGGCATTCCTTCAGTAAATTCCTCCTCCCTGTCCGATATTTTAATTGTTGTTTTTCTTGTATGTATACTGGTTCTGGCTTTAATTGTTTTAATGATGTGTTTTTTGTTGGTTTCAGTGTTTTTAAAATGTGATGCTGTTATGTGTTTTAATTTGTTAGCCACTTTGGTGGCCCTTATGATGGAAGAAAGGTAAGGTATAAATCTTGTAAAATAAAATAAGTTGGTAGCTACTAGCCTACGGGGAGACTATGGGGAACCTCCACATCTGGAGGCAGTGAACCTCTGAATTCCAGTGCTAGGTGGCAATATCAAGGGAAGGCCCTGGTCTCGTTACCCTGTTTCTTGGCACTCCCCGGGCATCTGGGTGACCACTGTGTGAAACAAGATTTTGAGCTAGACAGATCACTAGTCTGATCAAGCAAGACATTTCCTAGATTCTTACACTTCCCTGTCTTCAAGATTTTCTAAGTTCCCCAAATATACTTCTCCCTTCCTCGCAAGAATCACTCAAGGCAGCACACTGTCCCTCAGCCCACAACCCCATGAGGTCAGTTGGACGGCTGGCTAAAGCCAGTGGCCCTACAGCTCTGAGATCTCTGGACCGCTTGCCTTCCTGAGGTTGGTTTTTCTGCTGATGGGACTGGGGGGGGGTGGGGGCGCATGCACCGACTTCTTTTTCCTTTCAGTCCCTCTCAGCTTGGGGGAAAGAAGTCTCTCCCTCATGTCGGGACTCACTTGCTTCTTCAGTGGCTCTCGACAGCAGGTTGTGTCCTAGGCATTTGCTTGGAATGATGCCGGACTGCTCCATGCTGTGGTTATGGTTGCTGCGGATGTCGCTCTTGGGATGTTACGCTTAGCTGCAGAGGACTATTAACAAGCAACTGTTGGATTCCCTGCAGAGCTGTTGCCTGCAAATATATCTCAGTAGCACTATAAGGTGCCCACGAGAGCAGCTTTATTTTTTTCTCCCCCAGCCCTGCGTTGCCAGGGAGTGGTTGGATGCAAAGGCCAGAAGGTCACTGGCATCTCCAGTTAGTTTTATTTATGTATTCACATTATTTATAGTCTGCCTTTCTCACTGGGACTCAAAGCGGATTATGTAGAATAAATCTGTACAATCAACAGGGTGGGGACACCCAAAAGACAATGAAACAGAAGGACTTTTGGCAGCGGGTGTTGAGGGGACCTGTCTGTGCCTGAGACTCTGTCTGAGCGAACAACGCTGGATTTAGACTCCATAGTTAGAGTTCCCAGCACTTCCTTTGCAAATGACAGAAGATTTTGGGAGTACGTGATGTTCCTGGAGTGTCACTACATGTAGCCCAGTTTTAAGTCGGCTGCTCAGTTCCCCTGGGGGAAATTGGGGCTGGGTGGGTAAATGGAGAGGCCCGCCAACAGTCTTCCTCAGTAAGACTGTTAATGCAAACTAATTAACTCACACTCTCCCCTACCAGAGAATCTAAACTTCCCCCCCTGGGTCTAACAAGCCATACATTTGTGGGGTGGTTGGGGTAGAAGTAAAGGTAAATCACAAAGTTGTGGCTACAACTAATACTATACTCCCCCCTGCTGAGGGATATCATCTTCACCTTTAAAATCTTAGAAGGCTGTGCCTTGAGTTCGAGTGCCTGCTTTGGGATCACTGCCATGTGAAATCCTGTGGGTGGCTATGTAGCGTGGGACCTTCTCTGCAGTGGTCCCAATATTGTGGAGCTCCCTCTTGAGGAAGGTGCTCTTCTTCCTTGTTAATACTCAGTGCTTTTGGAATGTCTCAACTGCTTTGCTGTGGACAGCTACTGGGTTTTGCCGTGGTTTTTCTGTCGTTGTTCTGTTACCCCTGGCCTTTGCTGTGTTGTGTTCTGTTTATGTGATTTCAGTTCTCAGTGAATTTTTTTGTTAGCCACCTGGAAGGCGGGGTGTAAATATTTGAGTGAAATAAAAATAAACCGAAGATGCTTTGTTCCTGTATGCAAGCAAGATCAAGAGTCTTTTTTTAAAAAAAAAGAAATTTGTAATTAAAAGTGCTGGCTGGTCCTTTGGGAAGGAAGAGTTATAATTAATCTTAAGTACAAAACTAAACCTGTCAAAGAAATTGGAAGTACTTTTGATACTGAACAGTTATGGGATTATTTTTACTTGCAAAGAACAGCTCGTTGGCATTTCCTGAGGCATTGGGGGGGGGGTGTCCCCAGACTCACCTCTGAATTGCAGCTAAAGGCAGGTGTATTCCACAAGCCTCTTTGGCTTTAGTATGTATCCTGTATCTTCTCTTTCCTCCAAGACATTAAGGATGCATAGTTCCCACCAAGGAATCCCTTCCATGGAAGGATAAGGCTCTCTTGTAGCATCTGCCGGCTTGCCTCTGTGTGGCCGATGACAGGACCATGATGGCGCTTCCCATAGGCCGAGGTGGGCATTTAGCTGCAGAGGGGGACGCCCCAGGTATACAGAAAAGATAGAGCTCTGGTGACATTTTCCCTTTTCATTAATTTTTGTTAGTTGACAAATTGCCTATGAGAACTGAATGTGCTCCAAAAGGGCCAGAATGTCAGTTAAAGGTGGGAGGGAGGAGGGGGGGAGAGAAAGAAATCAACCTGCTCACGTCCCTGGCAAATTCTAGAGGGGAGATTTTTGGAAGGCAGGGTTTTAAAAAGAAATCCTTCTCCCACTCCCTGAAATTCCTTGTGGGTTCCCAGCTTGTTCTCTCTGACTTTATCTTTGCCCCGTACTTCCTCTCTGTGTGTGTGTGTGTGTGTGTGTTTTAAAATACTTTGTTGAACAACCTTGATTTGGAAACAAAGGAGCGTGTATTGCTCTAGCATTTGTTAGTCCCACATTCGAGAGCCCCAAACCTTAAAGCCATCTCTTGGTAGTATCTGCCATAGATGCCAATGCCGTCTCCAAAGGAAGCACTTTTCCACCACAATGCAGCCAAAAGTGTGTGTTTGTACACCACTAGTTTAAGGATTCTGTCTCCACCTGTGTTCACAACTGTGCATATAAATCTCTGCATGCTGATGTCTGAAGTAGATCGTGGGGAGGGCATTGATCTTATTCTATCTTTTTGTTTTTAGAACTTGAGTTCAAACAATTTGAAGGCTGCTGCTGTGGTGTGCAGGGGCCTTGAGAGCGGGGCTCCCTTTCATAAACTGCCAGAAGGTGAAAGGAATCCAACCAGTGGTTTAGATTCTACTTATATTCTGTAGGTGGGGTATTCAGACACACACAAAGGCAGGTACCCTGAGACATCACTGGACTGAAGCAGAATTCTCCTTTGCACTGTTTCTATAAATGCCTGCTGAGTCTCCCAGAGCAGGGGCCTGCAGACTTTGGGATCAGAGTCCATGCAGAACCAAATATGGTTCTCAAAATCTTCAAGTTAAGCAAATCATGAGGAGATTTATGCTGGTGCACAAGAACAATCACTCAGGGTGCTCCTGTATACCTTTATTATTGATGGTGAAACCTCTTTTGTGACACTTTCTAGTGCAGGACTTGTGTCAGGGCCGCAGAAAAGTTATGGGTTATTAACCAGCATATCAATTGCCAGTAATGTAAAGTTGTATATTTTCAGTTATGCTGTTCTCCTTTCTTAGACTGACTCTTGGTTGATTCTCTTGATCTTAAAGCTGATGTACTTTGGTTCTTTAATTATACAAGTGAGAAACGAAGTGAATGAGTAAATTAATAAATGGTTTGCTAACCCCAGTTCTAGATCACAAACTTGCTTGTGAGGAGGTGGAGGTATAAAGGTACAATGAAAAAGAGCTATGGGAAGGCTTGAACACCAGTAAACTTCGCAAAGTCAAAGCAATACTGTATAGGTGGCCAATGCCTCTCATGGCAATCACAGAAAGCAAAAGTATAGCCTCGGTGGCCAGACCCTACCTTCAAATAGGGGAGGCCCCACCAACCCTGGACCATTCCCTTGAGACTCAAACATGTACTGCTTGAATATCCTCTTTTCTCAGCTGTTTGCTAGACCTTTTACATACATAGGTTAGTTGATGTACACCACGTAGGCCTCTCTCTCTCTCTCTTTTCTAGGAGAGCCGTCGTTACTGGGTGCTCCGGATCTTTTTGAGAAGACAGTCAGCTGGCTGTCAACTCCTCTTTCTTTAAAGCACAGGGGAGTTATGACCAGGTGATCTCTGAAATTTTTATGTCGTTGCAAAGTTACTTAGAGCATGATGCAATATGGCCCTAGGTGTTACCCATCCTGTCTTCCTTGGAATGTGGGAGTTGTCTGGAGTTATGTTAATCTGTGCCATTCATGTTCTGTCTTCCATTTGAGTCCAATTTGGGTGCCGTCCAGTTGCTGTCATTGGCATCCTGGCTTTGAACAGTTCACAACAGCTGTACTTCCAAATGGCGTAGGAAGAAGGGGGAAATGGAGAAGAGCTGCTTCCATTTCCCACTAGGGGCTCTCTTCTGTCAGTTCATGCTGAGTTTGCGGGGGGGGGGGGAATTAGAAAGTAGACTGTAGGATGAATGGGAGGCCTGGCTGAACAAGGAAAGTCTTACAGGAGTGTGCCTTTGGTGAACCTCTCCATGGACCTCCAGACTTGGGGCCCACTGAACTTCCAAGCATGTGACAGGAAGTCATGTGACATAAAAGTGATGACCCAGGAAGAGGGGGAGCCAGGGTTATGGCCTCATTGGTGTTGAGACCAGGACTGTGGGCAGGAGGCCGAGAGATCCAGGGGCAGGAGATGCACCCCAAACAGCAGGGGGTGTATCATAGTGAGGAACAAGCCAAGGGTCAGACCCATGGGGGATTCCCCTCCACCTCTGCATGACCTGATCTCTCTGTCCGGTATCCTTGCTCTCTAGGCCCTTCCCATGGTCCTTCTAAAAGGCAGCCCTCCCTAAATCTTGACTCTCTATAAGGGCTTGCAACTCAGTGGGAAGAGCTCCACAGCCCACCAGTGGGTCCCAGCCTATGGGTTAACTTCCGGTGCCCTAAACAAAAGGATGCCTGTATCTGTGGGAAAGCCCTTGAGAGGTCATTCTCGGTGGTTCATGCTAGATGAACTTGGCAAATGCCCTACTCTTGATTTGTAACAGGCTCAAAGGGGGAAGAGGCTTTAGCAACTTAAGGCCTTAGAACTTTATTTTAAAAATCCTCATTCTGGTACAGCGTAGAAGAGAATGGGGGTGGGCACATGTTGGAACTCTGGCGCAGCGTGCGTCTGGTGGCCCACCTTGAGGTAGGTTGCCATGTTCTTCCCTGTTGAAGTTTCCCAAAGACCTTTCAAAGTTGTGTAGAGCACACATGGCCCCCATCTCGCCTTGAGCCAGCATTTGGTTCACTGTCTTTGGGTGCCTGCCTTTTCTATATGGCAAAGGTCGTGGAACTTCTAGTTTTTATGGCTTTGGGCCGTGTGGCTGTGAATCGAGGGTGGGCAGCCGAGGGGCCCTTTCAGCTGAGCCCTGCTAAGGCAGGTTCCCGAGAGGCAGAGGCATTGGCCACTGTGTAATAGCCTTTTATAGTAAAAAGCTACAATATCACTTATTCTTCTCCCCCCCACTCCCTCCCCGCAAGTCTCAAGCATATTTTTGAAAGCTTAGATTTCCAGTGCGAAACCCAAACTTTCCAGAGCGGTGGATCAGTGTGTGTTACTGTTGGAGACGGGAGCTTTAACTTGGCAACAGCTTCTTGTGAACTGCGGAATTGTAAAGCTTCTTGTATGCTTAGGTATTAAAATGCATTTATGGTTTTTTAATAGCTTCCTGTAAAAAAAAAAAAAGGTAGTGTATTTCTGGGCCAGAGTCATTGGCTTTGACAATTTCTGCACATGAATCAACCTCTTTGTAACCTGATGTTACAGCCAGAATTTTAGGAATTTCCTTTACGAGGGCTCAGCAGTCAGTCCCCGGGGGAAGCTGAGTTGCTTTCTAGGTACAGCTGAAAGTCCTTACTTGACAAAGGTAAGAGTGCTTAGAGAAGGAGAGCTTGTTTTGGGGCAAAGGGGAGGTTTAGGCCTGACTATGAGATGGCCCCACAATAGATGTCGCCCCTACGCAGATTATGCAAGTGCGTGTGGGCACACAAGAACTCTGCCTTGTCCTGAGTCGGACTGTGGTCAGTCTTGCCTACTCGGGACTGGCAACAGTTGTCCACTTTCCACATGAGATCCTTTTAACTGGAGATCTCAGGGATGGAACTTGGGACTTTTGCATGCAAAGCAGATGCTCTGCCACTGAGTCACGGCCCCACCCAAAGAATACAGGGTTAACCTTCCCTTGTGTGTGGCTCTGAAATATTAAAAGTTTCCCCTTTTGCAGCCAAGCAGAATTAGTTCTGTCTGAACTCCAAACTATGGTTTGTTCTCTTTCCTCTCAACCAAGGTTCCAAGCAGTTTAGTCCTCATTTGGACGAAAAGAGCCCCTTTTTAAATGTTCAGACATGACAAAGCAGACAACCTCCTCCCCCCAAGCACCTCTTATTCCCTTAGGATGCCTCTGTGACATTCTACCTGTTCCCCCTACCCAACAAGCTGGGCTGGTCCAACTGTCCAGCCAACCCAATGGTTGCTTGGAGTACCAGTATGAAGCAGCATACCCAAAATCCTGAGCTGCACAGAGGATGCTTTTATTCTACCCATGCAATAGATTCTGGGCTGTGCGTCTAGTGTCATAGTGCACCTGTGTTGGAATGCAGAAGGTCTTAGGCCAGCCCTGCCAGTGGCAGTGGATGCTGCTTTGGGGCGGAACAGTGCCTTTCTTGTGGTCCCAGGCTGTGATCTGAAGGTTATGTGCAGTGTTGGTCAACTTGGTGAAAGCTAAAGAGAGATGGATCTGGTCAGTTCCCAGATAGGAGGCCTCTTGGGAGTCCTTGGGATGCTGCTTTGGAGGGCCATGGTTGGGTTATAAAGGAAATGGCCATTTGTTGGTGGTAGGGTTAAGAGTGGCAGAAATGTGGTGGGGTTAAGAGTGGTAGCCTCTAATCTAGAGAACCAGGTTTGATTCTCCACTCCTCCACATGAAGCCACAACTGGGTGACTTTGGGTCAGTCACAGTTCTCTCAGAGCTCTCTCGGGCCCACCTACCCCACAGGGTGTCTGTTGTGGGGAGAGGAAAGGAAGGAGATTGTAAGCCGCTCAGAGACTCCTTCGGGTAGAGAAAAGCGGGATATAAAAACCAACTCTTCTTCTTCAGTGCTTGAAGTAGGCCCCATGGTTGGTCTCTGGCATTTCTGGTTAAAGGACCTCGGGTAGGAGACGTTGGGAAAAACTTCACCACACAGTCTAGAAAGCCACCCCGAAAAAGAACAGAGTGCTGAGCTAGATGGACCAGTGGTCTGACTTGGTATAAAGTAGCTTCATATCAGAAAGCATCTCTGTGGAAGGATGTGGATGCATTTTTTTTCTTGGCATGTCCTGCAAGTTGTTGTTGCCCATTAACAGCAGAGAGCTCAGACAAATGATATGCATCTGAAAACCTCTCTCCTCTTCCCCACCCTGCAGGTTGGCCGACTTTCGTTGGTGGCATGTTGAGGTCTTCTGAAGATCAGTGGAGTGGGTGCATGATAGCCAGGGGACTGCTCTAACAGCTGGGGGGCACACCAATATGGGCCAGTGTGTCACCAAGTGCAAGAATCCTTCTTCCACCCTTGGCAGCAAAAATGGCGACCGGGAGTCAAGTGGCAAGGCTCATGGCAAACGGAGCACGATTCACAAAGAAGAGCACAGCACAGTCTGCGGGAAGTCCTCTGGGGACATCCTCGTCAACGGGACAAAGAAGATGGAGGCCGCTGTAGAGTCCAGCCAGCCGCCAGCTTCTTCGGGGGATGCCAAGAAAGAGCCAGTGTCCGGCACCGAGGAATCCTCCCTCCATAGGACTGAGGAATTATTTAGGAGGTACAAGGACGAGCGGGAAGATGCCATCTTAGAGGAAGGCATGGAACGTTTTTGCAATGACCTCTGTGTTGACCCTACCGAGTTCAAAGTACTGGTCCTTGCGTGGAAGTTCCAAGCAGCTACCATGTGCAAATTCACAAGGTGAGTTCGTACCACGTTGCTATGCTTAGTTTAAAAGCTGCCCTGTTTGTCTGAGGGCCTGTTCTGTTCCTTAAAACAGTGGCTGTGAGAGGAATGTGGAAGGGAGGGACAAATACCCCAAACTTTTCTCTTTGCCCCTTTGCCCTTCCCCGTCCAAGGGAGGGGTGGTGTCTTGTTTAACAGCCCAGCGGGCTTTGGCCCACAGTGACTTGTCCGTTGTTCGGGCCCTTGTTCTCCTTCCTGGCTTTGGGCGGGTGGGTTAGCCTTGTTAGGCCAAGCCGCAGATGCACTGGCACAGCTGTGAGAGATTTCTCTGTATTTTTGAGTGTCTGTGACACTTGGAGTGCTGTCGGGGAGAATCCGCATGTTACTTCCGAAGTGTATCCCCAAATCGTTGTGCTGCTGGAGGAGAATCGCTGCCGTTCTGCTGAGCTTAAAAGCAGTGTGGCGAGGAGGCTCATTGCTCACTGACCTTGTAAGTACTTGGAAAACTACAGATAGAAAAGCAAGGACTCTCATGACAGCATGTTCTCGACATCCTGGCCCTGGACCCCTAGCCAAATGCTACAGCCAGTGGTGAAAGTGACCGTGTACTGTCAGTGCCGGGGCTTCAGCCTGCTTGGAATCCACAGCCTCAGCTACTGAAGTCCTGTGCTGCCCCCTGTCCCCCCACCCCCCCCCCTGTGATTTTGGGACTTGCCTGGCTGTGTTCAAGTCTGTCTTTGCAGTTGTATGGATTAGAGACATGCCCTCCGGGGTTTGCTTTTAATGAGTTCTTCCCCTCTGGCTGTTGAATTGAAGAAAAAATGTTCACTTCTGAATGCGGAATATGCCAAGAGAGCTTGTCAGTGGGGACCTGTCATGAGGGCTTTTGTGAGTTCTTCTGGTAAAGGGTTTGGCTTCCCAAGGACAAAAACTGGTATCTGAAGCAGAATTTGGCACTCAGGGATGCTTGGCTTAATTTAAAAAAAAAGCTTTAGTGTGTTTAGAGTTGCCAGGAACGAGGGGTCAGAGGTGGTCTTTCTTTCTCCAGCGGTGTCCTCTGAACTGCCTTGTCTCCTCTCTGTGCCTCCCTCCCTCCCTCCCATTTCACCAGTTCCTTCTAAAAAACTGACATAAAAATACATGTGCACACTTCTGTGCATAAAGGCAGAGGAGGGGCAGATAGATGTCCGTCAGCCAATTTTTCCTTGGGCAGCTCCTGATGGAAGGGCAGTGGGTCTTCTGCTTCTCTCTCTCAGATTTCCTAGAAATACAGTGCTGGGTCCCCAACCAAGGCAAATGAATGCAACAGGTTCTTCCCCCCAGCTGCCAACTTCTGTGGGCGTTTCCTTTTGTCAGTAATGTGAATGCTTTCCCCCTCTTTCCAGCAGTGCCAAAGCAGCTTACAACTTCTGTTTCTAGCATTGTCCTTATGGTGAGGTTTTAAGACTTTCCGTGCAAGGGTGCAAGGGTTGTTTTGCCTCTTCCAGCACTCAAGATTACTTTGCAAAGCAAACCCTCCTTGTCTGAGAGTGGAGAGACATCCCCAGATGGGGGCTGGAGAGGGGATGGGCGTGTCTTGCTCTGTCTTCTGCTCTTAAAAAACAAAACCATTCTAACGGGCTTCTCTCTTGGTTGGCCACAGGATGGAATTCTTTGATGGCTGCAAAGCAATACATGCAGACAGCATCGAGGGGATTTGCGCTCGATTCCCCAGCCTCTTGAATGAAGCCAAACAGGAGGAGAAGTTCAAGGATCTCTACCGTTTCACTTTCCAGTTTGGTCTGGACTCAGAAGAGGGACAGAGGTCGCTCCACCGAGAAATAGCCATCGCCCTTTGGAAGTTAGTCTTCACACAGAACAAGCCCCCAATCTTGGACCAGTGGTTACACTTCTTAAACGAGAACCCCTCAGGAATCAAGGGAATTTCCCGGGACACGTGGAACATGTTCCTCAATTTTACTCAGGTCATCGGGCCAGACCTTAGCAATTACAGCGAGGACGAGGCTTGGCCCAGTCTCTTCGACACCTTTGTGGAATGGGAAATGGAGTGGCGGAAGAAGGAAGAGGAGGGCCAGGGCATGGCGGCTTCACAGACAGACAGCTTCAGTGCCGAGCACCCAACTTAGCGGCCTCAGACACGATGGCCGTCCCCCATCGAACCCTTCATCATTTGTAAGCTCTGGACTCCTCTGGAATTTACAGACGCTCCAGATTTTTCTACTTTACACCTTTCTCTGCCTTGTTACCTGAAAGGGCTCTAAAATACCAGATCCATATTTTAGGCACTTTTGTTGAAAAAAAAAATGTTTTGGGTTGTTCCTGTTGTTCTTTTCCTGGAATGTTTGATCCCCTGTTTGCAAGTTAAACAATTATTTTCTCTTAAAAAAAAAAAAGTTTCATATTTTGGAATAATTATGTCTTGACCTTGGTTGCACAACTTTTAAAAAAACACAACCTTTTTGGGGGGTGAGGTTTAAATTAACATTGCTAAAGTATACAGTGCCAGATTGACGTTCTGCAACATTTGTTTTTTCAGGGCAGGTTTATACTGTGTGTAATGCTGTTTACATTGATTTTTTTTTTTAATTTTAAAGTTGTGATTGATTTTAAGATGTATACCATGATTAATAACAGTGTTAACTGTTAACTACAAATGCATTAATTCCCAGGTAAATAAGACTCTGAAAGCCAATGAAAGCAGCATTTTCCTTCTCTGTAGCCTGGTTAGCCTCTTTTAAGTCAGCCCTCCCCTTTTAATGAGATGACAGGTGAAAAAAATGCCCTGTGCCTGCCATCCAGCAGAGCTTTCAGTAACCTTTTTTGTAGCATCAGCCCTGAGACGACATGACCCACCTGCTCCCTGAAGAGGGCTGCTTTCACTTTTCTCTGCTCTAGAGCTCGCCCCAGCTGAGCCAGCCAGCTGTGACTTGAGGCTGTTTTGCCTACTATCAACAGCAGGCTCCTCCTACCCTGCTGGGTAGCCAGCCATCATGCACTGTAAGTGGGTGGGGCTCCCCCCCCCACAGTGGCTTGGCACTGGTTAGGCTAGCAGCAGCTCTGGAGAAGGCATGTGGAGGGATCCCCCCTCCCGTGGGGATCATTAGGGGGTCTCCTGCCAGTGTTGCAAGCCCACAACCGGCCAGTCCTTCCTTTCTGCAAGGTGCAGACGAGAAGCAGTGCAACCCCTCTTTGTAGACGCCGCTGGGCAGTGCGGAAGCATTTTTGATGCAACTCCAAAAGCCAAAGGCAAGTTATCTTCCAAGGTTTTACCTAATCTTGACAGAAGTGACATTTTTTTATCCCTCTCTGGAGGGGACCAAAAATCTCCCTAACCCTGGGCTTTAATACCTAAGTCTGAATTGCTAAATCATAGCTCAGATCATCCCATTTCCCCCTGCCCCCCCCTCCCCACGAGGGAATTTGCACCAGCTAAGCCTGATGGCTGCTGTGTTTCTGGCAAGGCCCCCCCCTCCCCATGCACTTCTGATGGCTGCGCACCAGACCTAAATTCAACCACCACATCTCGTTTTATAGCACAGCAATGCAGAAATGTGAGCTTTCTGCTTTCTCCGACAGCTGTTGAAAGGCCCAGAGCTTTTTGGGTCAGGAACAGGTAACACGGCTTATTTCACCTTTTTTCAAAGAATAGCCTTTAATAGCAACCTGGTTGGCATCTTGTTTTGGGCTAACTTAAACGATGTTTCCATAGGATTGAATTTATTTTTATTTGTTTTTTTAAACTGTACTGGGAACTATTGGCTTGCTTGAAACTGTTGTGACCTTTTAAAAAGGGAGTTTTATTAACACTGGCTGAATTAACTGACTTTTCCCCCCTTAACGTCACCATTTTAAAAACTTTTGGTAAAAGGGATAATTGCTGAGGCTTTCTTTGGAGATGAGCCTGACCTCCATGCTACATGTTTTTTTAAAGTATAAAACTTTATTTCCAGGCTTGCAATGAAGGCTCAAAGTAAGTTTAATTTAAAAACACAATCTCTATCTCTCTCTCTTTTGATGAGTTGATGGCTTAGATGAGCCGCCTTCTGAATCTGCTTACAGGCCTGTCGTATTCTGAGGAGGGGACAGGAGCTTGTAAGGAGTTTCAGATCTGCGGCGACAGCCTGTTCTGTCTGCTGTGTTGGCTGAGCAGATGTTACTGCAGGTCCGTTTCTGCCGCGGTCTAATCCTGCCAACGGGCTGAGCACACAAGCTTGGATCCTGTGCCCCTGTGTAGCTCTTTTGTGCAGGGCGACGAGGTGGCAAAAGTGGCACCGCCCGGCTGTAGCGTTTTGGTCCCCTCCCGAGTTTGCACAGGTCTGCTTAGGGGGTTGCGTTCCCCACCTACCCGCCCCACGTGGGGTTAGTTCCGTCAATACGGTCCGACTCGTCTACGTTTTCAGTCACTAACAATGGCGGGGCGGATTTAAAAATTACAAAAAATAAAAGAAATACTTGAAATTCACATCTTCTCTCGCTTGTCAGCAGCAGGGGTTTGACATTGATTTTGTTGGTTTCTGTCACTATTGAGTATGTTGAGATACCTTTCTCAAAACTGTGCAAATGCTCCTGGTTTTTAAGATGCAGCAGGTGACTTCTGGGACCCTGCTCTGGAGTCCCGCTAAGAAGTTCTTTCTTTCATGTTAAGGCTGCATGTGCATTCTGTCGATGCCATTTTATTTTGGCTAATTACAAAGGAAGTTTTGTGCCTAAAACGGGGGTGGGGGTGGGGACTTTGTCTTGTGTTAACTAGGTCCCAAAGGCCCTGAACCCTCTTGCTTGACCTTGCAAAGTATTTAACCACATGCTTGAAGGTTCAGCCCTGAGGACTTGAGAAACAAGCCTTGGTTATTAAACACATAAATGAATTTACAGTAAGCCTGTGCTTTGGAGGTTTTATATGGAGAGATGCTGTCTGGTGGAATTACTGCTCCGAGGGTTCGGGGTAAGGGTGGGAAGCCCATTTGAACTTGTAGCAGGGTTGGAGGGAAGGAGGAGAGACGGGCTTCAGAACACGACACTTTGCCGGTTGAGCCAGAAGAGCAATTGCGCGTCAGTCTGTGATGTTGGCTGCATTGGGAGTCCTGTGCTGTGCTCCAGGAGTCCATCAGCCCTGGCCACCAGCGGAGGCCTACTTTGTGAATTTCAAAGATGATGTAAGAAGAGCCCTGCTGGATCAGACTGGTGGTCCATCTAGTCCGGCATCCTGCCTCGCACAGGGAACAGCTTGCCGGTGGTCCTCTGGTGTGCCTTAACTTGGTGAGACCCATTCAGTGAAATTGGGGGGGGGGGGATCCCCATATGTGCTGTAAAGCCCCAAGTGCATGTCTGTCCCCAGCCTCCGAGGGGTGCTCTGGCCCTCTTACAAAGAGCCACTTTTTAAACCCATCAATACGGATTCTTTGGATATTAGGTTTACCGAACTCTCCAGCAAGTTGTGCATTTTAATTTATGGAAGTCTGGAATGACCAGTTTTGTTCAGATCTCTACGTGTCCCTCTCCCCTCCTGGAGCAACAGAAGCAGGCAAGAAATGTGGGCTGTATGTGGATTGTGGAGCAGCTAAGAGAATGGGGTTTAAGGGTCTATTGCATCTTTATCCCACCTGTCCTCCAAGGAGGCCAGGACAGAGCATAGGGTTCTCCTCTTCCTTTTATCCTTGCAGCAGCCCTGTGACTGTGAGTGACTGGTCCAGAGCCCCCACACCCCACCATCTTCATGGCTGGTCCTTGTCTGACATTCCTCCCTGACCCTTTAGCCACTACGTTGATTCTTCAGTTAATGCTTCTTCCCAGCTCTCTGCCTGCTGCTCATGCTATCCATGTGGGGGCTCTGGGCAGCCCCTAAGGAAAACAGCTTTCTCTCCCTTCCCCCTCTGCAAAAAAACACGCAGCTGGCTCTTACATGCACAGAGGGAATAAGGGTGTACTGGGATTCTCTGGCACAGCCTCACTGAAGCTAAGAGATACCAGGAAGTTCCTGAAGCATTGCCACTGCCCAGAGTTTTTGAGCCTCGACACAGTAGGCCAGTGGGAAAGCAGGGCACCTAGAAGTTGCGGCTTAGCAGTACAGTGCCTCCTTTACATGCAGAATGTCTCAGGCTCACTCCTCAGCGTCTTCAGTGAGATGGATCAGGTAGCAGATGATGGGGAAGACCTCTGGCTTGGTATCCCGGAGACCTACTGCCAGTCAGAGCAGACGCTACTGAAGTTGTTGCTATTGTTCAGTCGCACAGTCGAGTCCGACTCTTTGCGACCCCATGGACCACATCACACCAGGCCCCCGTCTTCCACCGTCCTCCGGAGTTTGCTCAGTTTCATGTTCGTTGCATTGGTAACACTGTCTAACCAACTCATCCTTTTCCTTTAGAATTGACTGATTTGATCTTCTTGCAGTCCAAGGGACTCTCAAGAGTCTTCTCCAGCACCATAGTTCAAAAGAATCTATTCTTCGGCGCTCGGCCTTCCTTATGGTCCAACTCTCGCAGCCATACATGACTACTGGGGATACCATTGCTTTGACCATGCGGACTTTTGTTGGCAGGGTGATGTCTCTACTTTTTATCATGCTGTTTAGGTTCGCCATCGCTTTCCTCCCAAGGAGCAGGCATCTTTTAATTTCATGGCTGCAGTCACCGTCTGCGGTGATCTGGGATCCCAGGAATGTGAAGTCTGTCACTGCTTCCATGACTTCCCCCTTTATTTGCCAAGGAGTGATGGGTCCGGATGCCATGATCTTAGTTTTTTTGATGTTTCAAGACAACTTTTGTGCTCTTCTCTTCCATTCTTAGCAAGAGGCTCTTTAGGTCCTCTTCACTTTCTGCCATTAGAGTGGTATCGTCTACATATCTGAGGTTGTTGTTTTTCCCGGCAGTGTTAATTTCTGCTTGTGATTCATTCAGTCTGGCATTTCGTATGATGTACTCTGCATATAAATTAAATAAGCAAGGTGACAATATACATCCTTGCCGTACTCCTTTTCCTATTCTAAACCAATCAGTTGTTCCATGTCTGTTTCTACCTGTTACTTCTTGGCCCTTATACAGGTTTCTCAGGAGACATGTGAGGTGGTCTGGTACTCCCATCTCTTTAAGGACTCGCCACAGTTTGTTGTGGTCCACACAATCAAAGGCTTTAACATAGTCAATGAAGCAGAAGTAGATTTTTTCTGATACTCCCTTGCTTTCTCCATAATCCAGTGAATGTTGGCAATTTGATCTCTTGTTCCTCTACCTCTTCAAAAATCAGCTTGTACTTCTGGCAGTTCTCTATCTATGTACTGCTGAAGCCTAGCTTGTAGGATCTTGAGCATGACCTTGCTAGCGTGTGAAATGAGTGCAATTGTGCGATAGTTTGAACATTCTTTGGCACTGCCCTTCTTTGGGACTGGAAGGTAAACTGAGCTTTTCCAATCCTGTGGCCACTGTTGCATTTTCCAAATTTGCTGGCATATTGAGTGCAGCACTTTATCATCTTTTAAGACTTTGAATAGCTCAACTGGGATACCGTCTCTGCTAGCTTTGTTGTTAGTAATGCTTTCTAAGGCCCATTTGACTTCACATTCCAGAATGTCTGGCTTGAGGTCAGCAATCACACCGTCATGGTTGTCAAGGACATTGAGATTCTTGTATAGTTCTTCTGTGTAGTCTTGCCACCTCTTCCTAATCTCTTCTGCTTCTGTTAGGCCCCTACCATTTTTGTCCCAAACATCTCTCAACAGAGGAAGCTTCATATATTCCTAACCCCTAAGAACTTCGCCAGAAGCCACACTCTCTGTTTCCACTTTGTACATTGAACAGTGCGTAGAGATGTGAGATTTGCTATCTTCTGTAGAATGTGGTCCAGAGTTCCAAAGCATCCCAATTCCGTCTTGTGTCTGTCTTGCATGGTCACCGGAAGGCCTTTCATTGCTTAAGCCTAAATCAAATCAGACTCGAGTTCCATGCTATGTCAGCGTGGTCCTCCATGTTAGAAGTAGTATCACTGGGGAGAGAACCATGGTAATGGGCTGTTGCTTCGTTGCTTTGCCTTAGGGAGTAGTGGGGATTTAAGACACCCAAGATTTATTTTCCTGCATTACTGGAGGCCCAGTCTTTGTATGGAAATGTACAATTCATGGTGCCACTGTGCATTGCTTCACACAGAGTCTCATCTGCTATACTTGCATCTGTAATACATTTCCCCCTGTGTTAGAATGAGCACAAAGTGCTAATCCTTAAGGTGCCACATGACTCTTTTTCCTTGCTGGTTGGCCTTTGACCTAGCAACCTGTGTCTCAGTAACGACGTCTCTCTGTTTCCCCCCACGAGTCACCTGGAGACCAACTTTCTTGCTCTGTGGTTTCTGGCCTACAGAGCCTATTTGTTCATCATCATGTCTTCTGTGCAGTCCTGCATGGGAACTGCGTATGCCTGCCGTGGCTATTCCAAAAGCTCTTGATAGTGCAAGGAACTTTCTCACCCTTTAGCACTGTTTCCACCAGGGGGGGGGGAGCTTTTTCCTCAGTTCTTTCTTAACCGCTGCTGAAGGACATCTCTGTCTCTTATCTTCTGAAAGAGGGGGAAAACAGAGCATCTTTACAAACTGTTCTGACTGCTTCAAACGCTGATTTTGAGCATCAATGCTGTTCAGGGGGGTCGATTACACCCGAGACCTTTACAGACCATTCAGGAAGGGGAATGGTCCCTGAAGAAAAATCTGTTCCAGATAACCATGGCACAACTTGGTTGTCCCCTGGTGGACCTCTTTGCATCACCAACCAACCCATCAGGTGGGCAGATCCGTCACCAGATTTTACCATCCCAGGGTCAAAGCAACCAGTGCCTTGACATCACAGTGGCCAAATGGCCTGCTGTTGGCTTAGCCACTCAGTTTCTAATCTGGAAGAACTGGGTTTGATTCCCCACTCCTCCACCTGCACCTGCTGATGTGACCTTGGGTCAGTCACAAGCTCTGGCACAGCTGTCCTTGAAAAAGAGCAGTTTCTGTCAGAGTTCTCTCAGCCCCACCCACCTCACAGGGTGTCTGTTGTGGGGAGGGGAAGGGAAAGGAGTTTGTAAGCCGCTCTGAGACTCCCAAGTGAAGGGCGGGGTATATATCCAATCTCCTCCTCCTCCTCCTCTTCCTCCTCCTCCTCCTCTTCCTCTTCTTCTTCTTCTCCTCCTTCTCCTCCTCCTCATGCTGGTTCTTCCCAAGCTGCTCAGAAAGTTCAAGGAACAGAAGGCAGAAATCATCACAGTAGCACTGTGTTGGTCCTGGAGAACGTGGTTCTCCTCTCTTCAAGAGCTGTTGGTTCACCCACCGCTAACAATTCCAGTATCACCGGATATGCTTCAACAAGGCCCAGTCTGGCATCCACATCCTCAGGGGAGGCTGCATTTAACCACTTGGAGATTGAGTGGGACAGCTTCTTACGACTTCTGTGGCAGTGACAGACACTTTATTAGCTTCTGGAAGGCCATCCACTTAAGAGAATCTACGAACAATCTTGGAAGGCCTTTGTTAGGTGGTGCAGGAAAAGAAAGCGCCCAACCCCTTGAGACCTAAGGTAAAATTTCTCCTATCGTTTCTGCAAGACAGTCGCGTCAATGGTCTCAAGGCCTCCACCCTAAGGCATCAGGTCGCAGCTTTATCGATGGTGTTACCTCAATTCCAGAAGCTTAGTCTCTCTAGATCACCCACATATTGGATGGTTTCTCAAGGGCACTGCCTTAAAAGACTCGCCCACAAATACATAGATTTCCAGCATGAAAATGACACACTGTACTGTCAGGTCTTACTAAACATCCATCCAAATCCATTAAAGAGATTCCTCTCAAACGGCTGAGGATGAAAACCTTGTTCCCAATAGCAGTCACTTCAGCAAGGAGGGTGTCTGAACTGGGAGCACTGTTGGCCAGCCCTAAACTGTGCCTCTCTCATAAGGATAAAGTGGTCATGCAAAGAAGGAGAGATTGGATTTATACCCCGCCCTTCACTCAGAGTCTCAGAGCGGCTTACAATCTCCTTCCCTTCCTCTCCCCACAACAGACACCCTGTGAGGTAGGTAGAGATGTGAAGGCCCGGAAAAAACCCGGAAAAATTCGGGGGGGGGGAGTTTTCCATTTTTTTCCGAAAAATTGGAAAAAAGAAAAGAAAAAAATTGATTATGGAACGTTTTATTTTAACATGATGAATAAAATATTTTTAGATTGGATTTATACCCCGCCCTTCACTTGGGAGTCTCAGAGCGGCTTACAAACTCCTTTCCCTTCCCCTCCCCACAACAGACACCCTGTGAGGTGGGTGGGGCTGAGAGAATTCTGACACAAACTGCTCTTTTTCAAGGACAGTTGTGCCAGAGCTTGTGACTGACCCAAGGTCACATCAGCAGGTGCAAGTGGAGGAGTGGGGAATCAAACCCGGTTCTCCCAGATTAGAGTCTGCACACTTAACCACTGCACCAAACTGGCTCTCTTTTTTAAGACAAGGTGTTCTATATATATATATGGTATCAGATTGATCTAATTTCTGTGTACTGAGGACAATCAAGTCCTAGGTTACAAACTGAACTCTCCAATGCAAGAACAAGATGCATTTCTTCCTTTAGGAGGTGCTATTGTCAGAAGAAAAGAAAAAGGTATCAGTTTTGTTTTTGCATGTGGGTGGGTATTCTGTTTGTAATAATTGTTTGGATACACTATATTTTTAATATGCTAGTTGTGATAATTTCATGCCAAGTAAAAATGTCCATAGTCATATTTTATGTTCCTAAAGTAACAGAATGACTTTCAATCTAGAAAAGACAAAAGAAATGCTTTTTTTCCGAGCTTCAAAATTTCCGGAAATTTTACATCTCTAGGGGTAGGTAGGACTGAGACAGCTCGGAGAGAACTGTGACTGACCCAAGATCACCCAGCTGGTGTTGTGTGGAGGAGTGGGGAATCAAACCCAGTTCTCCAGATTAGAGTCTGCACTCTTACCCACTACACCAAACTGGCTCTTAGATCCTACATTCAGGCTCAAGGTGAATTCAACCTTCCACAGATCTCAAGAGATTTTCCTTTAATCCTTTTGCTCAAAATCCATCCATCCCAAGGAGAGGCTATAGCATACATTGAATGTAAGAGACACACTAAAAGCCTTCACTTGCAGGACAGAACATATTAGAAAAACGGATTCCTTATTCATTTCGATTTCTCCACCTAGTAAAAGGTGCGAAGATGTCAAAATGAGCCGGCCATGGCTGGGGGGGCGGGGTATAAATATAATGAATAAATAAATTAAAATCGGTCAGCAGCAGCACTCTTAAAGCTTGCAACACTAAAGCTTACAAAGTGCAAAGATTAAGCATACCGGCGGAGTGTGCAACCAACGCAGCCTGTGCTAGACACACTACAGTTGAAGAGGTCTGCAAGGCAGTCGATAGGTCAACAATATCAGCCTTTGTTGGATACTACAAGCTGAACTCTTACAACGCACCCACCAAGATGTCCTCCTTTCCTCAGAGGAGAAGGATCCTTCACGGTAAGTATCCAATGGTCCGTCCTCTGTACTCTGTGCCCCGTGTCACTCTTACTGTGAATATGAGTACAACGGCTCCCTTCACCGTTATTCTGCTCTGTACTATTACCCTGAACGTGAATATCATCCTTGCAGGGCTCGTCACTTTGATCTGGGTCCTTCAGGCCATTGGCCGTGGTCTCTCAAGGCAAGCCTGGTCACTGCACAGAAGGGCAAGTCCCAACTTTGGAACTGTGCCGTCAGGACCATAACTTTGAGATGGCATCGGCACCATCCCCCTCTGGTGTGCCAGCGGATCCCTCTGCTCCTTCTCCAAGAGAGGATTCCCATTTAAGTCTCCCGCAGCCGTGGCTTCCCAGTGCAGAGGCAGAGAGGCACTCTCCCAACCCTCTTAATGGGCACAGTTGTCACAAACCCGACTAAAATGTACGAAAGCGTCTCTCACTGTCAGGAGCTTTAGCAATGTCTGTGGCAAGCCTGTGCTCGCGCAGTTCCCATCTGTGCCTGGGCAGAAGAACGCTCAATGAGAATCAGTGACAGGTAAGCACAGCCATAGTTTACATATGGTCTAGCTGATTTCACCCGAATGACGGTGAAAATTTGTGCATGTGTGTGATGAAGCAGAGAACAGCAAGACTAGGAATTGCAGGTTTGGTTTGCACAAGGCAGAAGGGGAAACAAGATGGAAGATTTCTGGGTTGATACAGCAGGGATATGAGGAATTTGAATCCCCCCCCCCGTTTTTTTGTTGTTGTTTTTTACTATCAAGTTGCAGCCAACTTCTGGGGTTTTCAAGGCAGGAGATGTTCAAAGATGGTTTGCCCTTGCCTGCCTCTGCATAGCAACCCTGGACTTCCTTGGTGGTCCCCCATCCAAGGGCCAGCCAGGGCAAATCCTGCTCAGCTTCCAAGATCTGGTGAGATCAGGCCGGTCGACGCCATCCAGGTCAGGGCAGAAGACATACCGAGGTGGTTTGCCATTGCCTGCCTCTATGTAGCAAGCCACCCTGGACTTCCTTGGTGGTCCCCCATCCAAGGGCCAGCCAGGGCAAATCCTGCTCAGCTTCCAAGGTCTGACAAGAGTGAGCTATCCAGGTCAGGGCAAACGCTTTCCTGCAACCTTGCTTTCATGTGTGAAATGCAGCAGGCTACGATGGAGTTCCCAATGCTGGAAAAGTCTAGGCTGCCCCCCCTGCCCCCCCGAATCCCAGTGCCAGGCCCCCGTCAACCAGGTGGTCTCTTGCAGGGGAGCAAACTGCTTTTCCTGCCTCTGCCCAGGCAGCTCTCGCAAATCCACCCAGCAGAATACGGTAACAACCAAAAAAGGGGAGATAAATACCCCCCCCATTCTAAAATAGGCTGCAGCTTCCATTTGCTCCTGGGGCTCTGTTTACCCCACTCACCCCAGCCCCCTTTCTGACAAGATTAATGTTTTGACAGTCAACGCAAAATTGGGGGGGGGAGCCCTTCTGCTCTATTTGTGGGCGGGGTGGCGGCTGCCACGCTCCCTCTTGACACTCTTCCGCGGCTGTGGTCTTCGCACGCCACAATAGCCTCTGCCTGAAAGGCACGGCCGAACAATGCCAGTGGGAGATGCCACTCGGCAGTGAGCGAGCTTAAACCAATCCTCTTTCCCAGTTTGGAACGGTTGCTCTGCTCATGTCTTGGGGTGTGTGTGTGTGTGTGTGTGTGTCCCTCTCTCTCTCTCTCTCCTGATTATCTCTACAGCCCCAGACAAATAAAGCTGGGGGGTGGGGGCCTGTGAGCAATCATGAAAGGGGAGTGGCGGTCAAGGACTTGGAACTCTGCTTCTCAAAATCATTTGCTGTGAGCAGCTGGGGCCTTGAAACAGGCCCGTTTTCTTATCACTCTGTCCCCTAAAGGTTCAACTAATCCATTCCATGCCCCCAAGCCCACGCTCAGTCCCCGTGTGTCTGAGGTGTTCCCCTTGCCTTGTCTGAGCGGCCCCCTTTTGCTGCTTTTAGCAACTGGTTGTAGATCACTGGATCCATCATATTCGGTGTTGTCTGCTCCTGTGATTCTGTGACCTGATTGGGGGGGGGGGTGGACCACCAGAGAGGAGCCATGTCCCATCACTCAAGGGAAATGCAGCCTGCTTAACTGTGGACGTAGCTACTGCCCTCTCGGTCCTCAGATGGGGTCTTGAAAGGTGCCCAGTGCAGCCATCGGGAGGAAGCCATGTAGGACTTGAATCTCCCTGGTGCCTGGAAGAGAGAGGGCCGTGTGTACCATCTCGACTTCCGGAGGGAAGAAAGGTCCTCTCCTCGAGATGTAAAACTGCTTACATGAAACAGATGTTTTGTGTCTGTAAAATTCCAAAGTGAAATAACACCAACTCACTGCAAAGCCAGTGTGCTGCACTACATCTAGTAGGAGTGTAGCCCTGGAGGAGGAGATGAGGGTTAGTTTTCCATATGCCAGGGACCTTTTTTATTGGATAGGCAACATACAGGCATGTAAGTCCCCATCTGCAGTAGGGAGCCAGTTTGGCGAAGTGGTTAAAGAGCAGTAGACTCTAATCTGGAGGGACCGGGTTCGATTCTCCACTCCTCCACGTGAAGCCAGCTGGGTGACCTTGAGCCAGTCACAGTTCTCTTAGAGCTCTCTCAGCCCTACCTAAGCCTAGCTCGCCACCTAGTGGTACATAACACTAAAAGAGCTAGAGCTTCTGGCTGCCAGACAATTCTAGGGTCTCCTGGCTGTATCACACACACTGCCATACAGGGGTCGTTTCGTAGAAAAAGAGCTAGGGGAACATTAGCATAACTCATTAGCATATGCCACACCCCCTGACATCACCGGAAGTGTGTCATAAGGCTACACCCCCTGACAGCACTGGAAGTGTGTCATAAGGCCACACACCCCGCCCCCAATGGTCCCGGCCGCCGCCACCGGCCTTGCAGCTCCACTGCCGAGCCCCATGAGGGGTCGGGCGGTGGACCTGCAAGGCCAGCGGGAGTGCGAGGAAGCCCCGCGAAGGCCCTCCCTGGCCCCAGGCAGGCAGGGGTGGGGAAAGGCAGGGAGGAAGCAACTTACCCTCCCTCTTCTCCTGCCTCCTCCTGGCTGAATGAGGGCCGGAAGCGGGGCGGCTGGAAGCAGGGGGGCGGGGCTTCGTCATGTGCCCTGCCCCCGTACCTCACCCGGGGGAACTGCGATCCCCCCCGAAATGACCTCTGCTGCCATACGATAATTATTGTTATTATTGCAATCCAAAGTGGTACTGTTAAGACATTCACCTCGCTTGGAACGAAGCCAAACCGGATCGGAGCATCGTACCTAACGGGAGATCCGATAAGTACTGGGAGTCATAGATCTGGTACACAGTGAGATTCAGGAAACCTATTAAGGCAGTTTAACGTGTGCACACTGATGGCGTCACAATGGCAATGCGTTCCCCACGTAGGTTGGCAGAGGTGACGAATGCCACTATAACATACTGTATTTTATGCTTTGCTCTCTGGCTGTGAGAAAGCCGGTGTGGTGGATAGAGAGATCTGAACCCCTGCCTCTACCATGGAAGCTCGCTGGGTGACCGTGGGCCTGTCCCAAACTCTCAGCCTGGCCTACCTCTCGGGGTTGTCAGAGTACGGGGGTGATGACGACGACAATGCTCTAGGCCACTCCGAGTCCCGACTGGGAAGAATCAAATGGAAGATGCACAAGAACGGCTGCAGCCCAGTCCGTTGCAAGCTCAGTTGCAGAACTGTGGCCCAGATGAGGGGACTGTGTTCCGGAGCTTGCTACAACACACGGTGTGAATTCACTCACGTGCAGAAAGAGGAGAGGGGTAAGAGAAGCAGGTGTGAAAGAGAATGAGAGGAGCTCACGAGTGTTGGGGGAGGGGGCAGGGGAGAAGAACCAGGCCGAGCCGCCGAATCCATGGCGGAAACTTGGACAGAAAGCATACAGTTCAGAGAGCAGGTCTTTATTTTTGTTCCACACCCTATTTTTAAAAGCAGTGAAAGGATGAACGGAAAACTGGCAGCAGCTGGGAAGGAGTGATATCTTTACCCCCCCCTTTTTAAAATGCCACCCTGTCTTCATTTTACATTTTAAAATGCCACCCTGTCTTCATTTTAAGGCACTCTGAGGGCAAGAGCTGCCTGCCAATGCTGCCAGCAGTGTTGGTGCTGCTTCACCTTTACCAGCAGCGTAAGAGTTGCGCATTTTTCTTTCTGAAATCACATCCAGCTTGAAGTGAGGTTCTCTCTCCCCTGCTCCCCCCATAAAATGCAACCACAGACATTCTGTGGATGCCTGGAGACAATCATGTTTAGGCCTATTTTTTAAAAAATCACAGTACGAGTGGAAACATTCTGCACATGCTCAGAGATGTGCACCGCCACTCCTCTTGGTGCAAGGATTTCTACAGCCAGCCAGTCAGTCCTGTAGAGATTGCAGTGCTGTGGGTTTCCTAACAACCTCCTCGCTCTTCAGGTATTCCTCCCCCCCCCCTCCCGTCACAGTTTCTCCCTTCCTCTCTCCTTTGCCACTCTCGGTCTGAAACCATTCCTTTTACAAGGAGTATGGAAACGGACCAAAAATTCATGAATCAGAGATTCCATTTTCCTCTGGGTAAATGTTACTGTGTTCCCCCCCCTCCCCTGTTTGATGCTTCCTTCAGACCGTGTGTGGTGAAGAATGCAGAGGCCAGAGGAGAGGAGTTAATGGGGGGGGGGGGCTGAGCAGGCAGGGAGCCGTGGGTAGTCTCCCTTACCCACAATGCTGCTTTTGTGGAGGGGCTTTGCCCCAGCTGGCTGTTGGAGCCCTGTGCTTTCATCGAGGCTGCCAAACACAACACGGGGTCCTTTAAAAACCCACTGCGAACTCGCCATTTCCTTCCAGTTCAAATTGTTCCATGCGTCGCAAACACGCACACACGGAGACCCCCAAACTGCCGTCAGCTTCTTTTCCGCGACAGCATTTGGTCAGCAGCCAGCCGAGCGGCTGAAATGGCAGGAACCTTTACTGTCTTCGGAGCTGGACTGGCTGATTCTGAAACCTTTTAATCTTTTTAAAATGTTGGGTGGGGTGAGGGCTTGCGTCCAAGCAGAAGATGCATCTTGTAGCCTCCTGTGACGACCCCTTATCTGGGGAGGACTGGTTTCCCTTTAAAAGTGTTCTTTTTATTTTGTTCTACTGGGTATATCTGTCTGCCACCAGGAAATTTTAAAGGATTTCCAAACCTTTATGCTTTTACTCTTGTTATTACTGGGTAGGTAGGTCGAGTTTAAGGCTCATGAGGGACTATGTGGTCCTGAGGAAGTATTTCTTGCAGAGCTGGTATACTTAAATAAAAGTAGATTTATTGAAATAATTAATAAATAAAAGGGTATAACAATGTGACCAGTAATGTGAATATTTTGAACAATTGCTGGGTGTCTCACACAAGATCTGATCCCTTCCTGACAGGGATTTTTCAGGTAACTTTGTAACACTTTAACTCAAGGTCATATACGTTTGTTTCACTCCAGATAGACCACTCTAGTCTATCACAGCCGCACACACATATAAACAAGGAATCGCCACATCTCCGTCTGCGGAACTGGGGTGGGATCCAACCAGATGGGCTAATGGGAGGCAGGTGCGGGGCTGTTGTCGTCTTTGATTGCCAGGAGGCAGAAGCCCGGGAGAGACACGGAGGCACTGCAAGATAAGTGGCAGGGAGGCACGTGAGTTTCCTGCAAAGATCGTTCTTCTTATGAAAGCTCAGGGGGCGGTGGGTGTCCAGGTGAAACGTTTCTCCCCTCTCCCACACTGGACTATGACAAATCTGCCCAAAGCGGGGAAGAGGAACAGGACCACCGGTAAAAATTATGCAAATGTAAACCAAAGTTGCCTTAATCTGCATAAACTGCCGCTGTGGAGGGAGGTGACTGAAGTCTGGCCTCTCCTCCAACTTCAGGACCTCAGGAAAGCCTTGCTAGGTCAGTGCCTCCTATTTCCGACAGGGAGAGAGCAGTCTGCCGTCGCTGGACAACCTGCGAGCAGAGGCCACAAAGGCCCCTGCCTGCTGTTAACAGGTATCCTGCCTCTCTGCATAGAGGAGCCAGGCAGCCTCCCCGTGGCTGTCGATCTCTGACTCCTCCTCCCTCCCCGTGGGGTGTAGTTCCCAGAACAGGAGAATCCAGAGGTGGCTGCCCACAGGACAGATGTGCCCCGAGAAAGACAGAGGAAAAGAGGAGGGATGTCAAAATCTACACCCGTGTTAAGGTTTTGGTCTGGCGCTGGAAAGAATGACTCCTGCCCGCCCCTCTTGGAAGAAGCTGGGAGAGCAGCCCTCGCCTAGAGCTCCGTGTTGCCACTGGAGGCGCGCTGTGGATTGTGAGAGAGGAGAGATGGGAAGGACGCCCCTGCCCTGTTGCTCCCCGTGCTCGGCTGGTACAAGGAGGAGGGCAAAGCCAGTGTCTGCCCCGGAACTAAAACCCCACGGAGGTGGCTGCCCTCCCCCCGGCTGCACTGCTCTCGCTAAGGCCCCCGGCTCAGGCACAGATGCGAGCGCCGCACTCTGCGACCTGCACAACGCGAAGGAGGATGTTGGCCACTTTCCAACGCTTTCGCTCAAAACAGGAAAATGCAGGAATGAATCAAAATCCAGTCTGCCGCCTCGGGCTTATCGGCAGCAAAGGAACTACCCGGAAGTGACCCCGAACCCCCCAAATAATCAGCAGTTGGAGCTCAGGACCAAAGCCGGAGGCAAAGTGATTTTGGGGGAAAGGGCCTGTAAGGGCTTATCCTCACTTTCAACCTCATTCCTCCGTGACTGACTGAGGGGACTAATCTTGTGTCCCACGCGTGGGGGGGGGGCACAGCAGGAGCTACAGCCCATCCAAAGAATCCACTGTGCACAACCCAAGGCATGGCAAGAGCGTGCGCGCACACATGCCCCGACCGCTTGGGGCACCACAGGTCAGCCAAACGGGTGTCGCCGCTCAAGGGTGCCGCGTTTTAAGCTCCGGAACATAACAGGAGCCCAGAGCCAAGGTGACGCTGGCCGGCTGAAGATACAGGAGAGGAGGCCAAGGGAGGCCCAAAGGGTCCCGGAGGCCAAGCTCGGCTAGAGTCCGATGCCATTCGGCTCAGCCAGTGCTTGGCAAGTGCTCACGCTCCAGAAGCCAGGGCCTCGGGGAGGGGCAGAGCCGCCTGAGAGACCGTTCAAAGCCTCCCATCGAATGAAACGGAGAGCGATTCCAGCCACTCCCTCTCGCCCCTGTGCCAGGGACTGTGACTCAGTGGGAGACCACCTGCTTGACATGAAAGCCTCCCTGGTTCAAGCTCTGTCCGTCTGCAGTTGACAGGATGCACGTGGCACGGGAGGCTGCCTTATGCGGAATCAGACCTCTGGTCCATCAAATCAGTCTTGGCTACTCTGCCTGGTAGCGGCTCTTTGGGGTCTCAGGCGGAGGTCTTTCACATCACTCATTCTTTCTACTGGAGATGCCGGGGATTGAACCTGGGACCTTCTGCATGCCAAGCTGATACTCTACCACTGAGCCACAGTCTCTCCCCTCAGGGTGCAGGTAGGCCTAGAGAGCGTCTGCTGGTCACAACAGACAATACCAAGTTTGATGGACCAGCGGCTGCCATAGGGCAGTTTCCTATTTGGCTCTCTAGTGAAAGGGCGCCTCTGTTCAGTGGTGGAGCACCCGCCTTGCGTGCAGGTTCGATCTGTGCTACCTCCCCTTAAAGGACTCCTCTGTTCTAGCCACTGTCGGAATGACTGGCCTTAGAGGGACCGACGGCTTCATCTTCTCTGTACACCTGCCAATTTCTGGGCTTTCAGTTTCATTTTGGGGGGAAGCCCAACTGAGAAGCTGGAATCGCTCGCACTTTTATGCAGTTGTATAAGCAAGGAGCCAAGCCAGTACAAAGCTGACAGAAGTGTATTAGCTCGGCTTGAACGTCACCCGGTTTGTGCTTTTCTATCAATACTAAAAAAGCTTTTGGTCAGTTTCTCAAGGTCGAAGTTGCCCCGCCCCTTTTTTTGGAATGCCCCCATGGTGTGTGTGAGTGGAAACAAGAGTCAGAGTTGACGCCCACCCGGTTTGCCTCCTGTTTGTTTGGAACGGCAGGCAGCGGGGTGGGGGTGGGAGACATGCCAAAAGGGTTCTTTACCGGTCAGTTCCTGGAAACAGGATGGCACAGAGCGTGTGGTTCGGCAGGCCTCTGTAGAGCTTTCTGATCCAGCGGTCGCACGCCTTCATCGCACTCTTTAAGTCTTGCTCCTGCACCGGAAAAATGCCAAGGCTCGTGTTAAAACAGCTCTCATTCAGAAGGTTCGCCGGGTGAGAGGAACAGGTGAGAGAGGGAGGGGCATGGTAGCCCCCCCCCCCCCGCAATTACTGTAAAATTCCACAACCCTTTCTATGATAAATGTACTTTGGGAAAGTGCACTCTGCCCCAAGGACACAGAGAAACAAAATTAAAGTAAAACACACACACCCCCAAAAAATATGGAGCTCTTCTTTCAAGAAGACTGGCGGGGGGGGGGGGGGGGTCAGGTGTGGAGCCACTTGGTTTGCCTACCGGAGTTCCCTGGTCCAATCCTTGGCGGCATCTCCAGCTCCAAAGGCTGCGAGGGATCCTGAGACCCCAGAGAGGCAGAGGAAGCAAGACTGAGCTTGATGGACCGATGATGATTCCACGTAAGGCAGCTTCATACGTCTGAGCAGCTTATCTAGTTCAATAGAGCTTATTCTGACTGGCTCTGTAGGGTCTTTGTGGGGCAACCTGGGAAACCCCTGCCTGCAAAGCGTATCCAAGGAACCGCAGCTCTGGCTTGAACTGAGGTCTTGCTTATGGTCCACCAAACTCAGGGCTGTTTACGCTGGCTGATGGTTCTCCGGGATCTCTGGCACTGCCTGAGCTTTCATTCACCTGCTACTTAAGACTGTTGCGATGGAGATGGCAGAGACCGAACCCGGGGCCTTCTGCACGCCAGCCCTTCTTCCCCAGGGGATGCCGGCCGATTGTGTCTCGGGAGAGTGGAAGCTAAGCGACCGACTCACCAAAGCAAACAGCTGTTCCTTCGGTTGGCGGCCAGCCTCGTGCGGCAGCTGTGGAGTGGCAGGACATCCGCCGTTTTGATTCTCTCGGCAGACCCACCGGTGGAGATGTGGGGGCGTCACAGCAACCCTGCTGTGCAATTTTCCACCTCTGGCGGTCTGCCCCTGGATGGTTTGTAGGGCCACGGAGGCACTTTCCACTGTCGGAAATTCTGAAACAGGAATGCAAAACAGCCATCAAATGCTTCCCTTTAAGATTCTTTCATGTCTTCTACCTGGGCAGCTTTTAAATTGTAGACTTTCTGAAATGTAGGATACTTTTTGTAAAACAGACAAGGGCTGGGAGTAGAATTCCAGTTCTACGTGAAAGGAGGCCCTACAGAGGAGGAGGGCCGCTCCTGTCCATTCACCTGGATCCCAGCTAGGATGGCTAGCCACAAGCACAAACCCAGACTCCTTTGGCCATAGTACAATGTCTTCAGAATAGGTCTGTTTCCTGCTAAATAATGCTAGGTAGCCTGGGCCCACCCGGAATGCCACCCGTTTTGGAGAATTTACCCGTGTTCAGCAGCTGTTGCTATTACCATAGTTTGTAAATGCAAAAGTTAATAAATAACATTTGTCTCTTTGCTAGTTGCAATTTCCGAATTTTTTTTTTAGAAGGCCATCTTCGCCCCATCCTCAAGTGGGGGTTCAGCTCTCTCCGTTGTTCCAGGTCAACCTTATGCAAACTAGACTGTGACATGCCTCAGCCAGAGGACTGGCTGAAGCGCACTGAAAGCATCGGGAGAGAAAGAATAACCTTCAGAGCAATGTGTCGGGATCACTTGCGCAATGGAACGATGAGCCTTCCAGGAAAGGGACTTCCTGTGGCACCCTCCAAAGGTAAAAAGGTAAAGTTTCCCTTGCTCGAAAGCCAGTCGAATCCGACTCTAGGGTTGCGGTGCTCATCTCCGTTTCAAAGCCGAAGAGCCAGCGCTGTCCGAAGACGTTTTCGTGGTCATGTGGCCGGCATGATTAAACACCAAGGCACACGGAACGCTGTTACCTTCCCACCGAAATGGTACCTATTTATCTACTTGCAATTTCTTGCTTTCGAACTGCTAGGTTAGCAGGAGCTGGAACTAGAGACGGGAGCTCACTCCGTCATGCAGCAACTCAGGTCTCGAACTGCTGAACTACAGACCTTCCACAGCCTGCAGTTCAGTGTCTTAACCACTTGAGCCATCGCAGCTCCTCCAAAAGACGCTAGCAAATCCTTCCTTATTACAAACATTTCTTCTGGCCCAAGCAGCTCCGTTTGGTCTGAACAGCCTCCTGGTTTTGTTTCTGCAAATACAGAACGCTTCCAGGGCTGAGTCTCTCGAGTGCCGTGTATACTGTACTCACTGAGGAAACAGTAATTTCTCTGTCTTCCGCTCCCGGGATCCCTTGGCCGGAACACTGACTTCAGATCTTTCAGGAAATCCAGCTGCTCTTGCAAATCTGCCTCGCCGTCGGTCTCCTCCAGTCCTGCCACGTAAATCACACCTTCATTGTCTGCATCCATTTCCAGCTGTCTCAGGAGGGTCTCCCAATCAAGTGTCATTTCGGTGATGGGTCTTTGCACCTGGAGGGCAAAGGGTGGAGAGGAAGGAGAGAAACAAACCGGCAATTACCCAGTAGCACAAGAAACACCCAACCAAGCGATCATAATCACGCTGAGCCAGCCTCCAAGCATCCTCCTTGCTGTGACTCCGGTGCAACAGAGAGCCATGTTAGACTGTATTAAGCAGAAGCCATTTCTAGCTGAAAAGCAAGTGCAGAATAGCTCAGTGGCTATGGGCAGGCATTGTGCAGATGCTGCTTTACCAGCACGGAAAGAGCTGTGACTGGCGGCAGAACAGCTGCTTGGTGTGCAGAAGGTCCCTGGTTCAATCCCTGGTGTCTCCTGTTTAAATGGATCTCGGGGAGCAGGTGGTGGGACAGAGCTTTTCCTTCCTGAGAAGTGATGAGAAGACCTCTCTTGAGGCCATCTGCTCTGCACACAAGAGATCCCTCTAAGGCCCCTTTCAGCTACCATTCTCCAAGGGCAGGAGACGGTCGTACCTTAATATAGGATCCCGCAACTTCCGCTCCATTCAGGTTCTCTATAGCAAGTTGGGCTGCCTCTAGAACTTCGTACTGGACACAGATGTGGGGCTTGGGAAAAAGGAGGAGATTGTAATAGAGCACCTAACCATCACAGCAAGCCGACTGCACTTCTATTTACTTTTTTTACACTTTTATTGCGTACATTCTTTAGGGAAGGGGGAATCTACAGTTCTCTCCTGCCCCTTTCTTATTTTCCTTTTCCAAGCTGAAACTCAGCTGCCTTTCAGTGTGCTCAGTCCTCTTCAGAGCACTTTTTTTCTTTATTTTTCAAATGTACGAAATGGTTTTTCCCCTCCCCCGCAGATCCTGGGGGTGGGGGTGGGGACAGGCAGCAAAAATCAGCCTACTCTGTGCGTGATCGGGCTGCCCTGTGATGCTCCAGTTTGCTGTTCAGAAGGGTGACGATGCACAGGGGCTTGTGGGCAAGATGGGATGATGGACTGATGGGTGGAGAAAGTTGGCCAGACTTTCTTGGCCTGTCTCTGCAGGAGGCTTCGGGAGTTTCGTAAGATCCTGGTCTAGGCGTGGCTACTTTCATACCATAAGTGCAAGGTGGTAACCAGGCTCCCAGATTCCACACTTGCCTGGCAAAACGGCCCTCTACCAACACCTCCCTTAATCTGCAGCAGCCTCAGCTCCTAAACCTCAGCCATCAAGTGCTTTTCAGTGAGCTCTCCGAGGACTTGAATGCTCTGTGACTTCCACGATGTGGACAAACCTTGCTATTTTTGTTCAAGGACAACGAGCTGGGTGTCAAACTCTGTCTCTAGTTTGCCATGATTGGTAAGGGGAGGGAAATCCCTGAGGGGTGTGTGTGAATGGCTGAGTGGGTGAACCGCTCTGTCGCAGGCAACGTAACTCTTTCAAAGATACCTCCCTTCTACCAGAGAGGACCTTGGAGCCAAAGCTGTGCCTGCTTCACTGGCTTAGATAAGGGATTTGTGTACTCACAGGTGTGTGTGTGGGGGAATGTAGAGGCGCAAAAGCTAGGCGGGACGGTTGCAGAGTATGATTGGATGTATTGGAAGGGGGGGGGCTCGTTTGAACTGTCTATATCTTTGGATTCTCCCACCAGGACCTCAGTTCTGACACGGTACAGGTCTGGCCTGGAACATGATTATTCCTCAATAAACAAATCACCGCCAGAGAGTGTTGTTGAGAGTAACCTTGTCCAGGAGTCTGACACAGGGACGTTCATGGGGGATGGCAGTGCTTCCTCTCAGATATTGTATACATCAGGAGTCCCCAACATGGTGTTTAGGAATTGGGCAGGGCCAGGTGGGGCTTTTCTCCATCAGAGCTTTTAATTGGCTGTGCAGATTTAAAAAAAATGTTGCTTCAGCAGCCGCTGCCCCCACAACACAAGGATCTTCACTGTGTGGTCGAAAGTCAGCCATGGCAGACATTTTGTGGCTGGCTCCACCTCCCGTGGCAGCCATCTTGTGCCTTTACCCACCACACTGTGTCAGAATCCCAGGCTGTAAAAGGTCAGGGACCCCCGGCATACATCGTAAGTGCTGGTGGGAAGCTAGAAGCCCTATCTTAAAGCCTCCCACACCCCATGCGTCCCATAATTCTGTGTCACGACTAAAGCCTTTTGTGAGGGTCTCCTCATTGCTTAGAGGAGTAAGGAAAGCAAAGTACAGGGCTAGTTAGTGGACAGCTCATATTTTAACAAGTCCCTGTCGAGTTCAAGCACTGTGATTTTAGAAGGGGGAACAAAACCCTCTCCGTCCACTTTACCTTCGAGGTTTCTGTAACGACTCTGATTGACCGAATATGTCCGTAGCTCTCAAAGGTTCTCTTCAAAGCCTTCAAGCACCAGCCCTTTCTGAACGGGCCGGCATAAACCGTCAGCATGCCGTCCAGTTTAGTCCGCAGCTATGGAAATAAGGGTTAATGCTGAATTCATGAAGACAAAAAGGAACCTAATAACCAGCGGATTCCTCTCCTCTCAGGGAAACATTGAGAAGGCAAAGCACGGTTACGTTTGTTCTGAGGTGTGCAGCGAGGTGGGGGTTCAGGTGCCGTGGATCCGAAGGAAACTGAACGATGCTGAAAGACGACCTGGAGATCTCTTCCAAAGCTTGCTGGAGAATCTAAAAAGAATGAAATTTGAATAGGAGACTTGAAGATCAAGGACTGCCAGTCAGTGGTCTGAAAACCCCAGGTGCCTGGAAGAGACCCAGTAGCAGATCGAGTGAAGCAGTGGTCTTTTGCCCATTGGTCAGGACCCCTGAGGACTGCAGAGCCCCTGGAAAGACACCCTTTTTGGAAGGACCTGTGCCCAATGTTCCCTCTAAGCTGTAGAGTCCTGTGAGCAAAAATTCTACTTTGTGAGCTACTGGCATTAAAGTTGTGAGCAGATGATTTGGCTACTGCATAAAATAGTGTGTTCTGGAGCCCTCCTTCCTGAGCCGAGACAAAGATGTGTGAGCCGGAGGCTAAAAAACTGTGAGCTAACTCACACTAAATCAGCTTAGAGGGAACACTGCCTGTGGCTACTGCTAATGCGCAGAAAGCAAGGGCCCCACGCCTCCTGCCTCTTCTCCCACGCAACCGCACTGCGAGGCAAGGTCGTTCAGTGATGCACAAGGTTCTTCCTTGGCTTGTTCCTAACTATGGTGCATCTCCTGCTGCTTGGCATGTGCTTCCTGCTGCCTGTGGCCCTAAATACTAGTGAACGCCTCACTCCGGCGCCTCCTTTGCCTATCACGTGACAATGGTGTCTGATGACTTCCTGTCAATGAACTTGCCACAGGGTGGGCCCCAGGCCTGGAGTGGTTGAAGACTGCTGGACGAAAGGGGTTTGGAAGCTAGGATAAAGGCCTGCAGTGGCTCTTAGGGCACACCCCGGCCACTGCAGAAGAAAGTGACGGGATGGTGGGCTGCCCTCCTCCTCCTCCTCAGGGGCAAGAGGGCTCCTCAGCTGTGGTGGTTGCTGGGCAAGAGTGAGCCTGGGTGAGAAGCCGCTTGACGGGCTCTTGTGCCATCTCCCCCTCCCCAGGGGTTCAGCCTCCCATGTCTCCAAACAGGCATGTGACTGAGGGCATTTCCAACTCACCTGCTTGTGTTGGTTGCTGTTGGGAGAAGCGCCACTCTGCCCTCCCAGAAGCAGCCTCTTTTGACTGAGAGACTGCAAGGCGTCGAGAAGGCTGAGGATGAAAAAGGAAAGCAAAGTCCACTGGGCTTTTACCAAGCCGATGTTATAGGAGGGGCAGAAGGGCTGAGGCTGAGGGACCGTTGCATGTCCGAGACCGAGCAGTATGTTCCCAGCAGGGGCGAGGGGCTTCCCAACTCATGGGACAAAGTTTGAGTCCTTTAAGTGGCACCTTTAAGACCGACGACGTTTAATTCTGGGTATCGGCTTTTGTGTGCCTGACTGGACTCAGACTTTGTTCTGTTGCTTCAGGCCAACATGGCTACCCACCTGGATCTATTCCCAACCCGAGTCTCTTAGCTGTTCCACTATACTGTTATAGGTAAAGGTAAAGGTTCCCTTGCTCGAAAGCCAGTCGAATCCGACTCTAGGGTTGCGGTGCTCATCTCCGTTTCATAGCCGAAGAGCCAGCGCTGTCCGAAGACGTTTCCGTGGTCATGTGGCCAGCATGACTAAACACCAAGGCGCACGGAACGCTGTTCCCTTCCCACTGAAGTGATACCTATTTATCTACTTGCAATTTCTTGCTTTTGAACTGCTAGGTTGGCAGGAGCTGGAACTAGAGACGGGAGCTCACTCCGTCATGCGGCACACTCGGGTCTCGAACTGCTGACCTACCGACCTTCCACAGCCTGCAGTTCAGCGTCTTAACCACTTGAGCCACCGCAGCTCCTCATACTGCTATAGCAGGCCACAAAGAACTGTACTGAAGGGGGGAAATTAATCTGCCCCGCTTAAAAGTGATGTTACTCGTTTGGCTATGTAGTGAAATTAATCTTAAAGGAACCACTGACTATACAGACGGAAACACACGCAAAACAGACTATAGAAGGAAGGGAAACCTCTTTACCGCTGGACGGGTGTCCTCGCCTGCTTTGGGACCCCATTCCTCAGCTCTGGCAAGGAGTGCTTCTTTGAGTCGCCTGCTTGGTTCTGTTCCAGCCAGCGGGCTTCCAGGTTCAGCTCTGCTACCTGGGAAGAAATCGACCCATTTTACAAAACGCATCCTAGAAAGTTTACATTTGAGTCCAGGTTACAGATCTCCGGTCTTGGGAGTTTTGCTGGCAACGTCTGGGATTTCGCCGAGATGTCTGACAGGACTGTAGTCCCTGGGAATCAGGGGTGAGAGGCAGATAGAGCCCTAGAAGATGGGTCTGTTAACAGCAATTAAAGGGGATAGCTATGGAATACCAGACACTGGGGGTGGGGAAGAGACGCACACCTCTTCTTTTCACCTGCCGTAAATATATTCCGTGAAGGGAGGCTGTTCAGATGTGTCTCAGTGAAGTACCGAGGCAAGGCACGGGGACGAGCCATTTTCCTACACTCAAAACCCACACCATTAATAAGGGAAGTTTTGCTCACTGGGCATCCCTGCCATGAAGTTTCTCCTCTGCAATGGTTACCAGCAGAGTTCGTCAATTTACAAAAAATTGCTGCAACAGTTCAAACATTCACAGAATGAGGACAATAATGTATTGGCATTTCCATGTTGTTTTAATCCAGAATTTCTTTTTTCAACAGGTCAGGACATCAAGTCACTGAAGTGCTTACGAACAGTTGTTAAGACGTTGTCCGCTAAAAGGAACTATTTGTAACTTGGGAGCTATTCTTAGCCATTCGGAATGTGTCAACTTCGTAAATATTGGATTACTTTGTGAAAGAATTACAACAAAACAGAATTTTGATAAAGATTGCCTCGAAACGAACATTGAAACTCGAGGAAGTTCATAAGCACTTCAGTGACTTGATGTCCTGACCTGTTGAAAAAAGAAATTCTGGATTAATACAACATGGAAATGCCAATACATTATTGTCCTCATTCTGTGAATGTTTGAACTGTTGCAGCAATTTTTTGTAAATTGATGTATTTTGATTGCTGTGCCCTTTAGTTATATTACCAGCAGAGTTTGAACAGCTTCTGAACTTCTCGAAGAAACAACAAAAGGGACACAAATTATGTAAAACCACATACCTTTCTCGGTCCCTGGCCCATGAAAAACTGGGCCAGTTGGAGGGCGCATGTGGCGTCTTCCGTTGGATCGTGACCCTCTTGGTCTGTGCGCTGGATGTCTTTCCTTGGATGGTGTTGTGTATGTAGATGAAGCAAAAGGCACAAGGGTTAAGTGTAGTGATAGATGTGAGCCCTTCCATGCCTGCTAAGAGAACGCTCCATGTCACGGAAAACATCCCCACTGCATGAGAGGATTCCGGTCCTCATGGAAATTCATGACAGTTTTGGCCAGTGAGGACTTAAGCCATGCACACGGGTGAGAATCACTGAGTCCACCTAGTCCAGGGGTCCCCGACCTTTTTCAGCCAATCGAATCTCCAGTAGTCAATCAGAAGCCTTGCTGGGCAAAAACCCTGCCTGTCCCCACCCACTCCCTAAAATCACATGGAGGGGGGCACCAGAAGAGGTGTTGGCGTGTGAAAATAATGCAGCCATGGGCACCATGACTTAGGAGAGATTGGATTTATACCCCGCCCTTCATTACCCAAAGGTGTCTCAGAGCGGCTTACAAACTCCTTTCCCTTCCCCTCTCCACAACAGACACCCTGTGAAGGTAGGTGGGGCTGAGAGAGCTCTGACACAAACTGCTCTTTTTCAAGAACACCTCTGACAGAACTATGGCTTGCCCAAGGTCATCCAGCAGCTGGGAGTGGAGGAGTGGGGAATCAAACCTGGTTCTCCCAGATTAGAGTCCATGCACTTAACCACTACACCAAACTAGTCAGATGGACTGGCTATACTTTCAAAATGTGCAAAAGGAAGTGCATCTGCACTCAAAGCACAGTTATTCTATGGAACTCTCTGCCACAATACGTCTATTAAGACTCTTATCCCATCCTTCTTCCAAGGAACTCAGGGCAGTATACATGGTTCTCCCACACAACACCCCTGTAAGGTTGGTCTAAGAGGGTATGATGGGGGGGGCAAGGAAAGAAGATATCCTAATTATTTCTTCTCTCCACCCATGGTCCCTTATGGGCCCTTCACCTTCCTGGATTTCTGAAACAATCAATGAAGCAGAAACAGCCTTACCTTAAAACTGCTTCTGCTAAGAATTTCAGCCTGAATCTTTTGCCTCCCTTCCGGGTAAAAAGGAGTGACGTGTCAATCACATTGGGATGTATCATCTAAAAGAGGAGAGCAGGCATTAGAGGTGGGATTCGGGAGATGCCCTGGCGTGCGGCTGTGATCTTGAGGCTAAGGTAACGCTGTGATTGACTTTCTATCACTGGTTCCTTTGACAAATACAGGTGGTGAAAATGCCATCGAAGAGGAGTTTCCCTTTTATTTTCCATCCCCGTTTCTTTTTTCAAAGGTAGAATAGAGTTGGAAGGGACCTTCAGGGTCATCTAGTCCAAACCCCTGTACAATACAGGAAATTCACAAATACTTCCCCCCTCCACACCCCCAGTGACCCCTGCTCCATGCCCAACTATAGGTAGGATGATCTCCCCCCCCCCAATGCCACTAAATGCGGACCATACATTCCACAAGATCATATGAAGAGTTCTTTTGGGACCTGCACCATTACAGATGTTATGGAGGGACTTGCATGTTAATGCTTTCCTGCAATGTAAAAATTCCCTGTGTGTAGGAAATGAGCACATCAGGGAAGAAGGTTGGAGCCTGCCTTTCTCTCTCTGCTCGTTTGTGTGTGTGTGTGGGGGGGACATGGGAGAGTGCAGGTGTGTTAAAAAACGCGGTGCTTGGACAATGAAGTGGTACACTGAGAGCCAGTGTGGACAGAGTGGCAGACGAGGACCCTAGGCAACCCGGATTCGAATCCCCGCTTCAATCATAGATGCTCTCTTGATGACCTTGGGCCTGTCACAAACTCTTAGCCTGGCCTGCCGCAGGGTTGTTGTGAGAGAATGCGGGGAGAACAATATTCTAAGCTGCTTTGAACCCCAACGGGGGAGAAAAACAAGATACAAATAAATAAATGCATATATTCCCAGAAAGAACTTGGTGACTGCGGAGAGTGGTCTTCAGAGGTGAACATACAAAATAAAAAGCCCCCAAGAACATACTGCATTCGCTACCAAAACAGGGCTGAGACTCCCCCTAAATTTAGAACTCATGTCTCTTTTCTTTTGTTATGATCCTGCCCACTTGCTGAGGTCACCCTTTGAGGACCTCTTTCCTCCCCCCCCCCCCCGCTCTTCAGGTGGGTGGCCACCAGAGACAGACCCGTATCCATCGTTCTGGAACACAGTCTTCATACGTTTAGTCCTAGGATGCAACACTATCCTCTTTTCCGAACCTCTGATGGCAAATGACCGTATTCATTAAAGTAAAGTAGGTGCCTGCAACCCCAGTGCCAATAACAAAAGCCATCTGGGGGGACTTTACGGGTATGCATAAAAACATGATTTTGTCATTGAAACAAAGAAATTGAAATAAATAAACTGGGCTGATGAGGATTGGGCAGACTCCTGGAGACATGGATTACAGGAAGCAGTTGAGAGTCAAAGGGGGAAAGGGGAGGATCGGACTGCTCAAGCCCCAGAGACTATAGAATATTCTAGACTGGGATGGATTGTATTCCCACAATTCCTTGCAGGCGCACAGCATGTCATTCTTGTTTTTGAACTGCTGTTTCTTGTGGCTCTTTGGTACATTGTGACCTTTATGGTGTGGTGTGGTGTTTTCAAGCTGGTTTTAATGTGTGCTTTTTACTACTAAAATTGGATTCGTAAGGCCAGTCGCGATAGAAAAGGGGTAGATACAAGGATTTTCAGTACAAATGTCCACCAGCAGCTTAGGAGCAGATCACAACTATTCCAATGTGTTGATAAGCAGATTTGGAGGGTTTTTGCTGAAAGCTGTGAGGCAAAGCACCCCTGGCCTTCCCCTCAAGGTGGTGAGCTCCCCCTCCCTGGCAGCCTTTAAGCAGTGGCTGGACAAACCCTTGTCAGGGGTGCTCCAGGCTGATCCTGCATTGAGCAGGGGCATTTGACTAGGTGGCCTGTGCGGCCCCTTCCAGCTCTGTGATTTTATGATTCTATGATTAATATGAATAGTAACGGGACTGATCTATTCTGCAGGTGTTACTAACTGGTTTCTTGACCTGCACAGTTCTTATCACCTTCAAGGCCAGAGATGGAAACGTGGTAATTAGCTTCTCACAAGAACTTGTGGTCCAGCTGATTGGAGCTGGGAGTGATGAGGTAATCTTCTAGAGGCTTCTCCTGAGAACGTGTCCTGATTGGATGCCATCATCACCAAAACTGGGCCAAAAAACTATAATGTAGCTAAGGCCCTGAAGGAAAGAGACTAGCTGGGAATTTTGACAGACCAGAAGCCTGAACTATGACATGCTTGAATTGCAATTGCTGGCAACGTAGAAAATGCTTGAGCTTTGGTCTTTGATTTGTGAAATTAAGGTTTGTGCCATCTATCACAAGCCCTGAAATGTGTTAGACAGTTTTTTTTTTAATTTATTTATAAAATTTTAAATTTAAAATACAATCAATATCTATGAGTTGAAACAGCAGCAAAAATAAAATCGGGAAGGGGGACACATTCACGATATCTGGGGAGTTTCCTCAATACAAGTGATGAACTTGTGGATGAGCAGGAGCGTTCAGCATTGAAGCAAATGTGACAGCCTCAGTTGATGTGGAAATACTCTTAATTGGTTCAGTGGATGCAGCCACTTATCACCCCCTGTTGTCAATAGATTGCACCATCAACCAAACAGTAGCCCTTCATATTTTGGTTTTCTTATTTGTTCCCAGTCGAATTTGTCTATGTTCATTTTCTCTAATACAGGGTACCATTTATCCATGGGGTTAAGCTGGTGATACTCAACATGTGTAGTATTTGTCCAGGACGAGATTTTCTCTTGTAGGAAAAAATCCCAGACTTTGTGCAGCCATTGTTGCATATTTGGAATGGAATCTGCTTTCCATTTACTTGCTAACAATACTTTAGCAGCTATTAACAGAACATTGATTAGTTTTTTCTTAATTTCTGGTATACCATCTGCAGGCCAAAGGTGGAGCAGAATCAATGCTGGATCGTATGGTAAGTTATACCCTGTTAGAGCTTGGATGTTTTGTATGATGTTTTTCCAATACTGAGCAACAAACGGACACTCCCACCATACGTGTATGTATGATGCTTTCTGACCACATCGCTTCCAACACAGTGGTGAAGTATTGGTGTATATATGCGCCAATTTTGCAGGGGTTAGATACCATCTGTGTAGTACTTTCATTGCTGATTCCTGGATATTCAGGGAGTTCGATATCTTTGCATGGGTTTTCCAGATGTCATCCCATTGATCGTCTGTCAAACATCTTTTGATGTCTTTGTGCCATAGGTCCTTGTAACTAGGCGGTTTTTTTGACTGCACCTATGTGTTAGACAGTTAAGCTAGCTTTCTTGTTTTCTTGCTGCATGATTCTAGCGAGTTGGCTATAGAATATATTTTGTGTTATTACAGACTGAAATAAACTTCCTAAATATTTTTAAATTAAGCAATGGTCAGACCACAATCAGCTGGGCTCTGAGCTGCTAGAGTGGTGAATATTTTTTTCCCTTGCCTTTCTTTAACTGCTGGAGAGAATTAGCTGAGGTTAACTGCGTGGGAGGATAGTGTTTGAGGGTGTCTGGGTGTGTATAGCCTGCTGGAGAGTGGCGCCTGTTTGAGTAAGTGTTGTTTCTGTTTGACTCTGTTGCCTGGGTTGTAGCTGACTGGGGAGATGTTTTGCCTGGGCCTGACTGTTGGCCTCACCCTCTGCTGGGTGAGTCTTGAACTGTGTAAGGATCCTCCTCACCAGAGGCATGAGCCAAAGGGCCCTGTGGCTGTTAGCCTGGGGACGAGGCCTGGGGGCGCTGTAAGAAGCTGAGTAGCTCTTTCATCCTATATGTGTTGAGCTTTTTTGCTTCTGCAAGCCTTTCACAAGTAGTCTTGTGAGGCAGTTTGGCAGGGGAGTTATCAGGGAAGAACAAGAAAAACTAAACCACTTCTGCAATGTATTGCAGCAGCATGGCTGGTGAGGGAGCTGAGGCAGTGACATGAAAAGTCTGTGGCATGTTCTTAGTCTTACTTGAGGGTAACAGGAATTATACTTGTAGCAAGTGTAAATTGGTAGCCCTACTGGAGGATACAGGGACTTGAGGCACGTTTGTCCACACTCCATTTTATGAGGGAATTTCATGGACAGAATGCATGAGATGAAGCACTCCTGAGAGGGAAACAGGAGGAGGGAAAGGAAGACTTGTCTTGGCAGTAGTATGTGCAAAATGGATCTGGGGGTCTTAGTGGACCATACACTGAACATGAGTCAGCAGTGTGATGTGGTAGCTAAAAAGGCAAATGTGATTTTGGGCTGTATCAACAGAAATATAGTGTCCAGATCATGCAAAGTGATGGGATCGCTCTGGTTAGACTTCACCTAGAGTACTGTGTTCAGTTTTGGGCACCACAATTTAAAAACAATATAGACAAATTAGAAAGTGTCCAGAGGAGGGCAATGAAGATGGTGAGGGGTCTGGAGACCAAGTCCTATGAGGAAAGGTTGAAGGAGGTGGGTATGTTTAGCCTGGAAAGGAGATGATTGAGAGCTGATATGATCACCATCTTCAAGTACTTGAAGGGCTGTCATATAGAGGATGGTGCAGAGTTGTTTCCTGTTGCCCCAGAAGGTCGGACCAGAACCAACGGGTTGAAATTAATTCAAGAGTTTTCGGCGAAACATTTGGAAGAACTTCCTGACAGAACAGTTCCTCAGTGGAACAGGCTTCTTCGGGAGGTGGTGGGCTCTCCTCCTTTGGAGGTTTTCAACAGAGGCTGGATGGCCATCTGAGAGCAATGCAGATCCTGTGAACTGAGGCAGATCATGAGAGGGAGGGCGGGAAGGGTTGCCTCGGTGCTTAGTTCTCGTAGCCCTTTGTTATACGCCCAGGGAAAAGGTGATCATCACTTTGGGGTCAGGAAGCAATTTTCTCCAGGCCAGTTTGACCAGGGATCCTGGAAGTTTTTTGCCATCTTCTGGGCATGGAGCAGGGGTCACTGGAGGACTGGGGGGGGGGGAGTAATTGTGCATTTCCTGCATTGTGCAGGGGGTTGGACTAGATGACTGTGGAGGTCCCTTCCAACTCTTTGATTCTATGGTTACTTGTGTACAGCTGCCCTGGGGATCCCTCCGGGTTCAGCCTTGGACTCCTTGACAAGAGCCCATGAAAAATGATTCCCAAATGAAGAGAAGTAAAAGAAGTAGAAACTACAGATCTACAGGTCAGCAGTAAAATACTAGTATTGCTGAGAAACCAATTAAAGGCTCTTTGAAGAAGCACCTCAGGCTTAGAAAGGACTGAGGAATGGCCTGTCTGGGATTCCCAAATGGCCTTTTCACAAAAGGAGTATGGCAGAGAAACCAGAGGTCAGCTTTTGAAGTGGGGAGATTCAGCCTCAGAAGCGAGGAACCTCTGTTTAAATGATACTCACTTCTAAAGCTCGGAGGTCAAAATTTAGAGAATGACCCACTAAAACAGCGTCGGGAGGAAGCAGACTCTTCAGCCGGGCCTGGACGTCAGCAAGCCTGGTGGTGACGGAACAAAGCAGCTTCTCTGTGATGCCGGAGTACCTTCAAAAGACAGCCAAGAGGGCATCTGGCAGCGTGAGGGAACGAATGGAGAACCCAGCTCAGGACACGATGTGGCAGGAATCCTAGGGACGGAATCTGGCCCCCGAGCCTTCCCTCACTCTTGTTTTGAAAGCCTGACAGCTTTTTGTCCTCCAGCAACTGACTTCTAAGTCTCTCAGGGTTACAGACAAAAGGGAAGCAAACACACAGGGGCCACTGCCCACCCTCCCGGGGACCTCCATGAGGCACAAAACCTCACGGCTATGGAAGAGACAAGTGCTGAAACACAACTGACCATTTGTCTCCTCATCCCCTAAACGGCTTTTGTTGGCGGCCATCTTGGTGCATCTGAGAGAGAGGTAAGACCAGCCTCCATTTTGGCTCATACTTCTATTCCCCCCCCCGGCCCGGTATAATTCCACTTTAGTTCTTGGGGGGACAAATGAATTAAGTAAACAAATCATTCTCTGCTCCCGGTCTGACTTGACAGATTTAAAATATGCATGCCCGGACTTTAAAAAAAAAATGTACCTGAGGAGACTTATGGCGCATTTAAAATCCTAAAAACCACAAGTTTCATTCTGCTATGAGGGTCCCAATCCACAGATTGAAGAACACTGGCCCAGGGATTTATGACAGTATTCTACTGCTGAGGAACCCCCCCCCCCCCAAATCTGGCTTTGCTTGTCAATTCTCAAATCACATGATGAATTTGGGGAGGGGCAGTGTCTGATCCTTGAAAATCCTAAATGGTTTCCTTGACTAAGTCTATAAAGAGGCTACCTTGTAAGGTAATTCTGTATTGGCGACGAGGGCTTTACAAGCTCATCCATAATGCACTGGCCGCTGCCATCCACCACCGAGACTCGCGTGAGTTCGGATCCTTTATCGGTGAAGCACTGGGCAAAAGAAAATGACAGCATTTAGAAGGGCTCTTGTATGACTGGGCCAACAGTCTCCCCCCTCCACACACACCCGAGGCAGAATTTGGTCCTTGCTGGTTCTTTATCGACATACTATTACCCACCAGTGGCCACCATCTGCAGATACCTAAATCCGTGGATCGGGGCCACCTGGAGGCTAAAGAGGTTTTTCTGCACACTTGGGGCACAGCTCAGGAGGCCGACTGACAGCTGCTCAGACGCAACTGCTGCAGCGGAGGACGTTGGCTGCTGCTCCAGGCCTAGATGCGGTCTGCAGGGAAGGGGAGGAAGGAAGCCTAGGCGAGTCTGCCCAGAGCAGCTCTGGATGAGTTGATGGAGGAGGTAGAAGGTCCAGTAGTGGCTTCATGGGAGCCTGAGGAGAAGGGGGGGGGAGATGAGATTCCTCTCCCTGCGAGTATTGCGGGTCCCCACTTCTCTATATACTATTAGCTACATGTGGCCATAATCTGCAGGTAGCTAAATCCATGGATCGGGGACACACAGAGGCTAAAGAGATTTCCCTGCACACTTGGGGGACACCTCAGGTGTGCACAAAAATCTGAAATGTTTAAATTTCCCCCCCAAGTTCCCCCCAAATATACTTTACTTCTGCAGTAGTGATAGGTAGCTGCTGCAGCAGAGCTCGGCAGCGGACGCTGGGAGCCGCTCCAGGCCTGCCCGCAACAGCAGCACACATTGGGAGCGGCTCCAGGCTCGGCCGCAGTAGTGGACACTGCAGGGCTCGGCCACGGTGGCAGCGCACCTCGGGAGCCGCTTGGGGCCCAGCGGTGGTGTCAACACTAGTTGTGAGCTGCCTGGGGCTCAGTCACAGCAGTGCGCATCCGGAGCTGCTCCAGGGTCGGGTGTGGCGGTGGGTGCCGGAAGCCACTTGGGGCCCGGCCACGGTGGCAGCAGATGCCGGGAGTCACTCCAGGCTCGGAGTGACGCCCAGACACGGCCACTCCTGTGGCCAGGGTCCAAGGTGAGCAGTTGGGCCTGGATGTGCCGGCTCATTCATGGGGGCGGGGAATGGGATTCCTTCCCACCATGAATTTTGCAGGGTCCCCCTTGAAATTTCCAAAAGCGAGACATTAAGAGATGTGCTTCAAACGAGGGCTGTGTCTCCAGACTGCTAACAGACCCAGAAGGCTCCCCGTACCAAAGACTTCATGCTGGACTTTTGACATCTCTTGTGGAAGATTCTGCACAGGTCGACCACTGTTTGTGGTCACAAAAAGGAAGCAAAAAATTACCATTTCACAGTCCAGACCGAAAAGGGGGCTGTCATCTGAAGGTGCGATGCTGCGACAGATGGAAACAAAATGGCTGCAGTCACTGGACCCTGCAGAAAGAAGCAGAGATTGTTCTCAAAGGAAACCATCACGAGAGCCGATGTGTGGCACAGAGGCTGGGCACGGATATGGGGAAACCCAGCGTCCAAATCCCTGCACAGTAATGAAGCAGGGGAGTGTCAGATGCTCAGGCTGCGGGGACAGGCTGGAAACCAGTCTGGCAAGTCTCTATATTCCTCAGTAGAAGATGAAGAAGAGATTGGATTTACACCCTGCCCTTCACTACCCAAAGGAGTCTCAGAGCGGCTTACAGTCTCCTTTCCCTTCCCCTCCCCACAACAGACACCCTGTGAGGTAGGTGGGGCTGAGAGAGCTCCGAGAGAACTGCTCTTGAGAGAACAGCTCTGACAGAACTATGCCTTGCCCAAGATCATCCGGCAGCTGCAAGATTCTCACAGATTAGAGTTGGCGCACTTAACCACTACAACAAAGTGGCATTTGGTAGCAAATTATTGGCCCTCTACCTGACTTCACAGGCCAGGAGGACTGTGGGGCTGCTGTGGCTGAAACTGCCTGTGCTTCCCTCCTCTAAAGAAGCCAGTGCTGATCAACAAGGTTCTTGTTTCAAATCTTACCCTGCCAACTCCAAGTTGCTATTTCTCAAGACTATCCTACCCATGACGCAGAGTGTAGCAGGTGTTCCTACATGGCCGTGCACCTACTCTGCCAGTCAAGTCAGTGGGATTCATAGGTTTACCAGAATACTTGGAAGAACATTTGGAAAAAAACCCCACTTTACAGTACTCAAAGCACTTTATGTACATTCCAACAGGCAGCTCTACCTTCTAGAGGGTAGTTGTAGCGACGCATCTCTTCTGGGGTTAGAATGTAACTGGACAGCCCACGCCTTTCTTCTCCGTATTTCTGAATTACTGGATCTTTCTTCAGTTCTGAAATAACAAGTCAGGAAAGTTGGATGAAAGTGTCTGAAAGCTGTTTTCAAAGCACTCCTGGGAAAAGCTGAGCTTCCTTGGAAGCTGATCGGGAGTTTCCGCACTGAGAAGATCGATTGTGGCCGTCATGGGGGGGGGGGAGGTTCTCCCACGGAGGGCTCGGATTCAGCAGTGGGCTGTGATCCTCTTGCAAGCTGCAAGGGGAGGAGGAAGAGGGTGCGTGGGAAACTCTGCCTCCGCATCAGGGGCAAAATGGCCGTGAGAAACAGGCTTAGCTATGTGATGTATTGATGACTACGGGAAAAAAAGGTAAAGGTAAAGGTTCCCTTCCTCGAAAGCCAGTCGAATCCGACTCTAGGGTTGCGGTGCTCATCTCCGTTTCAAAGCCGAAGAGCCAGCGCTGTCCGAAGACGTTCCCGTGGTCATGTGGCCGACAGGACTAAACACCAAGGCACACGGAACGCTGTGACCTTCCCACCGAAGTGGTCCCTATTTATCTACTTGCAATTTCTTGCTTTCGAACTGCTAGGTTGGCAGGAGCTGGAACTAGAGATGGGAGCTCACTCCGTCATGTGGCAACTTGGGTCTCGAACTGCTGAACTACCGACCTTCCACAGCCTGCAGTTCAGCGTCTTAACCACTTGAGCCACCGCAATCTAAAGTGAAGTCTAAATTCCATGTTAACTGAGGTCAGATTCCTGTGATTTATGCTGAGAAGGGGGAGAGCAGCATGGAGTTACCTCTGCCAAGTGGGACCTGAAAACTACAGTAAGTTGACAGGTAGACTGAGAATAAAATAGAAGAGGGAGGAACTCCGTACGCTCCTTGAGAATCTCCAGTTTGGGCTAATCAGGAATGTTAGGGAACCAAAGTTCAGGTGCCCATTAAATGGCATTTGGAAATTCACAGGGCAAAGCTGATAAAATTACCTTCTCTGCTGAGCGGTGGATTGTCATTTGCTCCTGGCAAAGAGAAGCGCTATTAAAAAAAACAAGGCAACACGTCTTAAATAACGGACAGATAAAGGAATGAATGCACAGATCAGAAAAGTGAGCAACAGTCAGATCTGATGCAGGAGATGTGTCCTTAGATTTCCCACACTCCCTGTCTTGAAATTTAAAAACAGAGGCGCTGGGAAGGGTAAGTTTAATAACCTTCTCCACCTGTACCGATTTGCCTGTGTCCGATCTCGTCAGATCTCAGAAACTAAGCTAAGCAGTCAGCCCTGGTTAGTATTTGGATGGGAGACTGTGATGAAATGCATGTTTGAGTTTTTCCCCCCCTCTGGGCAGAGAAACTCAGTTTATCTTCATAAAAATGCTAATGGGTCTAGACAGTAAAGTGGCCAAGCTTCCCCCTTCTCCAGACAGGCAACAGAGTTTGGAAGATCTTAGGCTAGAATAGCCCCAAGGATAATCTCCAGGAAGGAGCTGGAGGAAATGCTTCCCTGATCTGGGCTGGCCGGGTCAAATGGGAGGGGAAAGAGAGATGATAAAACTTCCTCGCAGGAGGAAGCAGCTCTCTTTCTTCGGGATGCTGTGTTCATGAGAGGATAGACCTCTCCTCTGGGAAGGCTGCCATTATTGACTATATGCTCACCTGGGAGACTTGGAGCAAGCTTCAAAGTAAAGGAAACTTTTAGAGATCTTTAACTTCTTAAGTAAAGAAGCCTGTCCTATTTTAACAGCTGATAGGGCATGTACAGAGAAAGGGACAGAGGATTTGTGTTTCTACCAACTCCAGTTTGGTGTAGTGGTTAAGTGTGCGGACTCTAATCTGGGAGAACCGGGTTTGATTCCCCACTCCTCCGCTTGCACCTGGCTGGATGACCTTGGGAAAGCCGTAGTTCTGATAAGAGCTGTTCTTGAAAAAGAGCAGTTTCTGTCAGAGCTCCCTCAGCCCCACTTACCTCACAGGGTGTCTGTTGTGGGGAGGGGAAGGGAAAGGAGTTTGTAAGCCGCTCTGAGACACCTTTGAGTAGTGACGGGAGGGGTATAAATCCAATCTCTTCTTCTTCTTTTATATTCCTTGCTCAATCTGGTGCTGTGCTAAAAGGATGCTTATGAACATTTTCTTTTTAATAAATACTTTATAACTTTTGATGCTGGCAGTGGTTCCCTGTACCACATAGACCTCCACCATCTTGGACACACTGTTTTAAATGGGGTGCCGGGGGGGGGGAGGCAGGCAGTTGGCAAGCGACTATTCCTCCAGGGGCACAAAAGGCATTAAAACTGTCTCCGTGGTAGCCAGGCATTGGGCAGCGGGAGACACTGAGGCAAGGCCTCTGAACTTGGAAGGGAAGCTGGGAGTCCTGATCCTCCCAGTGGGAAATCCCAACAAGGATCAGATGGTGGTAGAGGGCTAGCCTAGAGAGAAGGAAAAGCCCCTCCGGGGAGTTGGGAACCCCTAGGAGGGCAGGCCAGAACAGGCCCATTCTGCCACAGAGACCACCAAGGAAGTCCAGGGTTGCTTGGCAGAGGCAGGCAATGGCAAACCCACCTCTATTCGTCTCTTGCCTTGGAAACCCTAAAGGGACATCTTAAGTCAACTGCGACTTGACGACACTTTACACACAGAAACTACTCTGGAGATCCCAGTTTGGTGTAGTGGTTAAGTGTGCGGAGTCTAATCTGGGAGAACCGGGTTTCATTCCCCACTCCTCCACTTGCACCTGCTGATGTGACCTTGGGTCCGTCACAAGCTCTGGCACAGCTGTCCTTGAAAAAGAGCAGTTTCTGTCAGAGCTCTCTCAGCCCTGCCCACCTCACAGGGTGTCTGTTGTGGGGAGGGGAAGGGAAAGGAGTTTGTAAGCCGCTCTGAGACTCCAAGTGAAGGGCGGGGCATAAATCCAATCTCTTCTTCTCTTCTCTTCTTCTTCAGTGTGGGCCAGCTGGTTTAAAGATATACCAACCTCTTCCCCTCAGCTGTGTTTTCTCTGTCTTAATTTCCCCTCCCACCCCTACACTACGGTTACTTTAGAGAATGGAGCATGGCACAAGGGAGGTGGGTCAGATCACGTTCAAGACGCGTGGTTTGCATCCAGAAAGTTCTCGGTTCAGCCCCTGGCACTGCCAGCTAAAAGAAGGAGAAGGAAGAGATTGGATTTATTCCCCGCCCTTCACTTGGAGTCTCAGAGCGGCTTACAAACTCCTTTCCCTTCCCCTCCCCACAACAGACGCCCTGTGAGGTGGGTGGGGCTGAGAGAACTCTGACACAAACTGCCCTTTCAGGAAGAGCTGTGCCAGAGCTTGTGACTGACCCAAGGTCACCCAGCCAGGTGCAAGTGGAGGAGTGGGGAATCAAACCCGGTTCTCCCAGATTGGAGTCCGCACACTTAACCACGACACCAAACTGGCTGCAGTTTCTCTGCAGCAGAACTAGGGAAGAGCTCTGACCGAGACCTCGGAGAGCTGCTGCCATTCTGAGCCGACAATATTGACCTAAATGCACCAGCTGTCTGACTTGGTATGAGGCAGCCTCCATCACTGTCTCTCTGCCTCCCCATGCCTCAGTTACATCCACTGTCAAAGCCCCCCCCCTCCCCCCCCCGTGTGCCATGGTAATGGTATAGCCAGTCATAACTTGTACACCACCAAGAAAACCCTCAAGAAATCTCCGGCCCTGCCCACATTGGGAAGTTCACAACGTCCCCAGGAAGCCACATCACTAATGTAGGAGGGCCGAGCAGCGCCGTGTGCCTTTCTGCTCCCCTTCCCGGGTCTCGTTTTATTCAGTCCCTGCCAGGGGTTGTTTTGTAGAAAAAGAGCTAGGGGAACTCATTAACATAACTCATTAGCATATGCCACACCCCCTGACACCACCGGAAGTGTGTCATAAGGCCACACCCCCTGACATCACCGGAAGTGTGTCATAAGG
>NW_015169181.1:1052866-1060882 GCF_001447785.1 Gekko japonicus | reverse complement strand
GGAGGCAACTTACCCTCCCTCTTCTCCTGCCTCCTCCTGGCTGAATGAGGGCCAGAAGCGGGGCAGCCAGAAGCAGGGGGCGGGGCTTCGTCATGTGCCCCGCCCCCTGTACCTCACCCGGGGGAACTGCGATCCCCCCTGAAATGACCTCTGGTCCCTGCCTTCCACGATCCTGCTTGAACAGCCAACAGGAAACAGTCAGTGAAGGAGCCTGAGATTCTCTCTTGGCACTGTCCAAACCCACTGTGTGCAAGCAGGCCTCTTATCCTCAAACAGGGCAACTAAGCATAGAGATTTCACACACACTCGCTTGCTCTGGCCTCTGCCAAAGGCGGAGAGTACTGATTCACTGCTGCCTTCCGTAGTTTCAAAAACAGGATGGCCTTTTTGGGGGGGGGGGAGGCTCTGACTATCCCCTATTTCGTGTTGTCGCACTGGACTCTAATCTGGGAGAACCGGGTTTGATTCCCCACTCCTCCAATTGCACCTGCTGGATGACCTTGGGCAAGCCATAGTTCTGCTAAGAGCTGTTCTTGAAAAAGGGCAATTCCTGTCAAGAGCTCTCCCAGCCCCACCTCCCTCCCAGGGTGTCTGTGGTGGGGAGGGGAAAGGAAAGGGAGGGGTAAAAATCCAATCTCTTCTCTTCTTCATCTTGAAGGCTGTTTTGTGCCTGACGCCAGGCTGTCTGCAACACTCCCCCCCCCCACTTCCACTTTAAGAACACTTCAGTTAACGTTTCATCATGCCCCCAAAGTGGCATTTATCCCTCTTCTCCCCCTGTCCCTCCCTGGGTACCTAACATCCAGCCGAAGCATTCTGCAGAACAAAAAAAGTTTTTGCATGTGGGTTGCAGTAGCACATGGTTGAGTATTGTGCTGTTGTTGCATCATACTGTAGTAATGGTTTACCTCTCTCAGCTGGTTTTGTCTACACACACGCACACACAAATCCACTTGTGAATTACTGCAATGCCACAGGGGTCCCTAAGGTTGTTGAGCCTGCAGGTGCTCTTAGAAAGTTGAGAACAAGCACCGAGTGCTATAAAATGGCTGCCACAGGGAGGTGGGGCGTAGCTGACCTCGGAGCAGCTGTCTGGGAGCTGGGACCAATCACAGCACGGTGGGAGGTTCCAAGCCAAGCTTCCTCCTGTGGTTGGAAGTGCCTCTCTCCAAATGGGTATACCTTTGCAGCCCGAAAGTGAAGCCTCCGTGGCCCTTCTGAAGCACCTCCCTGCTCCAGCAGAGGGGGGGGGGGAGCCAGAACTGGCCCTTTGCTTTGGGGAAGAAGGAAAGAAGGTGCTTCCTGGTGCCACGTTGGGGATCGCCGCTACAGCACAACAATAGTACAATATCCGACAATGTATGGATGTAGCCTCCCCGTGCCATGATATTTTGGATGGTCCTGAGTTTTTTTTAACCGCTGCTGTTTTGGGAATTGTTCTACAGAGCAACTTATGATCTTTGGCATTTGTGCAGGCTTGAGCTTTAGAAAAAACAGAGGTAATGTATTTACTTTTGTGCTGGTGCTTGACCGTAATAATTTGTTTGTTCAAAAAAAGGGGGGGGTGGCGGGAGATGACAACATTTCAGGAAATTGTTAGCGACTAAAATCGTTGGTGACTAAAACCGTTCCCTTTTGTATACAGCAGCTGATTGCCTTAACGACCTTGACTTCCAGACAGAAGGCCGGGGAAAGCTCAGACCAGCGTCCTGTTGACAGACAAAGTAGACTTTTATTCCTGGAAAGTCTGGAAATTGCTCTGAATTGGAGAACGGGTGTTTTGCTGCTACTGGGAAGCTTCCCCCCCCCTCCTCTGGTGAGGGTTACTAATGTCAAAGCATCCTGTGCAGAGAAACAAAATGAGCTGCAGGAAAGAAAAAAAGCGGTTTTTGTTTGACTCGGGGAAACCGTCTTTTCCAGAACCCACAATGTGCTCCTGTGCGGCTATATTTTTAAGGTGCCACCTGGCCAGCAAAGACAACCACTGCTCTGCTTCCATTGTAGGCCAAGATATAGTTAAGAGGAAGGGGTCCTCCAGGCCTGACCCTGCAAAGCTGCTCAAGGAGACCTGACCCGTCTGACCCTGGGAAGGGGGCAAGGCCTTGCAGGCTATCTCAGAAGGAGCAGCTGGGACTTTCAGGCTGCTTTCAGGCATCAGGAGTGCCCTCTAGCCCAGCCCAGTTCATTCCAGGGGCATAGGACCTTCCTCCGGCTTTTGCACACAGGGCCACTCTTGAAGACTTCTTGGTGCAGGAAGCTGAGTTGGGATCTCAGCTGCAGAGAGACACAAACCGCAGTTTGTTAAGACACGCTGCTTCTGAGGCTGAAACAACTTGGAGTTTGGTTGGGGACTTCCTAAACCAGAAAGTTTCACCAGGGTAGCCATGCTGGCTTGCAGAGGAGGGGGGCGTGGTGTGGCTCAGTGGTAGAGCATCTGCTTGGCTTGCAGAAGGCCCCAGGTTCAATCCCCTGGGCACCTCCCGGGCACCTCTCCCTGAGACCCCGGAGAGCCACTGCCAGTCTGAGCAGGCAATGCTGAACTTGATAGGCCAATGGTCTGATGCAGTATAAAGCAGCTCTTCACGCATTCAGTAGAAGAGCAAGATTTGAATCCGGCAGCACCTTAGGGGCCAGCAAGACTCTCGGGGGGGGGGAGCTTTCGACAGCCAAAGTTCCCTTCATCAGATCTTACGAAGGGAACTTTGGCTCTCAAGAGCTTATCCCCTGGAAATCTTGTTGGTCCTTAAGGTGCTGCTGGACTCGAATTTTGCTCTGAACCAGACAGTTTTACTATGGAAGGAAGGGGGACACGAGCCCAAAAGCCAACCAGGTTCCCGGTCGTTGTGAATGAGCTCCGTGTCGGTTTAAGTGTTTGAACAGAGGGTCTCTGCAGCTGTTACAAGAAGCTTCTTGGGGACACCGGATCCTCGTGGCTTCCTCTTGGGGCCTTATGCTTGGGAGTCTGTATAGGTGTGTCATAAACCCTCCTTCCCACCTCCCCTCTGTTTTCCTTTTCTAAACTGAAGAGCTCCAAACACACAAAACAAGCATCTTTCCAAGTGTGCAAAGGGGGACAGAAGGGAGGATTCGGAAGCAAAAAGATGCAGTCATAACCGTAGGGAAGCAGTAGGTAGTGTGGTGTAGCAGTTAGTGTGGCAGACTAGGATCTGAGACACCCACTGTTCCCCAGTTGCTGCCTCTCAGCCTAGCCTACCTCACAGGGTAGTTGCTGAGAGGCTAAGATGGCGGAAGGGAGAACTTTGTCTGCTGCTCTGAGGTCCCAGTCGGAGGGATGGGGGTAAAAATGAAATACAGTCACCATGGAGACTGAAAGCGATGATGTCACCCTAGCGATGCATCTAGCTGAGAACTGGCGGTAGCAGCTTTCCAAGGTTTTATGTATGGGCACACAGTGCCCCTGTTTGTTAGCCACCCTGAGCCCATTCGTGGGGAGGGCGGGGGTAGAGATTTAAATAAATAAGGGCCCTGGCAAAGGTCTTGCTCAGTCCCGCTCCTGGAGGCTACCCAGGATCTAAATCTGGACTGAACCCACATCCTTCTGCCCACAACGGCTCCCAACCACAAAGATCCGTGTTGGACTCTTCCATTGTCTTTTCTGGCCGGGTGTGGCACTCTGAGGTCCCAGGTGTGGGGCTTCCCAGCGGCTGCTACACAAGACCCCTTCCCTTCTAAGGAACTGAACTCGAGACTTCTGTGACTACCCCCTCCCTCCCTCCATCCCTCCTGCAAGCCTTGCGGCACCCCTTAAAGCAGCAGTGGGGCTGGCTGGGCAAATGAAAGTGTCCTCTAGTAACAGCTTATTAACAATTGCACTTCTAATGGGGGGGGGAGTTGTCAAGAAAAGCCCTGAGATGGCGGGGGTGGCTGAGAGAGGCTTCCAGTGACGGGGCTGAGAAGGGCGTGCGGTGACTTCATCGCCCCTCGGATTCGCAGGCTCCAGCTCAGTGCTCCAGCGTATTCTCTGCTAAAGGCAGAGCACCTGCAGCAGCACCTGGCCTGCCCTGCAGGGCCATTGCAAGGACTGCAACAACCCACAGCCCAGCTCATGGGGCTCTTGTAAAGACACAGCGCCAGTGTGGGGTAGCAGTTAAGAGTCCTCAACTAGGATCTATTCTCTGTTGCTCCAGATTACAAAACTAGATCTAATGGTTGGAAATTACAAGGGAGTCGTTACCAGCTAAATATCAGGAGAAACTTCCTAACTGTAAGAGTGGTTGAGCAGTGGAACAGACTGCCTCGGGAGGTGGTGGATGCTCCTAAGCTGGACGTTTTCAAGCGGAGGCTGGACGACCATCTTTCGGGTATGTTGTAGGTATGTAGGGCTATCTTTCGGCTATGCTCCTGCTGGGTGCAGGGGGTTGGACTAGATGACCTGCAAGGTCCCTTCCAACTCTAACATTCTATGGTTCTATGATCTGGGAGACTCGGATTCAAATCCCTGCTCTGCCATGGAAGCTCGCTGGGTGACTGTGGACCCGTCACTCTTTCTAAGCCTGTGGTGTAGATCAAATGCAGGAGGGGAGGAGGAGGATGTAAACCACTTTGGGTCCTCACTGGGGAGAAAAGCAGGGTATAAATACCTAAATAAGATCACCTTGCCAAGTGGCCTACCTTGCAGGGCTGTTATGAAGGTTATGAAGGTTAGTGTGTACCCAATGAAGCACTTTGAACACTGAAAGTGCTATATAAATGCTAAGTGTGATTAACTCAGAAGACAACTCCAGGGTTCATCCAGCTTTGGAAACTGGGTGTGTGGGCATGAGGGACGACACACTTACATGCCTGAAGGTTCTGCGGAGATGCTTGAACTGCACGTAAAACCTGTAGAAGTGGAGCTGGCTCAGTTCATGGAGAACCACCACTACCGTACCAGTCAGATGCCTTTGGTGATGAATATAGCACCACCTGCAAGTTAAAGAAGACAATAGGCACGATTCTAGAATTGATGGGCAAACTTGTCCTGTTCATGTTTGACAGCCCGTGTGGTATAGTGGTTAGAGCATTGGGTTAGGGTGGGAGAGAAATAGAATGCCTTTAGTCTTTGCAGAAAAGGGCAATGGAAGGAATGCTCATGCCTGAGGCTCACAGACATCACAGACTTTGTGGTCTGTGCTGTCAGAATGTAGCTTCAGTAGGAGGCAATCTAATAATGGAAGCAAGCCTGTGCCAACACTTGTAGCCCATCAGCGAATATTAGAACCATGTTGGGTGGGAGACCTTTAAATAGCTTTGTTTCTTCAGTACACACAGGATGCTTTATAGAACATAAATGGAGGCCCTACCTGGGCTTAGCAGCATTTTGGCCTTTCCCCAAGGCAGCATATTTCAGGAATTCATGCAGTTGGTCATAGCTGATTTCGCAATCTTCTCCAAAGGCTTCAGTTGACAAGTGAGGTTTCTTCTCCTGAGAAACGAGAGAACAGGCTGTGAATTGTTTACACAGACGCAGAGTTTCGGGATTCCAGCCACCCCTTACAGTAATGAAATCCAGAAGCGGACAGCTTGTCTGGCACAAAAGGGCACAGTAAAAACTGTGCTTGGAGCAGGACAAACATGCAAGACTCCCGTTACGCAAAACTAGCATTCCTTGGAAAGGGCCCTGCATAAGCAATGCCGATGCCAAAAGACTTTGCCGTCAGACACGCTGTTTGCGGAGCCCACAATCTGGACTGAACAGCCCCAAATGTGAACAAACACAGAATCTTTAAAGAATCATGAAATGTACAACTGGGGGGAAAAAGATTTTCTCTCTCTTAAGACAGGATCTGCCTTCTGACTGCTCAGTTCCTTAAAAGGGGGGGGGAGGGAATTCCACACCCACTTAAGTCAGGTTATTCAGCCTTATCTTTCAATCCGTGAGGGATACAAACAGTCTGAATCCTGCAAATAAAAAAAAAACAAGAGCCTGGTACTCATTAGTGACCTAGCATGGCCTTTTGCATTCCACTCGGCCATTTGTGGGCCAAATCCAGAACTCCCTGTTTGTGGCTAACTGGAACCTCCATGTTCAGAGGAAGTATACCACCAAAGCAGTAGACAGGGAGGGCTGTTGCTTGGCCTGTAGGTTTGCTGGAGGCATCTGGCTGGCTATGATAGGAAACAGGACACTGGATTAGATGGTCTGGTCCAGCAGGATTTTCCCCTGAGGAGCCCATCACAATAGGATGGCGTGAAAGCCAGGGCCATAGTGGGGAGGAGAAGTAGTTTTCCTAGTATTCAGGTCCAGTTGAAAGTCCCCCTCCCCTGCCAGCTTCCCTTCAAGGCAGTAGCCAGGTACCCTACTATCCTGCCTGCATAGGTATTCCTCAGCATCTTCTAAGAAGGGTGACACCGACGTCTGTCTGGAGGGGTCTATTTGTTTGCCGCTAGAATCCCAGGGGGCCCACCACTGTGTTTCACTTGCTGCAAAGCAAGAGGATATACCAAGGAACTCTTTGTGGTTTTAGGCATAACTGATCTATGTGAAGTGACCCTGAGTTAGGCACCCTTGCCTATAAAAGCCAGAGAGGCGAAGTGCAAACAAATCAGTCGTTGCCACTTCCAGCATTCTGTCCAAGAATCTCAGAACGGGTCGGGAGAAACCCCTCGAACCAGGCTGGGGCTCAGTTCATCATCCTGGGCTTCAACATAAATTAAGCGCTGTGCCTCTACAGCGTTTCCTCCTTTGATCTAAGGACCTCAGGGCTGTGTACATAATTCTTCCTCCCTCCCTTTATCCTCACAACAGCTCCTGTGGGGTAGGTCAGGCCAAGAGGAAGCATCCAGCCCAAGGTTACTCTGCAAGTCAAAGCAGGGATTAGGCCAGGGGTCACTTGGATTGCGATCTAATGCTCTAACCAGATTTTTGAGGAAGAGGCTCACAAACGGTGAGTGGCACAGCTCACTGGCAACCGGCCTCAGGGTCAGTTCCTGGCATGTCAAGGATCCCTGAGAGTGGGGGTGGGGAAAGGCCTTTCTCTGCCCGAGACTCCAGAGAGCCCCTGCCAGTGAGAACAGACAGGGCCGAGGGACACACATCCATGCCTGCGACAGGTTCGCATGACAAACAGCATTCCCGCTGGATTGTCTCTTCTAAATTGCAGAAAAACACAGCAAGAGATCTTCAGCAAATACCATAGCTTTGTGCCGGTTTTGACAAGCGTCCTCTTCCGCAAGTTTTCTTTTCTTTCTGGGCTCCTGGGGAAGTTCTTCCACAATTCTGTCATCTTCACGTGGTCTTTTGCTTTTAATGGCTTGGATTGCTGCAGCCATTTTGTTTTGAAGCACAGTGTCAGATTCAGGTACCTGGGGGGAGGAAGCATAACAGCACAGGGTAGGTAATTTAATGTGAACAAAACCACTCAGTCTTTTTCATAAAGGATTGGTGTGGTATTTATAGAGAGCCTGTATGGTATAGAAGACCCAGGACTGAATCCCCACTCTGCCACCCAAGGTGGTGGGGTGACTTTGAGCCAGGCACTTTCTCTCAGCCTAGCCTACCTCACAGGGTTGTGGTGAGGATAAAATAGATGGGAGGCAGGGTCATAGCCAGGGTTTTTCGTTTCGTGGGGCAACTTTTTTTGTGTGTGGCACCCATTATCTATATATCTAATAGCCAAGTTGCCCCCGGAGTGCGGATCGCTAAATCAGCGCTCCGGGGGCAGCTGGGGGGCCGGAGGAGGTTTGTGCACACGTGGGCCAGTCCCCACGTGTGCACAAAAATAAAAAAGTTGAAAATTTTTTTGGGGGGGATGTTTAAATTCCCCCAAAAGTGCAAGAGCAGACGCTCTGGAACGTCGCCGCCGCCGCCGGGGGGGGGGAGAGAGAGAGTGCGAGGTGCCCCGGAGACGGGGGGGGAGAGCCGGAAAAAGACGGAGCCGAGGCCCGCGCGGCTTCCAAGCCTCGGGTCGGAGCCGGTGGGGGGGGCAAAGAGAGAGAGAGAGAGTGGGGGGGCGTAAACAGAGAGAGAGACGGAGAGAAAGAGAGAGAGAGAGAGGGGCGAGGGGGGGGGCCGAG
>NW_015169181.1:1025955-1052685 GCF_001447785.1 Gekko japonicus | reverse complement strand
GCCGGCGCTCTTCTCCCCCCCCCCCCGCGGAGTATCGCGGGTCCCCGTCTTGTGCTTTTACTAATTCTTTAAAATAAAAAATAGAGATTTTGGGAGTGGAGGCTGAGGAGGGCGGGGTTTGGGGAGGGGCTTCAATGGGATACGATGCCACAGAGTCCACCTGGAGAACAGGTGTAAGAACAGGTGTAATGCCAGGGGATCTCCAGACACCACCTGGAGATAGGCAACCCCAAGAGATTGGCTTCCCCCACCATCACCCCCCTCCCCACCCCCCTGCCATGGAACGTTACAGGAGAGAAAGAGATTGGTTTCCCAACCATCACCAAATCCCCCACTCCTCCTTCCACCATCACCATGCCTTTTCTCTCTGCTGCTTCTGGTCAGTTTCACTCCCCTCCTTTCAGTTGTTAAACCTAACCGCTGATCTGTGGGACTGACCAGAAACTGCAGGGCAGCTTCCTGGCTGCAGGGCTAGGTGCACCGGGGGTGGGGGTTTCTGGCATCAGGTGGTGGAGCAGGGCTCGTGGGTGCTGGGGCTCTGCCCCCAAATGCACCACTGTAGCTAGGCCTGATGAGAGGAGAAAGAGGTAAGATGCTTTGGGTCTTCATTGGGGAGAAAGGTGGAGTATACATGACGTGAAATGGTAAAGCGTGCCTGTGACGACCTCCTTATTCTGGAGGACTGGTTTCACTTTAAAAGTGTTCTTTATTTTATTCTACTATGTATATACGGCTGCCACCAGGAAATTTAAGGCTTTCCAAACCTTTATACTTTTACTTCTGCTCTTGCTGGTTAGGTAGGCCGAGTTCAAGGCTTCTTAGGAACTATGTGGTCCTAAGGAAGTATTTCTTTCAGAGCTGGTATATTTGAATAAAAGAGGATTTATTGAAATAATTCATAAATAAAAGGGTGGAACAAGGTATCTAGTAAAGTGTAATAAATGAACCATTGCTTGGTGTATCACACACAATATGCTGCATTGGTATCTGGGGGGAGGCTCGAAGTGGAGGGCCACTGTCCCGGGACTGGATGTTATACTTTAATTCATGATGATGAAATTGGTGGGAGGGGCTGTGATTTTACATCTTATTAATCGGGGAACATTGTTAGCTGTTGCTTAGTTTATGATAGTACTGTATTAGTGTAGGTTAGGCAGATTGACTACCCACAATTTGGAATTAGATTGTTTTGTGAAAACAGTGGACTTCCACTTGATTATACTCAGGGTTCATTCTACTGCTATCGGCAGTCTGAGGCTTGGCGAAGGCTGCTGGTATGGTAATGTCTCCCCGACAGATCCCAGTGCTCATGGGGCGGGGAAAGTATAGCGGTGGGTCGAGGCCAAGAGATAAGGGAAGGGCACTGAAAAATAAGTTGGCTTGGTGTCCTTCCAGCCTATCAACCATCCCGAAGGTGGTCAGCGGTGGGGCTAGGATGGATAACCCCTCTCCGACAATGGTGCTGTGCAATGCCAGGTCTGTAAATAATAAGATCATGGTCCTATGGGACTTCCTGCAGGAGCAGAGGCTAGACCTGGCTTGCGTGACCAAGACCTGGGTGCGGGACGGGGAGACCTTTGCTCTCTCCCAGCTCCCCCCCTGGGTTCTCAGTCCTTCACCAATCTCAGACTAAGGGGTGGGGGGACGGAGTGGCGATGTTCATTCGGGAGGCTTACTCCTTCAGGGCGTTCCCACCGCTGGAAATCACGGGCATTGAGTGTGTTGGCCTGGTGTGGGAAGCCAGGGAGAGTGTTGCTATTTGGCTGGTGTACCGACCACCTACCGCTCCAGCCAATGGCCTACCGTCCCTGCTGGAGGCCATAGCAGGCTGGGCGCTGGAGCACCCTAGGCTTATTGTCTTGGGTGACTTCAACTTCCATGCCGATGATGCGACCTGCATGCTGGCAGCGGACCTGGTGTTATCCATGGTGGCGCTCGGACTCTCCCAACTTGTAACGACCCCGACTCATCAGGCTGGACACACACTCAATTTGATCTTCGTGGCTGGGGTAACACTGGACCGGATTACAGCTTCGGCTGTACCATGGTCAGATCACCTAGCCCTGAAGGCCCATCTGAATATCCCTCCCCGACCCTGTTTAGGTGGCGAGTGTATTTTGGCCAAGAGTTTTATTTCTAGCCCAAAGTATACCGATATTAAAAAAGCAGAATTTCTTTGAAGATTTAAATAAAATCATGAGACAATTCATTTGGCAGCATAAAAAGGCTAGAATAAAATGGAAAGTATTGCAGGATAGAAAAAAAAGAGGAGGATTGAATATGCCAAATTGGTACCTTTACTACCAAGCGGCCGCCCTAGCTTGGATCAAAGAATGGGTCACCTTGGAAAATAGGAGACTACTATTATTGGAGGGTCATGACTTATTAATGGGGTGGCACGCATATATATGGTACGGAAAGGATAAAATCCATTCAAATTTCAGAAAACATTGGTTAAGAGATGTACTAAATAAATTCTGGACTAAGATAAAAGAAAAATTTTATAAGAAAATACCACGATGGGTTTCACCCCAGAAGCATTCATCCAATCAGCATTGATAACAACAAATAAGAAAATAACGTATAAAACCTTGCTAAATAGAGAAAATAAATTAATAATAGAAGAAAAGTTGTTAAGGGAAAATATATTATCCTGGTGGGAAAAGACAATGCTACAAGATAGGTATAAAAAAGATATGTTAAGAGGATTTGAAGACAATAATAATGAGCTAGATAAAATATGGCTATCCTCAAATGACAAATTTATACAGAAATTGTATAACTTTTTACTGACAGACTTCGAAAAAGATGAAGAAGTGAAAGGAGTAATGTGCAGTTGGATGAAAGATATAGGGAAAAAGATAGAGCTAGATATGTGGACCAAAACTTGGGAATCGGTTAAATATATGAGAGCCATAGCCTTTATAGGCTATATGTATATAAATGTATATAAAATGCATATAAAATGTTCCATAGGTGGCATTGGTCCCCTGAAAAAATAGCAAAATGTTACTCCGGTTACCCCAGCCAATGTTGGAAATGTAAGGCTAATACAGGGACTTTTTACCACATGTGGTGGACATGCAGTAAAATTCAGGAATATTGGAAGATGGTAAGGAAATTGATTCAAGAAATAATGGAGAAAAATTTGGCGTTGGAACCTGAAATATATCTATTAAATATGTTACCTAAGGGATATCGCCAGCAGGATAAATATGTACTTGTGTATATAATAACCGCTGCCCGTTTGTTACTTGCCAAGAACTAGAAACTAGACACAGTACCGGAGGAATTAGTGGTGAAAGTGTTAGATCTAGCGCAAATGGACAACCTGAGTTTGATGTTGCAAAACAAAAATGTAAAAGTGTATGATAAAAGATGGTTTAAGGTGTATGATTGGATAGAGAAGTTAAATGTATGAGACTCTACCTTATATGTTAAGTATGTATTGGAAACCAAATAAAAATACTTATTAAAAAAACATGCATGGGATCGAGCTGTTACAACGCAATCCTCCTAGGCACGTGTCAGTGAGTCCTACGGGGCTTTGCAACTCTCTACTAAAGACACTCTAACAAGCCATCTCCTCTCCCCTCCCCACCCTGGACAAAAAGATCAAGCTTGTTCAGTGTTTAAAGTAGAGAATTTTCTTGAACATTTTGGTGAGGACCTGGGTTTGCAAAGAGAAGAGGTAGAAGAAGAAGAGGAAGAAGAGGAGGAAGAAGGAGAAGAGGAAGTAGAGGTAGAAAGCAGACACCAAGAGACATATAAAAAGAAAGAAAACAAGGTAAAACGAAATAAACCCAAACCTAGCAAATCAACCTACCACATTCTGACCAGATTTAAACATAAAAGTAGAGGGAACAAGCACTAAGTAAAGAAAATGACAGCAGGTAATAAATTTAATATTATTTCAATAAACATAAATGGTTTAAATAGTGCACACAAGAGAAGGAGAACATTCCACCAATTATAGAAAATAAACGCTGACATAATATGCTTACAGGAAACTCATATTAAAAAGACTGATGATAAATACTTAGAGTGCAAAAAGCTAGGTAAAGTGTTCATTGCATCGGTTGATGAAAAAAAAGAGGGGTTGTGATTTACGCAAAAGATTTTTTAGAGCCCGAATGGGTATGTGGGTCAGAAGATGGTAGAATAATGGCTATCACAATTATGAGAAATGGGGAAAAAATTCTTCTAATAAATATTTATGCACCTAATCAAAATCAAAAGGAATTTTTCCAAAGAATACAAACAATTTTGAGCCAAACAATAGTTAGTAATATTTGCATATTAGGAGACTATAATGCAGTCTTAGACCCAGTACTGGATAGAAAGAAGGCTAGGAAAAGATCCAAAATGGGAGGAGTACTACCAAAACGTTTTTTGCAAATAGTGGAGGAGCACAATTTATTAGATGTATGGAGAATAAGAAATGGGCAAAAAAGAGACTTTACATATTATTCAGCACGGCATAATACTTGGTCTAGGATTGATATGGTATGGTTGTCAGCTGAGACAATAAAGGATGTGACGGAATGTGAAATACTACCAAATACATTTGCAGCTCACAGTCCCATTCGCTTGACGCTAAAAGAAGAATATAGAAAAAATAGAAGTTCAATAAATATAAAATTACTTAAAGATAAGAAATTTGTCCAAAAATGTAAAAAGGAAATAGTGGAATTTTTTAAGATAAATAATAAATCAGATACCCCCAAGGAAGTCATATGGGATGCTTTTAAAGCATACATAAGAGGATGTTTCATCAATCAAAGTGCATGGATAAATAAACAGAGGAAAAAAGAGTATGACAACCTAATGCAGCAGATTAAACTACAAGAAACTAGTATGAAAACAGCTATAAACAGTGGTAATGCCAAAATTAAATTAAATCTCCTACACCATAAAATGAATTTATTGCTGAATCATGAAATACAGCACAGAATAGAATATACGAAGCAATATTACTTTGAGAATTATAAACAAGCCTAATAGGTGGTTAGCTTATAAAGTAAGGAAAGAAAGAGCAAAGCGTACAATAGTTAAACTATGTAACGATAAAAATGAAGAGAAGTTTAATTTGCAAGAACTGAAAGTAATAGTAGAAAACTTTTATAGCAAGTTATATAAATGTGACCAACAGGATGAAGAATTAATTAAAAATTATTTGAAAGAGGATAAGAATATATTCAGTGATCAACAGAGGAAGATCTTGAATGAACCCATAACAATGTTTGAGATATCTGAAACTATTAAGAAACAAACAAACAAACAAAAAAATAAGGCACCAGGCCCTGATGGGATTCCTGCGGAATTTTATAAAACTTTTGAAGAAGAGATAGGATTAACGTTCAAAGACACTTTTTAGAGGATAGGGCAAATGGAAAAAATCCCAGAGTCATGGAATCATGCACTAATTACTTTAATTCCCAAACCCAACTCGGATTTAAGTAATGTCAAAAATTATAGACCCATATCATTGCTAAATGCCGATTATAAGATATTTGCAGGAATCTTGGCAAATAGATTGAAGAAGGTACTCTCACAAATAATACACCTAGATCAGATGGGCTTTCTTCCCAAGAGACAAATGAAGAATAATGTATGAGTAATTATAGATGTATTAGAATATTATGAAGAGCACGCAGATAAAGAACTGATGTTAATGTTCCTTGATGCTGAAAAGGCTTTTGATAATTTATCGTGGGAATTTTTATTGCAAAAATTAAAAAGAGCGGAGTGCGGTCAGTATTTTCATAAAATGGTCAAATCCCTTTACACAACGCAGTATGCAAAAGTCATAGTGAACAGTGATTTAACCAATAATATACAAATTCAAAAGGGATCAAGACAAGGATGCCCTATGTCACCACTGTTGTTCATATTCGCATTAAGAGTCATTGAATGATAGGATAAGGAATAATAACTTGATTGAAGGATTAAAAGTTAAAGACGAAACGTATAAGTTATTAGCATTTGCGGATGACCTAGTGTTCATTCTAGAGAAACCAGAAACATCAATAACACACTTAATGGACACAAATTACGGACAAGTGGAAGGGCTAAAAATAAATTATAAAAAATCCAAGATTCTAGCTAAAAATTGTTTACCTAAAATTGTGCAAGAAATAAAAGACAAAACGACCATGGAATTGGTAAGGAAGGTAAAATATCTTGGAATAAATCTCACAAATAAAAGTAGTTCGCTAGAAGAGGATAATTATAAGGTGCTATTAAAAGAAATCACAAACGATCTGATAAAGTGGAAGAATATACCATTGTCTTTCATGGGAAGAATTGCCCTAATTAAGATGAATATCCTGCCAAGAGTCTTATTCTTAGCCCAAAATATACCAATATTAAAGAAACAGAACTTTTTCGAAGAGTTAAGTAAAATTACGAGGCAATTTATTTGGCAGCATAAAAAGGCCAGGATAAAATGGAAAGTATTGCAGGACAGAAAAGATAGAGGAGGATTGAATATACCTAACTGGTACCTTTACTATCAAGCGGCCGCCCTAGTTTGGATTAAAGAGTGGGTCACCTTGGAAAATAGGAGGTTACTCTTATTGGAGGGGCATGACTTGTTTATGGGATGGCACGCATATATATGGTACGGAAAGGATAAAATCCATTCAAATTTCAGAAAACATTGGTTAAGAGATGTACTAAATAAATTCTGGACTAAGATAAAAGAAAAATTTTATAAGAAAATACCACGATGGGTTTCACCCCAGAAGCATTCATCCAACCAGCATTGATAACAACAAATAAGAAAATAACGTATAAAACCTTGCTAAATAGAGAAAATAAATTAATAATAGAAGAAAAGTTGTTAAGGGAAAATATATTATCCTGGTGGGAAAAGACAATGCTACAAGATAGGTATAAAAAAGATATGTTAAGAGGATTTGAAGACAATAATAATGAGCTAGATAAAATATGGCTATCCTCAAATGACAAATTTATACAGAAATTGTATAACTTTTTACTGACAGACTTCGAAAAAGATGAAGAAGTGAAAGGAGTAATGTGCAGTTGGATGAAAGATATAGGGAAAAAGATAGAGCTAGATATGTGGACCAAAACTTGGGAATCGGTTAAATATATGAAAGCCATAGCCTTTATAGGCCGGAGCCACGCCGTTTGAGGGGAAAACTCTTCCGGTGACGTCCTGGCGGCACGCGCGCGTGCATCCGCGACCGGCTCCCGGACCAGGAAGAAGATCCCCCGCCGGTAAGAAATTGACATTTGGCAACCCTATGGAAATGTAAGGCTAATACAGGGACTTTTTACCACATGTGGTGGACATGCAGTAAAATTCAGGAATATTGGGAGATGGTGATTCAAGAAATAATGGAGAAAAATTTGGCGTTGGAACCTGAAATATATCTATTAAATATGTTACCTAAGGGATATAGCCAGCAGGATAAATATGTACTTGTGTATATAATAACCGCTGCCCGTTTGTTACTGGCCAAGAACTGGAAACTAGACACAGTACTGGAGGAATTAGTGGTGAAAGTGTTAGATCTAGGCAAATGGACAACCTGAGTTTGATTTTGCAAAACAAAAATGTAAAAGTGTATGATAAAAGATGGTTTAAGGTGTATGATTGGATAGAGAAGTTAAATGTATGAGACTCTACCTTATATGTTAAGTATGTATTGGAAACCAAATAAAAATACTTATTAAAAAAAACATGCATGGGATCGAGCTGTTACAACAGCAATCCTCCTAGGCACGTGTCAGTGAGTCCTACGGGGCTTTGCAACTCTCTACTAAAGACACTCTAACAAGCCATCTCCTCTCCCCTCCCCACCCTGGACAAAAAGATCAAGCTTGTTCCTATGAAGAAACGGGGCCAGCAGGAGCGCAGGGGACAGAAATGCCCTGTGAACACTGCAACACTTATAAAATGAATAATTAAAAAATAGTAATGATAAAAAACCCCAAGCAAATAAATGTGAAACACGGCATCGTAATCCAGCGGGTTTAAAACGAAATTATAATCATGCTGCAAAATAGAAATTATACGCATGCTGCAAAATACGTTTTCCTGATTTCTGGGGTGGGGGGACCTGGAAAGCCTTGCGAGGATTGCGCCGTGATCTCCAGCCACGTGCGTGAGAAGGGGAGTTCCCGCGGCTCTTCCCCTTCCCTTCTGAAAGGAAATTTCAGGGGGCCCCCCTTCCCAACGCCCATTCAAATAAAGGTATAAGAACAGGGCGATCGTTTACAAGAGAAGAGCTTCACCTTCATCAGCTGTTCGCCGCTTTCCTGTAATAAAGTAACCAGAGAGAACCTATAATCCGAGAAAAGCTTGGCTCGGCAATCGCCTAGGTTTGCCTGAGCCGCTGGGATCAGAGACGGGTCGTGGGATTCCCTAAGAAATTCCCGGAAGTCGGGCAGGCAGGCAATGGTAGCCGAGCCCCTGATAGCGTCGATAGGAGGTGGGGCGTCAAGAGCCCGGCGGGAAGTTTGAAATGGACGGCGGAAGACGAAGGAGGTGGGCGGGGTCAGGGCGTCGCGAGCTGTTGGGGGGGCCGGGGAGCGGTAGTTATGGCGACCAAACAGTTGGCCAGGTGAGGCCTAGTGGTGGTGGAGGGTCTGCTTCTTTCTCTACCTGTTGGCTGCTTGTTGGGTGGGTCTTGGGAGGGAGTTTGTAGTAGGGAGGAGGTTTTTGTGTTTGCTTGCTTTGGTCAGACGATGTTCTAGTCGTGGTTTCTGGTAAATGTGTATTCATTTAGCTGTTTAATTCCCTTTTCTCTCTGAATCCCGACGGGGACTGAAAGCATCTTAAAGCGTCATTCTTCTCTCGTCCATTTTATCCTCATTCTGTGATGTATATTAGGCTGAGAAAGTACCTGGTCTGTGGTGCTCACGGGTATCACGGCCAACACCCAGCATGTTTTGTGGTTCTCACCCTTCTCCATTTTATCCTTGCAGTAACGGCCCGGTGAGGGAGGGTAGGCTGAGAGTATGCGTGGCCCCTGCCACGCAGTGAGCTTTCGAGTAGGGGTGCCAGCCTCCTGGCGGGACCTGTGGATCTCCTGGAATGAAAGCTCATCTCCAGACTGCAGAGATCAGTTCCCCTGGAGAAAATGGATGCTTCAAAGAATTGACTCTATGGCACTGAGGTCCCTGCCCTCCCCAGTCTGGCAGAGCCTAGTCTGACACTCTAACTACTACACCACACTGGCTCTCACTGTTGAAAGGATGGATTGGTTAAATCACAAACCTGGGATTGGGCAGAGTGGGCACCTGAGTCTGGAAGAGCCTAGTCTGACACTCTAACTACTACACCACAGTGGCTCTCACTGGATTGGTTAAATCACAAACCTGGGATTCCTCAGTGCCTTCAGGCATAGCAAAACCAGAGATTGCTTTAGCACTAATCACTGCAATTGAGATTGTTGAGTCGCTGGCTTAACAAGTACTTGGAGAGTGATTCAGCAAAGATTCAGCTGTATAGCAGCATAGCAAAACCAGAGATTGCTTTAGCACTAGTCACTGCAGTTGAGATTGTTAAGTCAGTAGCGGAGAGTGATTCAGCTTTATTCATCAACGTCCTGCTTTTAAATTCTCCCGGCTAATGTAGCCACGCCTACTGTACAATTACCAACCAATAAGATTGTATGCATAAGGACCAATCACGGACATTCCCGCTCAGAGAGCTTGCTGACAAGTGATTGGTTGGTTCTTCCTGGACTAGCAATGCGATTGGATGGATTTGGATCCTAGCCCAGGACGAAGCTTTACATGGCAATCCAATTATGCATTCAATGGCAGCTATTGAATACATTACAGAGATGGTCTCTGCTTTTCTGCAACACACTTGTGTTGCAGAATTTCACATCATTACATTTTGCTTTGCCCATCCCGGCCTCTTGACTTTGCTGCTTAATTTTTCTTTCCTAACTTTCCTTCCTATATGCGTTGTGTCTGCAGGGGTGTGTGTGTGTGTGTGTGTTAATCTTTAGAACATACCTGAGGAAATGGGCTCTAGTCCACAAATGTTTATGTTGGAAATGTTTTTGTCAGTGTTTAAGGTGTTCTAAGCCTTTTGTTTAGTTTTTCTGCCACAAGCCAATGTGACTACTCCTTTGGGAGCAAAAGTATGTGGGATGGCTCAGTTAATCTCAACTGGAACTCTTCATCAGATGCTCATACATCTGAGGCGAGCTCTAGTCTGAGGAAGTTTATGCAGCAAGAAAAATGTGGCATCTGCCACAGGGTTCCTGCCCCCCACTCCTATTTACTGAGACAGGCTACCCCTGTGGAATTTGTAACTCAGCTCATCAGGTCAGATGGACGTCTGGTGGGAAAAGACCTCAGGTAGAAACGTTCCTCCACATGATAAACTCCCTGCACGGCAAGCAAGAGATAGAATCTTTCTCTGTGGCTGTGTTAGTTTTCTATTTGTATGGAATTTTTCATTCAAAGGAGCATTAAAAATAAATAGCCCTATATAGTCCTGCAGTTTAGGCTAGTGATATCCATTCTACCTCTTAGGGACGCTGCCACTCTATTCTCCTGTGTCCCACATTAAACACTGTCACTGCTATGCTGCATTCGCTCTCTGCTATAGCTCAGATTCAGTTTTACAACCTCAGTGAGATCCAAATTAGACTTCTTGTGAGGAGAAGATTCGTATGTATTTATTCACATATCTGGTCATTCCTGGACGAAGTGCTTTTAGAGACCGGCTTAAAACAAAATGGAGGATTCAGGTGAAACAAGCAGCTTCCTAATTCCCCTCCTCACCGTTTCTGTGCTCTGTCATTTGAAACATTTTATTTTCCAGCTCAGCAGTTTCCTATTGCTGCATCTGGGCTGGGAGAAAAATACTCCAGGCAGGGAGTGAAAGAAGAGACAGAGGTTAAATCCCCTCTCTTGCCTGCTTAAAAATCCCCAGGTGGATTCTTCATTGTGTCTAGTACAGCCCTGGGGAGCTATATTACATGTACTTGAAACAACCATTTTTTACATGTACTTGAAACAATCATTTTTATTATTATTTTTTATTATTAAATGTATACCTGCCCTACCCAGCCATGGCCTGCTCAGGGCGGCTTACAGAGAGAATAAAAACAACAAGAAGTAATTTAAATAGTTCTAAAACCATAAAACAATTTCAACGTTAAAAAAGGTGCTAGCAGATTGACAATTTAAGTTACATTTCAGACGGCAGTCGGTCTTCATTATCCCATCCTAGTGATTGACCCAGATCTTACAATGTGTGGCTGGCACAGGCTGTTCAGGGAGCCTGGTTCTCCCTCAGGGCAGCTCCTAATTGAAAGCCTGGCGGAAGAGCTCCATCTTGCAGGCCCTGTGGAGCTGCATAAGGTCCTGCAGGGCCCTGATCTCCTCCAGGAGCTCATTCCACCAGAGAGGAGCCACCACCAAGAAAGCCCTAGCCCTGGTACTAACCAGCCTGGCATCCTTTGGTCTGGGAAGGGTCAGTCGCTGTTGGGACCCTGGTTGCAGCGCTCTCTGGGGAGCATGTGAGGAAAGGCAGTGCCTCAGGTATGTAGGTCTCTGACCATAAAGGGTTTTAAAGGTAAGAACCAGCACCTTGAAGTGAATTCGGTATGCTATCACTAGCCAGTGCAATGCCTTCAACACAGGCTGAATGTGCTCTGGCATCGGGAGACCCATTAACAGTCTGGCTGCAGCATTCTGCACCAGCTGTAGCTTCCAGATTTGCGACAAGGGCAGCCCCATGTAGAGAGCATTACAGTAGTCCAATCTTGAGGTGACCATCGCATGGATCACTGTTGCCAAGTCATTGTGTTCAAGGAAGGAAACCAGCTGCCTAATCAGCCGAAGATGGTAAAAGGCTGACTTGGCAGTGGCTGCTACCTGGGCCTCCATTGTTAAGGAGGTATCCAAGAGCATTCCCAAACTCCTAACCTCCGGCGCTGGCACCAACGGAGCCCCATCGAAGGTCAGGTTTTGTGTGGAAGAGCCTGTCCTTTCATTACTTTGAGAAATGTGATTTTGATGGAAGCTAGTATGTATGTTTGCCTTGCAGGCAGCTTGGTATTCTTCGGAGAAGTTCCAAATCATCACCTGGTGATCAGAATCACAGTGGACCCAAACAGAGTGAGTGCCACATCTATTTCACAAGGTGAATGTTCAGATGGTCCCACGGTTCCTGATAGAAGTATCGTGCTGTCTCTTTTGTGCTGCAGGGCAGGAGTTTGACTACTTAATCGTCATTGATTTTGAGTCTACGTGCTGGAGAGACGGCAGAACACATTACAGTCAAGAAATAAGTAAGTGGAGGCTGAAAACTTTTGGAGGATTGTTTCTGGACAAACTGGAAAATAAAAATGAAGCTGTTCAGACATTATTCATGCAATTTCTTAGCTTTTACTAACTACCTATTGCAAATTCCATCTGATATTCATGCACATCATATATTTTATGTGCTTGAGTAGTTGGTGAAGCTGTTTTCTCTCCAAATATGTCTTCTTGTAGTTCATTAGCCCATGCAAAACAGTCTGCAATCATGGCTGCAAACTTGAGCATGGTAAGACTTCTGTGCATACATGAAATACCACATACTGGATCCTCTGTTTTCACAAAATATGAGATATGAATGAAAATGTTTCCAATACTGTAACATCTCTAGATCATATGACTTGTGAAACCGTTGTTTGTTATCCTGAGCCTTAGTTTAATTATAAAGGTAAAATGGAAGTGTTTATGACAACACCCTTTTCTCATAGTTGAATTCCCAGCAGTTCTATTAAACACTTCAAATGGAGAGATAGAATCTGAATTCCACATGTATGTCCAACCTCAGGAGCATCCAATTCTCTCTGAATTTTGTACTGAGCTAACAGGCATCACACAGGTAAGGTTTTGATTCTGTTTGGTAGAACTAATTGCAGAAACTTGTTTTTGAATTGAAGTTGGATTTAGTGAATAATGATATTGTCAAGGCTGGGCAATACAGCAAGTGAAATGACTTTAATACTTAAAAGTATCTTGTCTCTTTTGTTAAGAATCAAGTTGATGAAGGAGTCCCTCTGCCTATATGCCTGTCTCAGTTTTCTAAATGGATTCAAAAGATACAAAAGGAGAAGAAAGTTGTTTTTGATTCAGTTCGTTCAAATGTGGCTGCCTCTGGAGGAAAATTATGTGCTTTTGTTACCTGGTCAGGTAATTCACAGTACCTTCTAAATTTGGGCGGGGGGTTTAAAAAAAAGTCAGATTTCTCCTCCTAAAATCCAGTACTTATTAAACGTAACAGCACTTGCTATAAACGAGCCCAAAGCAGAGCAGAGTTAACTAACAGAGCTGGGGTGGCTTTGCGTTTGTGCCGTAGCTTTGTCTAGACAGTTCATTTGGTAATGTTTATGCACATAAGATCTCATCCAGCCATCTCTCATCCCTGCTCATTTGATCCCTGCTGTTTATCTCTCCGTGATTCTTCAGTTTGGGGTTGGTCTGCTCCCCATCCGTGTAACTGTCAGGTGTCCATGTCTGCCTGTGGGAACTATGACTAAAGTTCCCTAATGTTTCCTGTCCGGGGTGCACCGAGGTTCGGGAACCTTCTCTTTTCTAAAAAAGAGATTTGCTGTGACACACCTTTTCTGGCTTCCTGGCATCAACGGAAATCTTGATTGATTTTGGGCAGCCAGTGAGTCTGGATCATACAACAGCCCTGCTGATTCTTTTTAGTTCTCTTCTTCTGTTGACTACTCCGCAGTGTTTGGGTTTGAGCTGATGATGTGTTATATTTGAATTTTTGGTTATGAGTAATATGTGCTTTAAAATGAATCTAAATGCATGCCTAGGAAAGCTGAATTCTACATATTCCAGAAGCTAAATGAAGTTCCTTGTTTCAATCTTGTGCAGTTTTTTTATTTATGACTGTCAGGAGAGGCAAAGAGAACCTCCATGCCTTGATTGGTAGAAATATCAGGGATGCTTTAGACTGATCCTGCACTCAGCAGGGGGTTGGACTAGATGACCTCTATGGGATCCTCCAACTCTATAATTCTATGATGTATTCATTTTCTGCTGATACATGTTCCACAGTGGTAGCCTCCTCCAACTCTATGGTTCTATGATGTATTCATTTTCTGCTGATCCATGTTCCACAGTGGTAGCATAGCAGTGGTAAGCCTACTGTATCATGCTACCCTGTTCACTAGTTATCCTGTACCTTAATTCCCTGTTTTTTATAACCCAGACAATAATGGGTTGCATCCTACCACTCGGATCTGTTAAAAAGCAGCACGCTTCACCAGCACAAGGATATTCCTTCGCCTTTGGGTCCGAGGAAGGCCAGCACTGGGAGCAGTGAGGTGTAGCTCAGCATCTGCCTCTCAAAAAGCAAACAAAGTAAAAATTGTGACGATTGTACTCTGTAGAAGTCATAGGGACTCCAGGCTGGTGAACTTCTGCATTTGCACTGAATGCAAGCTACCAAAATGAAGCTCATTGGACTGTTGTGGGAATAAACATTTACAGCAACGTGTACCTGTTTCTCACACAGATTGGGATCTAGGGGTTTGTTTGCAGTATGAATGCAAAAGGAAACAGTTGCGAAAACCAGATATTTTAAATTCCTGGATTGACCTCAGGGCAACTTACAAGGTAAGAGCACCAGTGGATTGGGAAATACTTACAGGTCTGTAAAAGAGAGTTACTGATTTCGTTCTCTGCCACCCAAATGTATTTCTGTCGTAACATCTGCCTCTCAAAAGACTAGGCAGGTTTTAACTAGGTAACCTTTTTAGAGAGAAGTAGTATGTTTCTAGGCATGTGTAATAATTCTTTTTGTTTGCTTGGTTCCTTACCATTTTTGTTTCTCTTGTGCTGTTCCATCAATGTGTTCTTCCACCGATAGTTTGTGTAAGCTTTCTTGGTTTGTACTTCTCTGGATCTTCTTTGCCATGTGCTTTGGCTTTTGCATGTTAAATGCACTACTGTTTTAAGCATCACTTAATGCTGCGGTGGCTCAAGTGCTTAAGACACTGAACTGCAGGCTGGGGAAGGTCAGTAGTTCAGCAGTTCGAGACCCGGGTGCCGCATGACGACGTGAGCTCCTGTCTCTAGTTCCAGCTCCTGCCAACCTAGCAGTTCGAAAGCAAGAAATTGCAAGTAAATAAATAGGGACCACTTCGGTGGGAAGAGAACAGTGTTCCGTGCGCCTTGGTTTTTAGTCATGCAGGCCACATGACCACAGAAATGTCTTCGGACAGCGCTGGCTCTTCGGCTTGGGAACGGAGATGAGCACCGCAACCCTAGAGTCGGACTCGACTGGCTTTCGAGCAAGGGAAACCTTTACCTTTTTAATGTATGAAGTGTAGCCATCTTCAAGCAGTGGCTGGACGAACACTTGTCAGGGATGCGCTAGGCTGATCCTGCACTGAGCAAGGAGTTGGACTAGATGGTCTCTAAGGGACCCGTCCAGCTCTATGAGTCTGCTGATGCATGTTCTGCAGTGGTAGCAGTCACATCATTATCCTGATTGTCTCAAAAAAAATTTCAGCTTGGGCTTTTGCACTCGCAGCATCACTGTTGGGTTTTATTTGTGATGATGATGCATTGGACACCAGTGCCGTTTTCCACTAACAGAAGACGTTTCTATTGGCGGAACTGTCTTGTCTGCCCCTCTAACTGCAGCCGTTGATCTCCCCCCCCAGATCTCCGGGGGGGGGGTGTCAGGGACCCTCAGGGACAGCAGAAAGGGGAACCCATAGTTTTAGTTGAGGTTTTTAATTGTAAGCCATTGGGGGGAGGTTGCCTTCAGATCAAAGACCAGATAAAACATTTTAATATCTGGGAGATTAACACTGTTCTACGTCTACAAGAACTTGCAGTTGTTAAAATGAAGAGCATAGCAATTCAGCTGGCAATTACATTTGTCTTCTTCTAGCTGTTTTACTCAAGGAAGCCCCAGGGATTAAACGGCGCTTTGCAGGATGTGGGGATCATATTTGCAGGACGGGAGCATTCTGGTGAGTGTTGTGTTTGTGTTTCTCGGACAAAGGCACGCAAGAGAGCTGGGAAACTTATTTTGAATTCCTGTATGGAACAGGAATGGTTCTTTGCAAAGGTTCATCTGAGAGGGGGAAAGGCACAGGAGACGTCAGGAAAGGCTTCTTAACTCTGCTAGTGCTTGAAATCCCTTTTTAACTAAGTGGTGCCATTGGTTGTACCTGTGACCTTACACATGAAAAGTAGGTGCTCTTTTGCTAAACTCTGGCCCTGTCGCCTACTCCTCATGGAAAATTGGCCAAGGCAGCAGCAAACAGAACAGTCAACCCATGTAGCTTTTAGTCTGAAGCTGACAGTTTGGTGTTGAGGAATAACAATTCTGGATCCATTCCATAAACATCCGATTCAGCTACTCCTTGTGTCAGTTTACTAGGGCATGTTGTACTTTCTCCTGCTTAATACGCACATACATTTACAACCATTCAATCCCTGGTTTTCCGAAGGGCTGGATGACGCTCGGAACACGGCTCGCCTTGCCTGGCGGATGATCGGCGATGGATGTGGGATGAGAATCACTAAATCTCTGGATAAGGTTCGTGGTTTCTTTCTTCTTGGCACGTATCCTCGAAGAACACAGACTGAGTGAGGATTCTGCTGAAACAACAAGCTCAAATGCTCTGACCTTTGCTATTGATGTGAAGGATTCCAAGGCAGATTTTCCTCTCGCTTGTCCTAGACTCTCTTGTTTCTGTAGCTCCCCGCCCCCCCAAAAACAAAACAAAACCAATCTCTTCGTCTGTTTATGAAATCTTTAGGCGACTCCAGCAAAGAACTCTATTGCCAGATTTTTGCGCGCAAAGCCTACTGAGGGCAGTCCTTTGGGAAGCAACGATGGTGCAAAAACATCAGATTTGGACAAAAACCGGGACTGTGAAGGTACTGCAGTGATTAAAGGTGACACTGGAGAAGGACAACAGGAGTCTGAGCCTGTGCTCTTGTACGGAAGCATCCCCACTACATCCAGGAAGGGGTCAAAACCCAGCGGCTACAGCCGTGTTCAAAGTTATTCAACTGCACTCGCAGGCAGACTTGGCTCCCCAATTGGCTGTCTTCAGCCACCGTCTTTTGGCATCCAGAGCGGACTAAGCAACGGGCACCTGATGGCTAATCCCCCAACACAGAATGCAGGGCTGGTGCTGGTTTCGACTACGCTTTCCTCCATCAGTGTTTCTGAGGTGGATGTAGGTACCACTTCCGATTGTTTATCAATGTTGGCTGACTGGGAGGATTTTGCCTTGATCCCAGAATCTCAACATGAGCAGGGTTCCGAATGCCCACAGTTCAAGGACGACTCAGACATTAAGAGTTCACCCGTCTCTGGGGAGGGATCAGATTCTAGTGAGTCTGACACGACAAATTTGCAGTATGAAAGTGTTGCTGAAGTGACTCTGAATGGGGACCTCTCCAAGTCTGTTGTGTACAAAAGCCCGAATACTACGATTTATCATAAAGGCACAGCTCCAAGTAAGCCTTCAAACACTTCTGTTTTTAAACTCCCGTCAGCAAAGACAAATGCGGGTCCCCTGACACTGAGCGGAGCTCGCCTCGCATCCTCTGCTTCTGAAGCTCCAAAGAGGAAGCCTTCCAGTCCGCAGCCCGTTCCCCCAGCAAAAAAGCCCCCCTTTATCGTATACGAAGATAAAGGCGCACCATCTGCTAACTCTTCCAGAAGTTCAGGATCACCTCGAGTGCCCTGTGGCATTTTAAACTCTTCCATCAATCAAAAATTATCTTCCAGGTGTGCAGAGGCAGGGAAAGTGACCCCTCCTTTATGCAAGTGTGGCCGGAGGGCTAGAAGGCTCCACGTATCCAAGGGCGGTCCCAATCAAGGCAAAGTGTTCTACAGCTGCCCGACGGGAAAGCAGGAAGGGAGCCGAAAGGGCTGTGGCTATTTCAAATGGGAGCATACGCTGCGACAAGAGAAACTCACGCTTCCTTCCCCCGCCTCCAGCCCTGTAGGGCTACCATCTCCTGGGACGATTTTGCATTCACTGGGAAATGTTCAAAAGAAATGCCTGGGTCTCCGACCTTCGATGCGAACCTAACGACACGCCCACCATTGGCATCACTTCCTGTGTGCGCACTTCCAGGTCGGGAGGTTCCCTGGGACGTCATTGTCCTGCAGCTTGTTTGGTAAATATATCATGGCACGGATGATGCAGACCTTCAAGAATCAGAGGGGCAGGCATGGGCCAGAGTGGGATGGACACTGAACCGTTCCTGACGCTGGAGGGGTTGGACACTGTGGTCAGGACTGATCGTAATGACAGACAGTTCCTGGGTTTGCCCACACATTCCGAGCTTACAACTGTTTGATCATTTTTATGAATGTACAGATTACACTGACATTACTAGATAACACACATCCTGAGTTTTAAAAATAAGAACAGTACCAAAGGGCTTTTGTCCTCCTCCTGCCTTTGGAAGTTATGTATAATGCAACTATCACGGCTTTAACATCTTTTTTAGTCCTTTATTAATGGAATGAATTAAAAGCATGGTGCTTTACAAACGGATCCTTAGTTTTTTGGGGGGGTTTTCAACAAAGCAACAAACTCCAAAGGAAACCCAATAACCTTGTGGTCTCTGGGATGTTCTCTCTGCATCAGCTGAGCTCAAAGCTGTGGCATCCAAGGCTTGTAGCGAGGCCTCGAAAAGCCCAGGGGCGGCACCAGCTTGCCATTAAACTTGAGGATCCCACTACTTGTATTTTCTAAACTGACATGCAAATGCCAGGACATTTCAACAGCTGGGGAGGGAGAGCTTGGGCTGCTTATTTAAAGGGAACGAATGCTCGCCGTGCTACGTGGTTTGTTTCTGGGATGCCAAGGGAAAAACAGGCTTCAGCACTTCAGCTTAGGAACAGTTGCTCAGCTTATGGAATCATGTGCCTGGGCTGCCTTCCATGCTTGACGGCCAACATCCCTCACTGTGAAAGGCATGAAGAGTGGCATCTGGTTTTGTGTCTTAGAGTGTTTTTCAAACCAAGAGGCAGTGTGGATTCCTTCTTGAAAGCTTGAAACTGGAGGTTTTTAGTTAGATCATTTTACATAATCTGCATGAATTAAGGCTCACAAATGAAATAAAAATTATTTTGCTATGAACGTTTCAGCTTCTTTTGTAGTTCCAGTAGCTTCTGAACTCGCAGTTTTAACTTACACGGTACTTGGGCATAGTTGTCATCATTCATATTCCATCTGTGGAATATGTAATTCTAGAACTGTAATTGAATGGGGTTGGGGGGTAGGGCGAGATAATTAGGCACCCTCATAAACCTCTGACTGATATTAAGACCACATTTCAGCCAACAGAAAACAGATTCAGGTTCCATGGATTACAGTGGGAAACCTGTGTACTGAACTCCCCCGCTGAAATCAGCGGGGCTTTAATTTTGGTTGGGTTGTGCCTCATGTGCTCAAAATGGCCCCTCCTATTTTTGTGGCTTTGGTACTAGTCCTCCACTGAAGCCATCAGGGGAAAGCACTAGTATCAATGCTGTACAAGTATTCTCTCACTTGGGGGGCGGGGGGTGGGAATGACCTCTTTCCAGTGAGCTTGTATGCACACTTATAAACGAAGGTGGGGGGGTCTCCTTTGCTGAAATTGGGTTGCGGCCAGATTTTTCTGCTGGACATCCCTGGCCTATGTAGAACAGGGGCTCAGATGGGCAAGGAGACGTGCCATGGGTAAGAACTGGTGAGGTTAAGACTGTGAGGCACACAGAAGGGTCAGCGATGCAGGGAGAACAGGCAGTCCAGTGTAAGAGCCACTGAAACCCAACGTGCATAAAATGGTTTAAGTTTGCTCTGTACTTTTACCAGTGTGACATATTGGAGTTCTAACCCTTAAGGGGGCTAGAATTTGATGCCAATATTGTTATCATCCTGCTGGAAGCAGTCTGAATGGATGGCCTATCCTGGGCACATGCCCTGTGGGGGATAGTTTGTCGCTCTGCCATTACCTTGCCCAGGGCAGAAGGGAGGAGCAATATTCGGCGTTTGATCGCATGTCTGGCCTTGGCCGCCATCCCCAAGGCCCCCGGCAGATCCATGGTGCTCTTTAGCTTTGGAAGCAAATCTTGTTTGTGGCTTTTGAGGGGATCATGCAATGTTCTCCTTACGCAACTGAACATCTGGAAGCAGAGTGAAACTTGACATTGGTTAACGTGACAGGATCTCTTAGGACTTCTTGCGAAGCTGGGGGAGGCGGCTCAACTGCTCATCCTCACCCAAAGGTCTGACCCTGTACTTTCTTGTAATCCCCTGAGCTCTGCCGAGGGGAGTGGACTTGCGAGTCTTGCATCAGGTGCCAACACACAAGGAAACAATATAAAACTTTGTGTTCTCGGAACAAACTCTTGGAAGCAAACGCAGGCTTCTACGCTTCCCCCCACTCCTTCTTGCGCAATTCGTTTCTTCTGATCTTCCCGCTGATGGTCTTTGGTAAATGTGGCACAAACTCCATCTGTGGGTAAGAGTGAGAATTACAACCAGTGTGAGACTAGAGGACCAAACATGATTGAAGTACAGCAAATACACAGAACAGATGTGTAATGATTTCATGTTTAACTGTGTGTGTGTGGCTTTAAAAGTTTGGTTTGCATGGCTGTGATGATAATCTAGAGTGCTGGAATCAGGCAAGTGATATGATTGGTGAGTGACAGAGAGGGGGAGGGGTTTTGGAATGGATGCTGTGTGGAGGATTTGAATGTCTATCAAGAGGGTCAGTTAGGGATGACAGTTGATGAAGTCAGAAAAAGGGCAGTTAAGCTATGTATGAGAGAGAAGGGGAAGCTTCCCTGTGTGGGTTGTTGAGTTCTATGTCTTAGAGTTGAATAAGACAGTTGATAAGTTAACTTCATTCTGAAGTCTGAAGGAGAGACAGTCTTGTGTGTTATGAAAAGTTGAAGTATAAAGAAACAGTAACCGTATATGGCCTGAAGGGAAAAGGGTTACAAAGTTACATGCCCAGATCCCTGTCAGTAAGAGAGAAAAGTGTGTGATACACCAAGCATTTGTTCAGTATTTAAGCCTTCCTGGTTACAATGAGTTAATATTTTATTTGTGAATTACTTCAATAAATCCTCTTTTATTCAAATATACCCACTCTGAAAGAAATACTTCCCAGGACCACATAGTACCTCGAACGCCTTAAACCCTCGACATACCTACCCAGAAATAGAGAAAGCCTAAAGGTTTGGAAATCCTTTTAAAATTTCCTGGTGGCAGCCGGAATACCCAGTAGAATAAAATATAAAGAACACTTTTAAAGTAAAACCAGACCTCCCCAGTTAAGGGGTCATCACAAGATGTAACTCCAAAGGGTTAACAATAGTAATCTGTTGTTATTTGGCTGCAACAGATGTAATAAATGCAGATAATCATCCCAGTAGCCTCAGAAGGGTATAAATTGTGACAAGGAGACCAAAGCCAGAGAAAGGAAGCCCATCAATCTACTAAAATGTTCCCAAAACCATTTGCTTTCTAAAATGTTCACTTCATCTCCTTTAGAAGTATATTTCATTTGATATTTCACATGTTAGAGTCAAATTCAGGAGGCTGTTTCTTGATGCAAGCTGATTTGTATGGAAAGGTGAGCAAAATTGCCTCTTCAAACAACGCCGCTAAGGACTGTAAAATGTGGGGGCAGTGATTTTCAGATGTCATCCAGAGTTAGCTGACTGTCTCCTCTTGGACACAGCACTGGACTAGATGGGACCTTGGCTTGGCCCAGCAGAGCAACTTTCTTATTTGGTTGCAAGTCATAAGACCGCGTGCATCCAAATAGTTTTTTTTTTTGGGGGGGTGGGGGGATTATAGCTGCTTGTCCTTGGGGAAGGTGAACACCTGGAAACTCCATAAGAGTCTCAGCATCTAATAATAAACTGATGGGCAGGAAGGTAACAGGTTCTGACTTACCCTTCTCGGATACTTGTACGGGGCAGTGGCCTTTTTGACGTGATCCTGGAGCTCCTTGGCTAGCACTTCGGGATCGTGCGAGACGTAATCAGGGGCCAAAACAACAAAGGCCTTCACAACCTTCAGGAACAAAATGTTGAGGATAAATTTTAAGTTTGCGAAGGTTAACAGAAGCCATCTGACAGGGGGGGGGGGGTGACCTTCCCTTGCGTTGAGCCCAATGACAAAGTTGCCAGCAGCTTCTGGAGCCCCCACGGCAGGAACTTCTGCATTGTTTAACAACCTGTGTATACAGAGGCAGCTGAAGGACACTGACAGCTATGCATGTCTCGAGCCATTTCATTGTACTTAAGCCCACCACAAAGACTAAACCAAGTTAGGCCTAGGCTTGCACAGTTTAAGTGACTTGGACTTGGGGGAAGGATGGAATATGGTTTGCATGTTCCAGAATGAAAACCTCAAGCCAGGGTAAGCCGTCTGTGATCTGCATGGCTTGGGGCCTGCATGTGCTTTCTAAGGAAAGAGAGCAATGTGCAACCATTGGGGGCCTCTCTGTCTTTCTGTTTCCCTTTTCAGTCCAGCCCTCCTTCAGAAAGCCAGACAATTTGAGATAAGGCAGGCCGCTGCGTCCTCTTTAGTTTCCTGCCTGCATATCCAGTTACAGTTTGTTGGGTGAGCTGCTGCTGGGCTGAGAGGCAGCATTCACAGGTACCCTCCCTTCCAAGAACTAAAGGTCAGTGCATTCTCTGGAGGTCGTTGCCGAGAGCACCCTCCTTTTCTTGAGTGAGCCTCACTCTGACTAATATGTAGAACTGCATGGCTGGTTGATTGCATCCACCATGTCATGGTTCTCTGTTATCTGGTGGCCAGGTTTGTGGAACAGGCACACAGAAACTAAGCAGGAAGGCCAGCAATCCATTCTACACGTTAGAGGGGAGACCTTTTACAGTGCCATTCCTGTGGCAAAGACAATGTGTGCTCCAGTGTGTAGTCATGGAACGTTGACAATCAGTGCAGCTTCTGTGAGGGAAGAGAAAGGGCAGTTGGGGGCGGTAAGGAAAACTTCATCTAAGAGGAGCTAAGGCTGGAAGACAAATGCTACCACCTTTCTACAACTAAGCCAGTAGGAGGAAACCACCACCACCCCGCCCACGTAACCTCCCTCTGTTCCGTGATGGGCAGAAAAGTGGGATAGTTATTGAAGAGGGAATCTGATCACCCAGCATTCAGAATGTCCAGCCAACTCCTTGCCTGCAGGTCTCTTCTTTAAAAAATATTCAGTGCTGTAACCCTTTACCTCTCCTCTGAGGGAATCTGGGCTGCTGACAACAGCAGATTCTACGACGGCCGGATGCTCTATCAAGGCACTTTCCACTTCAAATGGCCCAATGCGGTACCTGGAGAAGGAAGAAGAGGCTCTGAGTTACCTGGCTACAAATTGTCGGTGGGAAATATGCCACATAGAAGCCATAGCGCTGAACAGTTTCCTCCAGTGATGTTACCCAGCTGAGTTGATGACATCGTCAGCTCTTCCCACGAACCAGAAGTAGCCTTCTTCGTCTCTGATCCCCCTGTCTCCAGTGACGTAGTAGCTTCCACGTATGGTTGAGGCTGTCTTCTCGGGATCCTCCTGGGGTATTAACAGTTATTTGTCAAATGCGTCAGTTTGCTGGGATTAGCCTTTGCAATGGAAAGGGGTGGGTACAGATCTCATTCACAAGTCGGCGTATTGTAAAAGTATGATTTCAGCATTAACATTGGCTTGTCAAATCATCCCTATATCGTTCAAAACAGTGTGAAGGGCGCTGCAAGAATGCAAACTGGAGGACTGTAGCCCAGTTAAAGATATCTCAGGTGATAGTATTTGACTGGTTAAATAGGTATTTGTTCGCACATGGAAGCAGTCAGAAAAAAGAGATTTCATCATATTACATTTTCTCCTGCCTTTTGTCCATTGTGAAATGCCACGTGGCATGCATATTATATTATAGCACTGGAAAAAGTGCATCAAAGGGCAACTAGAATGATAAAAGGGTTGGAACACTTTCCCTATGATGACAGGTTAAAGTGCTTGGGGCTCTTTAGCTTGGAGAAACGACGGCTGAGGGGTGACATGATCGAGGTTTATGAGATTATGCATAGGATAGATCAGGTAGAGAAAGAAGTACTTTTCTCCCAATACAAGAACTTGTGGGCACTCAATGAAATGGCTGAGCAGTCGGGTTAGAACGGACAAAAGGAAGTACTTCTTCACCCAAAGAGTGATTAACACATGGAATTCACTGCCACAGGAGGTGGCGGCGGCAACAAGCATGGACAGCTTCAAGAGGGAATTGAATAAACATATGGAGCAGAGGTCCATCAGTGTCTATTAGCCACAAGGGATAGATAGGAACTCTCGGTCTGGGGCAAGGGATGCTCTGTATTCTAGGTGCGGGGGGGGGGCAAGAGTGGGAGGGCTTCTAGTGTCGTGGCCCCGCTGGTGGACCTCCTGATGGCCCCTGGTATTTTTGGCCACTGTGTGACACAGAGTGTTGGACTGGACGGGCCATTGGCCTGATCCAACGTTGGCTTCCCTTATGTTCTTATGCATAGGGGTCCTAGGTGGTCTCTCATTGGGGCACTGGTTGGATCAGGACCTGCTTAGCTTCAGGAAGGAATTTTTTCACTGTGCTGTTTTAGGAAGGGGGAGTGGATTTTCTTTCTCATGCCATAGGGCGGGAGTCCCCACCGTGTTGCCCGCTAAGTGCTTTTTAGAAAGTAGGTGGGGCTGGGTAGGGCTTTTGCCCAGCAAGGCTCCTGATTGGCTCTGCAGACTGACAGGCACCCCGTTGGATAAAGCGTCTGCCTGAAATGTTGAAGAGTTACTCTTAAGAGTCATGCTTCACCCCACTCCTGGACATTTTGGGGTTGGCTCCCTGTGGCGGCCAACTTGCGATTGTGCCCACTGCCTGGCATCAGAATTCCGAAGGTGCCCCCGAGGCTCACAAAGATCGGAGGCCCCTGCCATAGAATGCCATCTGTGGGATATTTTAATTTTTTCTTAATATTAACCCATCCACTGTCCAATTAATCTGGGAGCACCTGCTTGGTCTTCCAGTATACAAGAGGGGGCTCGTGTGATCCAGTGCTCTCCCAAGAAAAATAGTCCCTCCCCAGAAGGCAGAACCCATCTCCTTGACTGCTTAGGGTTTTTTTTTTAACATGTAAGGAATTGCTGTGTATGGAAGAACATTCCCACGTGGGGGGGGACCCCCTACCTGCCACCTGAATTGGTTCAGTCCGGACGGCTCAACACCTCACTGACAGAGAGGGCTGTTCCTTGTAGGGGGTGCACGGCTGGAGCCGATGCCATCGGTGGGGAAAATCTCACACTGTGCAGATGAGAATGAGCTGACTGCTGAGCAAATAAGGTGTGTCAGCCAGACTAGACCCCAGTCTCGCTGGCATCGGTCACACTTAAGCTCTGTGACACTTGTGCCACTGCAACAAGACTGAGGACGACTGGTTTGGGACCCATATGTGCCATGTGTTCCTTGCTCAAAGGGGACAGGAAGCCCCAACACTTTCAGAACTCTGTAGTTGTTTAATCCTAGCCAGCCCCACAAGGACTCCTGTGTTCCACTTCTCTGTTTCTGAGTCTGAGCAGACTAGACCCCAGTCTCGCTGGCATCGGTCACACTTAAGCTCTGTGACACTTGTGCCACTGCAACAAGACTGAGGACGACTGGATTGGGACCCGCATGTGCCATGTGTTCCCTGCTCAAAGGGGATAGGAAGCCCCAACACTTTCAGAACTCTGTAGCTGTTTAATCCTAGCCGGCCCCACAAGGACTCCTGTGTTCCGTCTCTCCGTTTCTGGGTCTGAGCGATGGGTCCAGAGATGCTGAGCTTTCTAAAAACAGGCTCCGAGTGCTGTCCTAAGTAGATTCCATTGACTTAGGCTTGCACTGGACAGCAAGCAACAGCGGCAATAGTCACTGTGGTGGAGCAGTTGGAGTGTCACACTAGCCTCTGGGAGACCTGGGTTCAAATCCCCACTCTGCCATGAAGCTTGCTGGGTGACCTCAGGCCAGTCACACCCATTCAGCCTGACCTTCCCTCCAGAGCGGTTGCATGAAAATAGCACAGATGAGAGGAGAAAGATTGTAAGCTGTTTTGGGATGAAAGGCAGGATAGACAGATGGAGTAAATACCAGTACAATATTTTGTTGGTCATAAATGCGTGTCCAAAGTTGGAATGTCAGGATGTCACCTTTTTAGAGAGCCAGTTTGGTGCAGTGGTTAAGAGCATGGACTCTAACCTGGGAGACCCAGATTTGATCCCCCACTCCTCCGCATGCAGCTGCTGGTGTGACCTTGGGTCAGTCACAAGTTCTTTCAGAGCTGTTCTCTCAAGGGCAGTTCTCGAGAGAGCTCTCTCAGCCCCACCTACCTCACAGGGTGTCTGCTGTGGGGAGGGGAGGGAAAGGGATTGTAAGCCACTCTGAGACTCCTTCGGGTAGTGAAGGGCAGGGTATAAATCCAGTCTCTTCTCTTATTCTGCCTGGACTTCAGGATGTCCTATATAATTCACCAGCACCACCCCTTTTTGTCCTCACGACAGTGACTAACCCAGTGGTCACCCAGTAGACATCACGACTGAGTGAAGACCAGAATCCAGATGGCCCTGGAGCGGCTCCCGACCACTCTCTCACTCCGGTTTCCTCACCACTTTGCACTGTGACATCACCTCTGTTTTGCAGAAGAGATCATGCTGTGACCGATAAACCACTCCCCC
>NW_015169181.1:1024383-1025915 GCF_001447785.1 Gekko japonicus | reverse complement strand
GTCGTATGCAGGAGAGGGCTTCCCCATAGAGCCGGGCTTAATTTTCATCCCCTTGAAAGTTCCACAGACCAACACCTGTTTCATAATGATAAAGGGAGAGAGGTAAATGTGAGCACCACAACAGGCAGAGGTCTACAGAACCACAAGAAGGCCTTCACCATGCTCTCTCTCTCTCTCTCTCTCTCCTCCCCCCCCCACCCAGAAGGCCTCTAACATTCCCAAAAAGCTGATGGAGGGTTCACCTTCTGAACAAAATACTGCAAGGAAGGAGGACTGAATGAAATCATCCTTGCTTCTCTTTCTGCCAAGGGAACCTCTTAAAACTCAGAGGTGGAGCAAAGAGGGCCCATTTTAACTAATTCCCCACAGTGGCATTTTGTTCAGAGGGCTCGATCCCTGCGTTCCCGAGGCCCCGGGGGTCTCCTTGGGAAAGAGGGAGGTGGGAAACAGTCTCCTCTCAGCACCAAGTCTGAATCAGTGAAGATGAACGACAGTTGTAAGAGTCTTCCCACAGACACAGCCTGTTCTTTTGGCTTCTAATGCACTCTGCCTACCGTTTCTGTCTGCCCGTAGCCTTCGTAGATATCTAAGCCGGTTTCTCTTTTCCAGTCCTCCATTACTTCAGGGTTCATGGGCTCTCCGGCGCTCACGCAGTGCTTCAGACTGTGGAAGGTGTAACTTAAGACGGAAAGGAAAGGAGGCCGGGGTTAACAAGCCAGTTTTGAAAAGGACCAACTTTTGTTTGTTTGTTTGTTTGTTTTTATGGGGGGTGCCTACCAGTGTTCCCTCTAAGCTGAGTTAGTGTGAACTAGCTCACAGTTTTTTAGCCTCCGGCTCACACATTTTGGTCTCAGCTCAGGAAGGATGGCTCCAGAGCAAACTGATTTATGCAGTAGTGAAATCGCTCGCAGTAGCTCACAAAGTAGAATTTTTGCTCACCAGACTCCACAGCTTAGAGGGAACATTGGTGCCTACATTTTTGAAAAGCAGGGCAAGGCATTGCATTTTATGTTCTGAGATGTCAGGAGTGCCAGGGCAGGGGGTTCAGGAAACTTGTGGCTACAGTCGCCCAATCCACTTTACTATTTTTACTTGTTCAAAAACTTAAAAGCTGCACGAGGTGCCCCAAACCAGCAAGCCCTGGGCGTGGCAGCTCCCAGTGTTTTTTTTTTTTTTTTTAAGCTCAGTGATCAGGTGAGCAGGGCCCTGATTGGATTGGGATCGTGGCACCAGAAGAGGGTGGGTTTAAGCTTGTTCCCATTCTGAACTGGGTCCATGATCTTTGTGTGACCCCGACAACACCGCTGCAGTGCAGGCCTGTATTTGTGTCCCCACCTTGCAGCTGGGAGGTCAGAGAGCAGCTGGCCTGAGGCCATCCTCATGAGCCTGTGCCAGAGACATTGGGGATCACCGCTCATTCTCTTCACCCATTCCAGATTTCACATATATATACCTGCAGATGAGATCCCAAGCGTTGCTCAGGGCCTGACCAGACGGCTGGTTTTTTACATGCCGCAAATCCATGGTTAGGG
>NW_015169181.1:1010394-1024143 GCF_001447785.1 Gekko japonicus | reverse complement strand
TGGATAAGCATCCGGTAAGCAGTAGGTGCGGAACAGAAAGTCGTTATGGGAAACCTGGACAAGGTCTAGATGATTATAGAAGGTGGAAAGTTTAACAAAACAAAATCACACACTGCACTGAGCCCCAGATACGTATAGACCATCACGTTCAATGAAAAAGAAGAGAGACATTGCGTAACCCTTTCAGCAGAAGTCAGAGGTAGTGGTGGAAAGTGCCATGGAGTCCCAGCCAACTTCTCTCCGGACACAATAAGATCTGTGCGTTGCTAGTGGAGGAAGCGCGGAATCTGGGATGGAAACTTTACCATGAGCCACATTTAAGGACTAGGAATAACTTATTAAGGAAGCCTATATCTATTGAGTACAGCAAGGCCCTCCGTGACACCAACTTTGCAAACCAAATTCTCCTTGTTGGGCATATGCCCAATTTCCGTAGTAGGCAATTATTGACGGAACACCATTTTCCCCTGGCACCCACGGGGAATCCATAGAACTCAACCTCCTGTGCGCCAGTCAGATGTCGTATTTGTTCCTTCGGTCCAGAATAGTAAAGGACTTCTTTAGCTGCCCGAGTCAAGCCATTTTTAAGATATTCCTAGCGAATGGTTACATCTACAACCAATGCCCTCCCTTCCCTGACGAAAACTAAATCCGGCTTCCTTAATAAATTATTCCTAGTCCTTAAATGTGGCTCATGGTAAATTTTCCATCCCAGGCTCCACGCTTCCTCCACTAGCAACGCACAGATCTTATTGTGCCTGGAGATTCGCATCCTCTGCACACTTGGGCATTGTCCCAAGATGTGCGACAGCGACTCCACCTTTGCCTCACAATGCCTACATTTCCTAACAGCGCTTTGTCCTCCTCTTGCACAATATTCCCTAGTTGGAACCACATTCGCCCTCATCTTCAAGGTGCCTACATGAAAAGTCCCTCCTATCTCTTAACCACGAATTACTGATGTCATCATTCCCAAATAGCTGGACACCACTGCCCTGACAAACAAGTAATGTCCATCTCTCAAATTCCTCATCCCGATAATCTCTCAATCTACCAAACCAACTTTCACTGCTTTCCACGTGATCTTCTCTCGATTTCAAGAGCTCCGGAACCTCATCCAACAATCCTCCCAGCTTTGACCAGAGTCTCTCAAATTTCTCCTGCACTCCGCCCAATAAACACAAATCTCTTACTACTTCTTCATCTGATTGTGCAACCCTCCACAGACGTCTCAACTGGATAGACGGCACCAGTCTCTCTAAACACACGATACCTAAGCCTCCATCTCGTATCTGAGAATATAATAAACTATTGGTGGTGCACCTTGGAAGGTGCAACCATCTTTTCACGAATCCCCGAATTAAATCATCAATCGGGCTCAGGCTTGATGAATGACGCATCCGCCTGGTCAGCCAGATATAGTAGCCTAGGCAGGATATATAGGGTGAGGAGGTCGATTTTTCGCGCCGGCTTAAGAGGTGCCCAGTCGATCTTCATCAACCAGGAATCCAATTTACTCAGTGTCTTGATCTTACAGACTCCCCTCCACGGGTCCAGGTCGGCTCCCAGATCCTGCCCCTCACTGCCAGGTGGGATCGTATGGAGCCTCTCTCCTCCCACTGACCATTCTTCACAATTATTAACCACATAAGAACCTTTACTAGGTGCTATAAAAAGCCCATGACATTTCTCCGCCTGCACCTTCAAACCAGAGAGAGCACAGAATGTTTCTACCACTTTCAGGAACTGGGCCATATGGGCCCAATCCTTACTTAATATCGCCAGATCATCTGCAAACGCCAGGACGGAAATCCTCTTATTCCTACCTCGAAACCCCCATCTAAATTCTCCAACTCCGAAATCAGTGGATCCATCGCGATATTAAATAATAACGGGGACAAAGGAATCCCCCTCTTTCACCCCTGACTTGAACAAAATAGGTTTTCAAGGCAAGAGACAAACAGAGACGGTTTGCCATTGCCTGCTCCTGCGCAACAGTCCTGGGACTTCCTTGGTGGTCTCCCATCCACATACAAATCAAGGCTTAGCTTCCAAGATCTGTTCGAGATCAGCAAGCTAGAGGTACTACAGATCAGTTCAACCGGCATTCTCAACACGCCAGCAAGGATTCATCCCCATATCAGGGCAGCACATTTTAATTCTGTCCTTCCCCCTCAGACCTCAGGGAGGTCTACAAAGTTCTGTCCCACTTTTATTGTCAAAACCTCCCCCATTAGGCAGATTAGGCTGAATGGGTCTGACTGGCCCAAGATCACCCAGTGAGCTTTGTGGCCAAGTGTGGATTCGTACTGGGGCCCTCGTCTGATGCTCAGACCACTAGCCCCGGCTGACTATCACTGACTTTGAGGAAAAGCCCTGTTCTTAGGGAAGTGCCCATGGGCTTGTCACATACTTCAAGGACAGGCTTGGGCTCGAAACGTGGCATGCTGTGGACGAAGACGCCAGCCCCCTGGCTCCATGGTGCAAAAACACTGCTCCATGCGGATTTTGCCCAGCCGGTGTCAGAAGAGTTCCAAATCAGGTCCTTGGGGGTTAGATCAAGCCAGTACCTAGGGAACAGGAAGCAGATGTATGTTGCTGTTAACTGGGGTGAAGATTGATTCAGGTGGGTAGCTGTGTTGGTCTGAAGCAGCAGAACAAAGTTTGAGTCCAGTGGCAGCTTTAAGACCCACAAAGTTTTATTCTGGGCGTAAGCTTTCATGCGCACATACTGTGCATGCACACAAAAGCTTATATCCAGAATAAAACTTTGTTGATCTCAACGGTGAATAAAACTTAAAGGTGCCACTGGACTCAAAACTTGTTCTGCTGTAAAGGTTGCAGGATTTGTCACGTAGGACGAGGCTCAAAACTTGAAATTGCTGACTTGCAAAACATCGAACACACAAAGGTATTTTTATACCAAGCCATGGGCGGAAGATGAGTGCTGAAGTTGACAGTATACCAGAAAGCTTTCTGTTGCACTGTGCCTCAAGAATTTTAAAAATGTACAGGATGTGTAATTCCTTCAGAGAAGCCCCATTGATGGGGCTACCACCAACATGAAACAGCTTTGAGATCAGGGCAGGGTTTGGATGCAGAACTTGAGGGCTGAGCGGCTGAGCCTAGAGTCTCTAGAGTAACAAATAAACTGTCAGCTATGCTGCCATGATGTTTATGGGTGAGAGTGCTATTGGGTATTGTAAATAAGAAGCTGGAGACTGACCAGTTATGAAAGTGCACAGAGAGTTTATAAAGTTATAAAGGTGAATATATACAGAGATATATACAGGCTATAGAACAGCATGCCGTGCCTTAGTCTATGAGAACTAAGTCCCCCCTAGCTTACCAAGCTGATAGCTATTATGCTGAACCCCAGCCAATCTCTAACAAGGTGACGTAATCACTATAACAAGACTTGAAAGAGTAACACCTGTTAGAAACACCTGTCTGCAATTACATGGTTACTAGCCTGACAGCTAGACTTGACAGACAGATCAAACTGATCTATAGTAACTGCTTGCTACCTCTATCAGACATATATCTCAATAAGTGCAGCTGCTTGACCTGTGTACCAACTGATGCCACATTCCTTTGTCCTTGCTTATCTATGACCTTCCTAGCTAGCTGTGTGCGTAGTGTCTCCCCATCTATTACCCATGGGATAGGTTTCGATTCCCAGCTTTGGCTGTAACGGCCTGGGGCCCCATTCTCCCGCGTGCAGGAGTCAGGCCGATTGGCCTAGGAGTGGGGGTGTGTGCATACGAATACCCTATATCCCTTTATGCTTGTAGGAAAGTAGCCATTCCTAACAGTGACTATGTTACTGCCTCCATAGCTCTTGCAATACAGTATAACCTTATGTTAAGCGTGTACTCCTTTGTTTGGCTGTGGAACCCGACATTCTGTTAGGAATCTCACCTTCTCTACCTACGTGTCTCGCCACCTGAGATGAGCGACGAAGAGGAGAAACCTCCAACAACGACTGGGGGGGAAACCCCCACCACCCAGACCACACCACCGGTGACTACCCCGTGGAAGGAAACGGGGCTGGGAACCGTACCTAAAACGACCTCGACCTACCTTTTCCTGACCCCCTGCGGACCGAGGCAACTGCCCGGGCAGGGGTATCGACTGAATTCGTTAAGGTGGGGCCACTTTAATCCAGACTCAATGACGGAAACGTGCGCACTCACACAGGAGCCCCAAAGGGACAGCCGGTTTGATGTGGGCTTTGCATCTATGCTCCACGGGGCCCCCGGAGCCGCAGGGGGCTTCCCCTCGTTAGGGGGAGTCCTGGAACCGCTGCTCGGGCCCTGGGTGACAGACCGCTCCAGGGCACGAAGTGGGCGCTCTTCCCCAGACGAGGGACTGGAATTGGCCCATCGCCTGGAGGCGGTGGAAAGGGACAGGCGCCAACTGAGACGGGAACTTGAGGAAGTAATCCAAGCGATCCCAGAGATGGTGCTGCAAGCTATAAAGGCCAAGAGTCCTTCAGGTGTTGACACCATTGTGCAGCATCCCCCATCCCCAAGTCAATGGGTCCCTCCAAGAATGGTACCGGGGGGGCTTTCATAACCATACAACGCTTTAAAAGGGGACATTCCTGTAGACGAATGATACGTGTTGTTATAACAAAACTCGGCAAGGGGTAGGAGATCCGCCCAATCATCTTGTTGATAGTTAGTGAAGCAGCGCATATATTGTTCCAAAGTTTGATTTACACGTTCCGTCTGTCCATCAGTCTTGGGATGATAAGCACTGCTTAATGCAGGTTCAGTTCCCATAAGTTTTATAAGCTCCCCCCAAAATCGGGAAACGAACTGGGGCCCCCTATTGGAGATGACTTTAGCTGGGAGCATGTGGAGATTGACCACGTGGTGCAAGGAAGCCTTTGCCAGCGCTTTTGCCATGGGTAGGGAGGCGAATGGGACAAAATGTGCTTGCTTAGAGAATAAGTCCACAACCACCCAAATGACCGACACAGTCTTACTCAGGGGTAAATCCGTGATAAAGTCCATGGAGATCGCCTCCCACGGCCTACTTGGAGTTGGGAGAGGTTGCAACAATCCGGGGGGTTTCCCCGGTCTGGACTTGCACATGCCGCAAGTCTGGCACGATTTCACAAACGCTGACAAATCCTTTTGCATCTGCGGCCACCAAAGTTGTGTTTGCAGCAGCTGCAGGGATTTAACAAACCCAGGGTGACCGGCCAATTTTGATCCATGTACCGCGTTCAATACTTCCCCCCGTAGGGAATGTGAAACAGTTTGTTGCCGCGGTACCAACACCCATCGGGTTTGACTTCCAACCCCCCTTTTGCTTCCACCTCCGCCTCGTCGCCCTCCGAGAAGGCGGCGATATACCTACTGTTCCAATGGTTCCCGCTGGGAGTGGCAGGGGGGTGGATAGCAGGGTCAGGTTGCGAAGCAGGTGGGGAGGGCCTGGAATGGCTTCGCGTAGTCACTGCCCCGCCGAATTGAGAGAGCATAAACATAGAATCCAGAATCACCTCCCATTGGCTGTCGTGCTGCGGGAGGCGGGACAGGGCATCAGCGAGGGAGTTCGCAGAACCGGGGAAATGATGAAGGGTGAATTGAAACTTGGAAAAGAAATCAGCCCACCGGAGCTGCTTGGCATAGAGGCTCCGAGGTGTTTTAAGCATTTTCAAGTTTTTGTGATCAGTCCACACCTCAAACAGGACTCGGGCCCCCTCCAACCAGTGCCTCCAGGTAGCGAGCGCAAACCGGATCGTCCCCACCTCCTTTTCCCAAACCGACCAGTTCTGCTCAGTGTCATTAAACTTTCTGGAAATGTAAGCGAGGGGGTGCAGTAACCCGTCAGCCCCCTCTTGCAAGATCGCCCCCCATAGCTATGTTAGAGGCGTCGACTTGAACAATGTGTTTTTTATTTTCATCGGGGGGGGCTAATACGGGTTCAGGTGTGAACAGGGATTTAAGGGGGTCAAAAGCCTCCTGGCACTCTTTGCTCCAAGTAAGCGCCGCCCCTGGCTTGGTAGCCTCCGGACCCTTCCCTTTCGTTTTTAACAAGTCAGTGAGGGGCAAACTGATTTGAGCAAAATTGGGTAGGAAATTTCGGTAAAAATTTGCGAAACCGAGGAAGGCTTATAATTGGCGGCGGGTGCGGAGGGTCTCCCATCCAGCACATTGCAGACCTTCCCTGGGTCCATTTCCAAACCCTTATCCGATACCCCAGGAAGTCAACGTGTGACTTATGAAACTCACATTTGGAAAGTTTCGTGAACAGTTTGTGCTTGTGCAATGTCATCAGAACTTCCCTCACCAACTTCACGTGAGAGGGGAGGTCGGGGGAATACAGCAAAATATTATCTAGGTAAATAAGGGCCCCCTTAAACAGGTGCTTGTGGAATACTTCGTTAATCAAGTTCATGAAGACCCCCAGAGCCCCCTGAAGACCAAATGGCATCACGCGGTATTCGAACTTGCCGAGGGGCGTAGTAAAGGCAGTCTTGTGTTCGTCCCCCTCCCGGATGCGAACCCGAAAGTAGGCATCTCGGAGGTCTAGTTTTGAAAAGACCTTCCCTTTAGCCGCCTCAGCTAGTAAATCCTTGATGAGGGGCATGGGGTAGGCATTAGTCGATGACACAGCATTTAACCCCCGATAATTCGTGCACAACCGTAAGCCCCCGTCCTTTTTCCGGAACAGCACTGGGGCAGCAAATGGGGAGGAGGCTGGTCGGATGAAACCCCTTGCCAGGTTCTTGTCGATAAACTTATGCAGTTCATCCTTTTCTGCCGGCCCCATCGCATAAATGCGCCCCTTAGGTAATTTGTGACCCGGCAGTAACTCGATACTACAGTCTGAATGTCTATGGGGGGGAGCTCATCAGCTTCTTCTTCTTCAAAAACCCTAGCCAAGTCCCAGTATTCGGGGAGAATGGATTGTAATTCCTCTTGGGCCAAACACGCCCTAGGGTTTTCCAGGACCGGTTGGGGCCCCCATTGCGTGTTCCAGCGGTGCTCTTGGCACCGAGGGGAGATGAACTGTACTTTCCCTTCATCCCACAAAATGTAACGGTCATGTCCATGCAGCCAGGGGCTCTCTAACACCAGCGGGTGTTACTGTGCTTTTCAGTATGATTTGTAAGCTGCCTTGAGTCACAGGGGAAAGTGGGATATAAATATTTAAATAAATAAGCAGTTTGGGCAGGTTGATAACATTTAAGCAACTTCCTGTTTGTTAGGTTAGGCAGGGTTTTGACAGTGATTGTTCCACCTCTGTTATACTTGACCTGTAATTTCTCATATTTCACTAAAAAACAAACAAACCCAAAGTAGACGGCAAGTGTTTCCCCTTCCCTCTGTTCTCTGAAGGCCAGGTCTACCAATATAGTGGAAAGGGGTGGGTCAGTAGACCTGTTCTCCAGAGGCCTCGTCTACCCCCATAGAGGACAACCTTTTCTGTAATGAAATTTGACGATTCTGTCTTCTCTTATAATTAAATCATTCTTAAAATGTAGTTTAAAAGAATATGCAAAAGTCAAATGTAGACTCACTCAAATCTGTAATGCTACTAGGGTTTTTTGCTTACGAGGTAGAATTTTTGCTCACAGTGCTGTGGAGCTTAGAGGAAACATTGATCAGGACATAAGAAGCTAGAAAACACCGCACACACCCAGAGTACCATGCCTTGCCTACCTGCCGTTGAGAGCAAGTCCAATTCCCTGGCTGCTGTGGGAATGCTCAGCCATTTTGGGAGCACCTGTTGTGCCGCTGGTGAAGTAGATCGCCATTGGCTCACAGCTCTTGGTGGCCACACACTTGTGGTCGGCAGGTGCAAGGCTGCAGGACATAGAGATGCGCGAGATAAAAGCATGTGCGTTCATAAAGCAGTGGTAATAATGGTGATGACTTCACGAGACCCCCCCTACTTCTAGATTGCATGCAGTGTAGCGGCCGGAATGCTGTACTTGAAGTTGGGCGGCCTGGCGTCAGAGCTCACTTCATCTTGACATCCCGTGGGCAGCCTTAGCCCAGCCACTCTCTCTTAGCATAACCTACCCTGCAGGGTTGCTGTGAGACTAAAATGGAGGAGGAGAGAACCATGTACATTGTCCTGTATTCCTTGGAGAAAGGGTGGGATGAAAAGTTGCTTACACAGTTCATGAGAAATTGTTATTAAGGCGGAATAGGTATTAGTATAAATATTGGTAGAATTAAGAATAACCTCCATGTATTTGTTTGTATGTTAGTATATGTATGTATAGGTTATGATTGTTTATGTATGTTATGTGGAAAATGTAATAAAATCCTGCCCCTTTGGAGGGCAGTTAAAAAAAAAGAGAGAGAAAGGGTGGGATGAAAATGTCATTTCATTCAAACTTTTCATTGTTGCAGTCTGCTCAGCCTGGTTCATACTCAGGGACTGCTGTAAAGCTGAGGGGATCACTCGGGTGCACAGAAATGCGATTCCCCTGTCCTTTTGGTGCATGGTCCTTTCCCATCCTGCCTACATCCGGCCAAGGCAAATGTCCTGTTTTTGTTTGTTTCTGTTACACCACAAGCCATTTACAGGCAACGGATGAAAAAACAGCCAACAATTTTAAACGGCAGTTCTTCTATCAAATGTTGTTAATGTGTTTGGGGAAAAGGACAACTACAGTTTTGTCCTGAGTGTTCACAGACAGTGAAAGAAATGTCCCCAAAGAAGGGAACATTGTTAGAGAGCCACATCTTTGGTTGGGCGCAAGCAGGAAGATGTTGCCTAGCTGCAGTAGCCAGCAAATTCTGAACACCATCTCCCAGGAGAAGCATCCCATGTCGCCAGGATGAAAAGCTGGTACGTACTTCAACAAGTCACAGAAACTGAGCCAGCCATCCCGGTGGTCCCTTGACACTATTAGCTTGGATGCTAGAGACGGGCATTTGGAAGCTACACTGTCTACAGCTGGGGCCAAAACTCCATCAGTGATAATGCACTTGGCTCGGGATGCCTGCAGTCGGTGCAGAATGTCTTTTGCAGTCAGCTGCGTCGTCCCGGGAATAAGAACGGTTCCTAATAGAGAGAGAGAGAGCAAATTGGGAAGATAAGGTGTTCCTTGCTTCCAGGTTTTGGAGGGAGCAGCTACAGAATTTAGAAGGCAGTCCTGAGCAGAGTCCTGAGGAGCTGTGGTGGCTTAAGTGGTTAAGACGCTGAACTGCAGGCTGTGGAAGGTCGGTAGTTCAGCAGTTCGAGACCCGAGTGTGCCGCATGACGGAGTGAGCTCCCGTCTATAGTTCCAGCTCCTGCCAACCTAGCAGTTCGAAAGCAAGACATTGCAAGTAGATAAATAGGTACCACTTTGGTGGGAAGGTAACAGCGTTCCATGCGCCTTGGTGTTTAGTCATGCCGGCCACATGACCACGGAAATGTCTTCGGACAGCGCTGGCTCTTCGGCTTGGAAACGGAGATGAGCACCGCAACCCTAGAGTCGGCTTCGACTGGCTTTCGAGCAAGGGAACCTTTACCTTTACCTGAGCAGACGGTATCTTTCTCCCATATTCACAGTCAGAGTGATCCTCTTTCCCCCTCTCCCAGACACAGAATACATGAGTGGAGCAGCCCTGGGCTCAGCGGCAGAGCATCAGTTTTGCATGCAGATAGTCCCAGGTTCAATCCCTGGCATCTTAACTTAAGAGGATTCAGGTAGAAAGCTGTGTTGGTCTGAAGCAACAGAACAAAGCTTGAGACCAGTGGTCCCTTTAAGACCAACAAAGTTTAATTCTGGGCAGAAGCTTTTGTGTGTATCTGAAGAAGTGTGTGCCTGCACACGAAAGTTTATACCCAGAATAAAAGTTTCCTGGTCTTAAAGATGCCACTGGACTCAAAAAAACCTATCAGGTAGTTGGTGATGAAAGAGGCCTCTGCTGGAGACCCCAGAGAGCGGCTGCTAGCTGGAGTCGGCAACTTGACCATGACGGACAGTGGGCTGGCTGAGTATAAGGCAGCCTCGGTGGGGCCCCATGATCTTCCTTTCCAAGTGACACCTGGCTCAGTAAACAAAGGTCGTTCTGGCTCACCTGTTCGCATACAAGCCACATTCAAGAGCCACCACGCGGGTATCCGCGGCAGGATCACTATAACGCGGTCTCCCTTCCGCAGGCCACATTGCTCAGAAAGCACATTGGCCGCTTTCTTGGATCCAGCCACCAGCTCCTCAAAACTCCACCTCACTTCCTCTCCTCGGTCACCGACCCACCAGAGAGCTGGACTGGAGGGCCCTCTTCCCTCCTGGTGGGATAACAAGAGTGCAGTGTCAGTCCTCGAGATCGGGACCTTGAAGGCACTTGCAGTGGCACACACTGACTTCCCTGGATCAAGGCAGACGCTTTCCAGACTAAATGGTAGGGATGTGCTTTCATTCCCTAACCACCCCCTGAGACAAAGTGGGGAACTGAAAAAGACGCATTTATTGCATTATGTGTTGTAAACAGAAACATGAACCAATTACATTTCCCCCCCCCCATTGCCTAGCAATCTGGTTGAATGGGAGGGTTTTTTTGGGGGGGTGGAGACGGGAGAGCAATAGTTCTGAAACGGACACCTAAGCTTTCCAACCAGTACGGGCAAACTACTCTTGCAACAGATCGACTTCTGGTGAAGTCCAGCGGGAGGCCAGGGGAGAGAGAGAGGCAGAAGAGCACAGCAGATGAGAAACAGACAGCACAGCCTTCCTGTTGGACTAAAGGAAAATGAGCAATAGAAATAAATCAAGATGATAATCTAACAAAACGGGAAAAGGGAACTTCCCTAGGAGGTGGGCCTTTGGTCTTTACTCCGCGTAGCCCCCCAGGGCTCTTCCTGTGGACTTATGTTGCTCGTGAAATCTCCAGACCATCCCTCCTTTGCAAAGGCGCAGGTACTCGGTGCTGCTTCTGGCCAAGTCTACTCCTTGTTTTCCCTCCAGTCACAGACACTGTGAAATTCAAATCCCTGCCCACCATGCACGGTAGCCATCTGTTTTTAAAACTTGAAGTCAAGCTACCAAAACGATACCTTTTCCATCTCGGCCCACTTGTCCAGCACATCTTTCGCAAAGTTGAAGTATTCTGGCACTTCCGGCTTGTATTGCTCTCGTATGGATTCATAGTCTGAAAAATTCTGAGCTGCCAGTGCCGGGTGACATTGGCTGAAGACTCTAGCGGGAGCTCGGCCCAGAGCCCGCAGACCCATAATGGCCGGGGCCTTCCACAATATGGGCACAACAACGCAGGCCATAGTGGGGCCTTCCACTGTGTCCTCGGTTCAGGATGCTTTCCACAAATCACCTACCTAAAAGGCACAAAGGAAATAGCCACGTGGTTAAAAGGATGCTGAAAAGCTTGGTATTCCTCCAGATACTAGGCATTGTTGCATCCTTTTAAAAAAGTCCTCCCTTCCATCTCAGGATTCTACCACTTTGTTCTGCTCCATGCACAGGCCTGCCCTGATACTCCCACCTGTGCCCATTATTACAGCTGTCTAACATTTAAGGCTACCCAAGACGCAGCTGCAGAGTCAGGGTGGTCCCATGGACAGTTACAGCCTTGGGCCTGAGTTCAAAAATCTCACCTTAGCCTCAGAAAAGTCCCTCTATCTCAGCCTCTGTTGGAGGCTTTAATGATACAGCGTTTAGAACGTACTCCCCTACTATATAAAATTAAGTACAAAGGTATTTTGAAAAGGATTTTTTTTTAACCAAGAAGTCACTCGGGTTGAGGTATTTATTCAGAAGGTATGACCCCTGAAGCGGTGGCTCAAGCGGTTAAGACGCTGAACTGCAGGCTGTGGAAGGTCAGTAGTTCAGCAGTTCAAGACCCGAGTGTGCCGTGTGATGGAGTGAGCTCCCGTCTCTAGTTCCAGCTCCTGCCAACCTAGCAGTTCGAAAGCAAGAAATTGCAAGTAGATAAATAGGTACCACTTTGGTGGGAAGGGAACAGCGTTCCGTGCGCCTTGGTTTAGTCATGCCGGCCACATGATCACGGAAACGTCTTCGGACAGCGCTGGCTCTTCGGCTTTGAAACGGAGATGAGCACCGCAACCCTAGAATCGGATTCGACTGGCTTTCGAGCAAGGGAACCTTTACCTTTTACCTTTATGACCCCTGACATTCCTTCAAAGCAACATTCTTGGTTTTCCCCCCAAGAGATAACAAACCAGGCTGAAAGAGGGCCAATCAGGCAAACGCCAGCTGTCCCTGACGATAACAAAACCAGCCATTCTGGTTCTGTTAAAAGGCAGTGTTTGAGACAGGGGGCTAATTACCAAAGCCCAAAACAAAAGCCCATCTTGCTCCGCAGGGCTGCCCACCCCACCACAAGAAAAGCTCAGACTAGAAAAGGTGGTGGTGGGGGTTCGACAGCACCCCAAAATGTCTTCTCTCTCCTATGGAGTCAGTCTTAACTACAGGGTGGCTGCCGGCCTCCACAGGAAGATGTTGAAAACTAAAGCATCAGAATAAGCACCCCCCTAAAACAATAGTAACCCTCTGAAACTCATCTGTGAAGCATATTTTTACTCCTGCTGCAAGGAATGAGAGAGAGGTTGATGGTCACGACTACTTCAGGTCTTCAGCTGAGTCACGTATCGGACTGGAATGGTTTTGCTGACAGTGCCTTCTGAGTCCCAGCTGTACCCAGATAACAGCCCCCAGCGAGTCCCTCTCAACTAATGACTGAAGTGAAACTGCCAAACGGAAATGACTGTGACGTTCATTTTAATTTTAACTGTTGAATTAAAAGTAAGAAACTAGGTAAGATTATTCGGTGGGGCTTCCATTGACTCTGCTAGGGCATGCCATAAAATTAATTCTCTGGCATTATTAATATGAGGACTACCACGTTTCCCCCCTGCTCTAAGCCTTTTAGGGGACTTGGATATTCCATCTGGCGTCAGAGAGATCAACAAGTGGTTTTTATACTTTCGACTGGAGGCTTCTCTTCTCTTTCTTGGAGAAGGCCTCTGGTGCAACCCGATACCAAGCTTCAGCCAGCACCACTTTACCTATTGGAACCAGCTGAGCATTCTACACTGGAGGCAGGGGTCGTTTCGTAGAAAAAGAGCTAGGGGAACTCATTAGCATAACTCATTAGCATATGCCACACCCCCTGACATCACCGGAAGTGTGTCATAAGGCCACACACCCTGACATCACCAGAAGTGTGTCATAAGGCCACACACCCCACCCCCAACGGTCCCGGCCGCCGCCGCCGGCCTTGCAGCTCCACTGCTAAGCCCCATGAGGGGCCCGGCGGTGGACCTGCAAGGCCGGCGGGAGTGCAAGGAAGCCCCGCGAAGGCCCTCCCTGGCCCCAGGCAGGCAGGGGTGGGGAGAGGCAGGGAGGAAGCAACTTACCCTCCCTCTTCTCCTGCCTCCTCCTGGCTGAATGAGGGTTGGAAGCGGGACGGACGGAAGCAGGGGCCGGGGCTTCGTCATGTGCCCCGCCCCCCGTACCTCACCTGGGGGAACTGCGATCCCCCGCGATCTCCCCCGAAATGACCTCTGACTGGAGGCAAACAGGAGACTTCAAGCTCAGGGTCAAGGCATGTAACATCTTTTTCCCACCGGTCCTTGATGAAGAATTCTGGGGAACTATAAAGCTTGCACAGTATCTCGTGTAGTGGTGGCTGGTCTGAATGAAAGGTATTACCTGTTTAGTATTGGATTGGATGTCAGCCCTAGTTTGATAATGCATATGTAACCCACTAAGGTCCTAATATCTGCAGGGAGAGTGGGCAGGTTCAGTCGGTT
>NW_015169181.1:989642-1010113 GCF_001447785.1 Gekko japonicus | reverse complement strand
CGTTTCAAAGCCGAAGAGCCAGCGCTGTCCGAAGACGTTTCCGTGGTCATGTGGCCGGCATGACTAAACACCAAGGCGCACGCTGTTACCTTCCCACCGAAGTGGTCCCTATTTATCTACTTGCAATTTCTTGCTTTCGAACTGCTAGGTTGGCAGGAGCTGGAACGAGAGACGGGAGCTCACTCCGTCATGCGGCACACTCGGGTCTCGAACTGCTGAACTACCGACCTTCCACAGCCTGCAGTTCAGCGTCTTAACCACTGGAGCCACCGCAACATTAGCATATAGGAGAAAGTAAAAGGGATAACTAGGGATGCCACTGGAATGGATGGGGCTACACTTGCTCTGGTTTGGGGGCAAAAACTCTATGGTAGAAGCCAGGGCTATTTTTGGGCAGGAACGCACAGGAATGGAGGTCCGGCTGGCTCCTGAGTTGGCCACACCCAGAAGGAATTAATTAGCATAATAGGCCACACCTAACAGCAGAAACTCATTAAGAGAAACTCATTAGAAGTGACGTTGCTGATGTTGGGGGCGTGGCCGAGCTCGTCGGGGGGGGGAAACCATATGACACGGCTTCGGGGGCGGGGTTTCCGCCATGGTGGAAATCGGGCCTCTGAAGCGGGGGATTCCCCGCCCCCCCGGCCCCATTTGGCAACCCTAGGCTTAACATGCAAAAGAAGTTCCTGCTACAAAAAAAGCCCAGGGTTTTGACAACAAAGTAAACAGAATAAGAAGCAAAAGGTGGGTGTGGTAACATGGGGGTATGGCCCAATATGCTAATGAGCTGTGGTGTCAGGGGTGTGGCAGTTAAGTATGCGGACTCTAATCTGGTAGAACTGGGTTTGATTCCCCACTCCTCTACTTGCACCTGGCTGGATGACCTTGGGCAAGCCGTAGTTCTGATAAGAGCTGTTCTTGAAAAAGCAGTTTCTCTCAAGAGCTCTCTCAGCCCCACCTACCTCACAGGGTGTCTGTTGTGGGGAGGGGAAGGGAAAGGAGTCTGTAAGCCACTCTGAGACTCCTATGGGTAGTGAAGGGTGGGGTATAAATCCAATCTCTTCTCTTCTTCTAATATGCTAATGAGTTTCTGCTGTTGGGTGTGGCCTATTATGCTAATGAGTTCCTGCTGGGCTTTTTCTACAAAAAAAAAGCCCTGGTTACACATAATCTAGAGGTTTGGGGTTTTTTTTAATTTTGGGGGGGCCTGTAAAGTCACAGCCGACTTTCAAGCCAAGAGATGTTCAGAGGTGGTTTGCCATTGCATGTGTCTGCACAGGGACCCTGGACTTCCTTGGGGGTCTCCCATCTAAATAGTGAGCCCGGCCAGTCCTCTTTAGCTTCTGAGATCTGACGAGATCAGGCTACAACAGCTGAAATCACAGCCAAGCGAGATGTGACTCTGGGGAATGTGATCAGATATCCCCCAAGCGTGTAATTTAGCTGCGAAAACAAATGCTGAGGACAATATGGATCAGGCTTCCTGCCTTACGTAATTTCCTTGATCATAAAATGCACTTTCCCACAGTATCTTTAAACCCTCTTCAAGAAAAATGTGATCCTTATTGGGATTCCAAACCATAGCCCCCTCCCGCTGCCTCTAATTTACACAATGGACCCCCCCAGTGTTGAATTATTTTGGCCATAAGCAGATGCAGACAGTGGCGGCTTCCATGCCAGCGTAATTTCCTGTGGTAGTGTAGTTTTTGATGGTTTCTTGCAACAGAGATTCCAGGCAGCCCCTCCCCCTTCGAATTGTGGCCCTAGGTTAGGACAAAAACTACGTAGTAAACCGCTCTGAGACCCCTTAGGGGTCAAGGGCAGTATATAAATCTAATTGTAAAGTAAAGTAAAGTAAACTATAGGGAATTTTCTTGAAACTTCCCGATAAAACAGCTGAGGGAAGGACGTCGAACCAAGCCAGCATGAACGCCCTACGAAGATGGGGCTGAATCAGTCTTGCCAGATATCCTGAGGAAATGTGGCTGAAGGAGAGTCCCATACTCAAGGGAGAGCAATGTCTGTGCGCAGGTCTTCTCAGATCTTGCCCCTCTATATCGAGGAGTCTTTGTTTGAGTAAGGCAAAAGCCTTCTGCTCAGACAAAAGTACCAAATCATCAAAACTAAAGCCAATTACAGAGCCCCCCCCCCTCTATATTAATCAACCAAGTTGATAGATGGGATTCTGTTAACATGTGTACCACAAGACTGTTTGGGCCACATCTAAAATGAAGGCGCAGCCAAAATTTAAAGGTTATGGTCCATGCCATCGTAATTAACTGTCTTTGGGTTGTCTCCAGGCACATAACTGCATATGGTACACAAGCTGGTAGCCCCAAGATTTTCTTCAGGAACTTAGATTGAACACGTTCTACAGCTTCATTGCACGCTAAGACCCAAATTGGGATACCATAAAGCAGTTTGGCAGGTATTTTGTGGTTAAATACTTCAAAAGCAGTGGGGATATATTGATGTCCTTTGGTGTAAAAGAAACGGGCAATAGCAAGGGCGTTGTTAGTTGATGACTTGACTGCTTCTTTGATATGTGTAGCCCAACTGTTAGTATAATGGAAATAGATGCCCAGATATCTAAGGCTTTTAACTTGTTCAATTCCCCCCCCTGTATAATCCAGTTATGGGCTTCCAACTTTTCTCGAAGACAATCATTTTGGATTTATCAAAGTTCAGGGACAACTTGTTCTTATTGCAATAAGCAAGAGTTTGTGCAAGCATCCTTTTCATCCCCATTTCTGAGAGAGAGAGAGCAGGACAGCATCGTCCGCATACAAAAGTAATGGGACATGCCTCTCGCCTAGTTTAGGGCAATGGCTATCAATACTCCTCATAAAGGGGTCTAAATCATTTAAGAAGAGGTTAAATAGGGTTGGAGCAAGATAGGAGTCCAACTTTGCTCTGCCTCTTGCTCCCCACTAACAGGTACATAGAAGTCTGGGGACACCCTGTTGCAGGAATGAACAGTCATTTATAAACAATCCAGTCAAAGTTCTCTTGGCTGTTGCCTTGGTGCCGTGCTGTTCAGTAACCGTCAGGGGGTAAACCAGTTAATATATCACTGGGCTGTACCAGGAGTTCTGTGATTTGCAAAACACTCTGAACTTTTTAATCAGTTAAGGAGGCCAGTCCAACATTTTTAAGGACTGTCCTGGTTTTACCTCCATATGGGGCTACCCTTGAAGCAGCCCCGTAGCTAGCAACTTTTTGCTGGGGGGCCAATTTTTTGCTCAGGGGGCCAGCCATTATATGTCTGTATGGAGCTATGAGCATTCTTTCCTCCCTGCCCGAGACTGTGCTGGTTCAGATGGGGCTGATCGACTAACTGCAAATCAGTGTACTTCAGAGCTGTGGAGCGCACAGCTGGAATCCTGTGCCTTGTCTCGCACAATGACTTCCCTGCGATCCCATGCAGCCCCCATTTCACTGACAGGCATGTAGCTACTGTGGAGCTCAGGGGGAAGAGAAGCCAAGGCTCAGTTTGGGGGCCCTGGAAGAAACGTCAGGGGGCCGGGCCTCGTGGGCCCCTTGAAGACAGTTCATCTAGTCCAGAACCCTGAGGCCTACCTTTGGTGAGTAGCTGGCGGCAGGGTCAATTTGGCTGCGGTCACACGGAGCATTAGGCATGCGAGAGAGACGGAAGATAGGCGGATTTTCCAGGCGCGATCAAACCGCAATATCTGGGAAGCGTAGAGCTCCCGTGGCTAACCCGAGGCTTCCCGCCGAAGATGCACCGTAAAAAACTAGTACCTCCAAGGTACTAGTTTCCAGAAACCGCGGGGCAAGGGCGGGCGTCTGATCACGTTTCCGGTGGTAGCTCGTGGCATCCGGCGCCCGCCCATGTCCCATCGCAAAAAGGTTTTTTTTCTTCAAGTCTCCACGGGATGCACACAAGCACCCAACGGCGCATGCGCACACTTTGGTTAAAAAAAACACACAACCCCCGCCAGGCCGCTTCTTTGACATATGATCGCCCCCTCTCCCCGATCCACGGGACGTCAGCTACACGTTTGATCCGGCGGCCACGCAGTAGTTCGCTCCAGGGCAAACAGCCATGCCTCCCCCCCCCGCGATATCCGGCCTACGAAGATTTATCTGTGGGTTACCAGTTAGTTTTCAAGGCCAAATCAAGATTCTGGTTTTGATTTGTAAAGCCTTAAACAGAGGGCCCTAATTATTCTCACGCAATTAAAGCAACATCCAAGGGTTTCAATCATACCTTCAAAATAAGAAAAAAGAACAGTTTATGTTTCTGTTGTTGTACCAGCCTGCAAATGGAAAACCGACATGCCACCCTTTGGGGAATCTCAACCTGCTGAAATACAGAATGGCAGCATTTTTTATTGGGGGTGGCTCCTTAGATGCTGATTTATGGTGCTCTCTTCTGGGACATTCATTTGAAAGCAAATTATTCTCATTTTGAGCCCTGAAAAATTAGCAGACAAGAAAAGATCGCTAACTGTGGTTTTTGTGACAACTCTGTTCCTGGTGTTCCAATAGAGAGAGAACGGGACTTCTTAAACTGTGCTCCTGTGTAAAGTTCTGTTGCCTCCCTAGTCTGATGCCCAGGATCCAGAATGCAACAACCACCAAGCACCTACCCGAAGGAAAGACTCACGTGAAGGGTTGCTGCCAAGTCCTTGCAAGCTCTGAGGGGACTCTCGGAACCGGCCCCGGCCGCTCTGCCTCCGGCTCCGAGTAATCCAGGGGACCCAAATTGCCGAGTGAGGACGGGAGAGCGAGCGCGCCGGGCCAAGTCACACCCACTCTGCCCGGCTGGGAAGGGAGCGGCACCCAGGATGGAAGGGGAGGCGCGCGCACACACCCCGGGAAGATTCTCTGGCTTTATAACTGACCCTCGTCGACCCCGACTGCATTTGGAGCTGGAATTCCATAACGGGCTGGCTCAAGCGGTGGTTTTAAAACTTTGCTACTAGTATTATACTTATAAAGCATATATGGTATGTAATACTATGTGGTCATAAGATTTGGGGGATATTAGCTTTTGCAAGCTTTTGCAAGCCATATATACTGACGAAGGGACTTTTGACTCTCGAAAGCTTAGGACAACCCCCCCCCAAAAAAAAAAAACAAAAAAACTTTACTGGTCTGGAGTTGGGGTGCTTTCCCACAAGCGCTGCTCCGCGCTCGCTCTTCTCTTTGGCCCGATGTGCTCCTTTCAATTTCACACAAGCTGCTGCGCAACTGCATTTTGCCCTGCAGCTTCTGCGATTTTCGCCCCTCTACTCAATCCTGTTTTTTGAGGATTGAGTAGACACGGCCTCAGCGGCTTGTGTGAAATTGACACCTACCATCGGGGCAAAAGGGAGGAGTGAGCGCGGAGCAGCGCTTGTGGTCTTATTGCTACTTGGACTTGCATTTAGTTCTTCTGCTGCAGACGGCTACCGTCGGAAACGAAATAATTATAAGACACTATTTTATCAACTGGTCTCAACAATCAGAGGGGTGAAGAAGGAAGGCAATAAATGCCAGTGCATCGTCAAGGGTGCTTTAATCGCGGGGGGGGGGGGGGGAGACAAGTCCCTGCCCGCGAGGCGCTTCCATTCTGGAGTCACCCAGCATGGCATCAGAATGCTCGGGAGGATCCGCACATGTGTTCAAAACTGGCAAGAGCCTAATTTTGTTTTTGGAGTAGGGTAATCATACACGCTTTAGTTGGTTCGTTGGGCACGTTTTAGACTGCTTTTGGGAGCTGGTTGAGAAACAGATGGTGGGGCCCTCAATCAGCTCCCCCGCCCCCCACGGTGGCGTAGAGCTCGGCTTTAGGACCTGGCGGGAAACACTGAAAAGCCGCAGGTCTGGGGAAGAGCCGCTACTGTTGTAATGGAGACAACTTCCGGCAAAACAAACCCGCGGAGTGCTGTGATTTTCTGCGGCACATGTGTACACGTTCGCATTGAAGCCCATTCGGTTTTACACCGGAAGTGTCCTCTCTGGCCTTTCCTTTTGCGCCCCCGGTCTCTGTGCCCGCTCTTGCGGCGCGTCTGGATGACGCCATCACGGGCCGCGGCCTGGACGTGTGCAGCGCGTGGTTCGTGGCCTGTCTGGCGGCGGCTGTGGCTGCCATGGCTACCCTGGAGGGACCGGTGGCGTCGGCGGCGTCTCGCAAGCGGCGGCCCAAAGGGCAGTACGTGCCGGCGGCCAAGCGGGCCCGGCCGGGCGGGTCGCGCCAGCTGGAGTCCGGCATGTGCGGCATCCTCATCACCTGCAACATGAACGAGCGCAAGTGCGTGGCCGAAGCCTATAGCTTGCTGGGCGAGTACGGGGAACAGCTGTACGGGCCCGAGCAGGTGAGTGGGTGGGAGGCAGGTGGGCCAAAGGTCTGCCTGATCCAGCAGCCAGATGCAAGCAGACAGCCCCAAAACGTCCCTAACGAGATACAGAGCAGGGAGGTTCTGCTTCGTTACCGTACCGAGTAGCTGAACAAGCTCTCCTGGGTCAGGCCAACCTAGAGGGGTGCACTGCCTCGGAGCATTGGAGATTCTGTTTTTGTGGCCCTTTTGTTGCAGAAGAAGGAACTATACCGGATCAAGCCAAAAGGTCCAGAATCTTGGTTTCCAACAGAGGCCAGCTTGATGCCCGCCAGCAGTACATGGGGCTTTTCTGCAGGGAGGTACACTGCCACTGATTGTGGAAGATCCATTTCGATGTCATAGCTAATAACAGAAGTCGTTCTGGTGGTTGAGGTGAAAGTGTGTATATGCCCCAGTACCCTGCTATCCCACAGTGGTCAACCAGGTGTCTCTGGGAACCCCACAAATGTGGCATGGAGTTCTTCCCTAATTTAGGGGGAGCTCCATAATTGGATTGCCACATTTAGAGGTAGCATACCTCTCTGAATACCTCCTATGGGGTAGGGGAACTTGGGCCTCCTTGCACCTTGGCTATTGTGGGAAAGAGGGTGATGGGCATTCTCCGATGCTCTGGGGCAGTTTGCTACTTAAATGGACCTGTGATGCTTTCCAGTTGGGCTTAAAACATTTGTAAGGCAGTGCTGTTTAGAATTGCTTCCCCCCCCATTGTATTTGTTTGGATCATAATGAATGTGTTGTGATTTTAGTTACCATGCAGCACATAATCATATTGAATCATAGATGTTGGAAGGGGCCATACAGGCCATCTAATCCAACCCCCTGCTCAGTCATCACCCAGTGCAGGCTCACCCTAGAGCATCCCTGACAAGTGTTTGTCCAGCCGCTGCTTAAAGACTGCCTGTGAGGGGGAGCTCACCACTTCCCTAGGTAGCTTGGCAAATACTCTTACTGTAAAAAAAGTTTTTCCTGATATCTAGCCAGTACCTTCCTGCCCATTATTGTGAGTCCTATCCTCTGCTGCCCTCCTCTAAGTGACAGCCCTTCAAATACTTCAAGAGAGCAATCGTGTGCCCCCTCTTCTCCAGACTGAACATTCCCCTCAGCCTTTCCTCTTAGATCTTGGTCTCCAGGCCCCTAATCATCATCATTGCTCTCCTCTGCACCTGCTCCATTCTGTCCACATCCTTTAGGAAGTGAGGCCTCCAGAATTGAATGCAGTACTCAGGTGCAGCCTGACCAAGGCACTGTACAGCAGAACTATGACATCTTGTGATTTGGATATTATGCCTCTGTTGATACACTTTTTTGTTGGTGCATCACACTGGCTACTCATATTTAACTTGTCCACCTGTACCCCAAGATCTTGTTTACACACACTGCTACTCAGAAGTGTATCCCACATCTAGTATGCATGTTCCTCATTTTTGTTACCCAGATGTAGAACTTGGCACTTATCCTCGTTAAGTTGCATCTTGTTCACATCTACCCACTTTCCCAGTGTGTTCAGATCTTGTTGAATTCTAGCTCTATATTCCGTTGTGTTCACTGCTCCTCCCAATCTGTTGCCATCTGCAAATATTTTATTTTAGCAGTTCGTTCTCTGATTGTATATTGTGATCTATCTTGGGGCCTGCTGAGTAGACAAAGGCTGTATGCAAATATTTTAATGCACAGTTCTAGCTCTGGCAATTCTCTGATTGTGGCCCAATGCTGTGCTGTGTGTGAACAGTTCATAGAGCACGACGACAGCAGAGGGTCAGGAAGCGAGGAGGAGGAAGAGGAGGAAGATGATGCCGAAGCTGCTGTGAAGAAGGAAGTCGATCAGATCCGTACTTCGACAGAACAGAAGCTGAGACGCTTCCAGTCAGTGGAAAGTGGTGCTAACAATGTCGTTTTCATCCGGACGCTGGGCGTAGGTGTGTACATGAACCGCGGAATGTGATTGCATAATGAAAGTATATTGTCAGTATGAGCTGGTGACAAACTACTCACGTTTAGCAGCCCTCTGGAGGAGCTCCAATATTTGTTTTTATGAATCGGCTCGTGGCTGAAGACAGGTTACAGCCAGTGTTCTGTCTAAGCTGAGTTAGTGTGAGCTAGCTCAGTTTTTTAGCCTTCAGTTCACACATTTTTGTCTTAGCTCCGGGAGGATGGCTCCAGAGCCAACTAATTTATGCAGTAGCCAAAATCGTTTGCTCACAACTTTAATGCTAGTAGCTAACAAAGTAGAATTTTTGCTCACAAGACTCCACAGCTTAGAGGGAGTATTGGTTACAGCAATATAAACTTAACAAAACCCATAAAAATTCACATGTAAGAACCTAGCAAAACTAGGCTGAGGAGTGAACGCTAAAAGGGGCCTTACGGAATAAAGGAGTCTTCAGCTGGACCCAGAAAGGGTCCAGCAAGGAGATCGTACCTGGGTGGGATGGGGGGTGACCTGCAGAAAGCTGTTGTGGGTGCTGAGAAGGCTGTGGAGAGGGTTCCCTTGAGGCCAGCCTCAGCCATCGTGTGTTCCTGCAAAAAAGAGCTTCCTTATCTTGAATCCAGGCCCTGCGAAGAGTTGAATGTTATGACCAGCAATTCGAAGTGGGACCCGGAAGCAAGCTCAAAGCCAGTGAGATTTGCCTGGAACAACCGCAATGCAGTCATTGTGACGGGTTTTTGTTACCAGTGTAGCCAGCTGCCACAGGCTGAACCTGCTAAATTTTATGAATCATTTGCAGGAAAATGCCTTGCGGAAGTCTAGCCCGGATGTCCCTGAGACATTTGTGATTGCAGTCGGGCCTGCCTTTTCTCGAAACAGGCACAATTGGTGCTCCAGCTGGAACTTGAAAAACCAGGGGTCATTTCGTAGAAAAAGAGCTAGGGGAACTCATTAGCATAACTCATTAGCATATGCCACACCCCCTGACATCAGGGGCCCGGCGGTGGACCTGCAAGGCCAGCGGGAGTGCGAGGAAGCCCCGCCAAGGCCCTCCCTGGCCCCAGGCAGGCAGGGGTGGGGAGAGGCGGGGAGGAAGCAACTTACCCTCCCTTTTCTCCTGCCTCCTCCTGGCTGAATGACGGCTGGAAGCGGGGCGGCTGGAAGCAGGGGGCGGGGCTTCGTCATGTGCCCCGCCCCCTGCACCTCACCCGGGGGAACTGCGACTCCCCCCCCCCCCGAAATGACCTCTGTGAAAAACCCTCTTTCGGACCCCTCCGTCACCTGGGCATTTGGTGGCTTTCTGTTTCAGGGAGTCCAGTCCAGTGCAGGTTGACACTTGTTCGAGGATCAGCACAGCTATCCATCTGTAGCAATTCTGTACTGCCTGGATTATGTGTTAGTTTGCCCTCTTCCAGCCCCTCACAGCCTCTGCATGTCTGTCACAGGTGTGGATTGGGTCGGGTTTCTTTTTAAACTCTTGGCGTGACACCTTTTCCCCTGATCAAAATAGCCCTGACCTGTGGCTGCTTTTAGCCACAGTGCGAGGGAAAGACGGGTTACGGTGCCACCTCCCTCCCCAAACTAAAAACAGCCAGGGGGAGGCCAGTCTTGTTATCATTAATATCTATGATGGACTAAGTGTGGTACAGGAATAAAAATGAACAGGTCTTTTCATTGTAAAAAAAAATACCATGGAAGGAACAGGCTGAAAGAGAAAAAGGGAAAACTCTGCACTGGCTGTATGGGGCTAGAATAAAAGTTGGAGTGTTCTTCTGTAGTTAATATTGGTGTGTGTATGGGGAGCCCTCTCTGTTTTCTTTTTTTTAAAGATTTTTATTATTTTTAAAGACAAAGCAAACATGCAGTGGGAGATATATTAATCTATCAGTTCTTTCTTTTACAAACTCATGTCTAAATTGTAGTACATTTATGAATTTCACCTTGTAGCATTAATAAAGTCTCTTGCAAAAAATAACAGCTCTGAAGCTCATTTGTCCTTAATAAGATTCCAATAATTATATTGTTCACTTGGAGTAGTCTTCTAACCAACTGTAAAACCTTGCCCAGGTACTTTCAAAAGTTGTTTCTGGTTGGCCTTTCAAAGTTAAGGTTAGTTTGTCCATTTCGGCTGTTTCCAGGATTTTATTTAAAATTTCTTTTTTCAAGGGTGTTTCGGTTCTTCTCCAATATTTGGTGTATAGTATTCTAGCAGTTGTAGTTATGTACAAAATGAGATATGAATAATTTTTGTTACATCTCTCAGGTATAATATTTAACAAAAACATTTCAGGAACAAAGGGTACAAAACATTACAGATATTTTTGTAGTATTTCATGAATCCATGCCCAGTATTTTTTTTGCTTTCTCACACAGCCACCACATATGATAAAAGGAACCAATCTTATTTTGACATTTCCAACAAACATTTAAACATTTAGGGTCAAACTTAGCCAAATGTTCAAGTAATATACCATCTATAAAACATTTTATATACATTTTCTTTATATGAAATTGCTGTTTTCTGACCTGCTGCAGGCATTACTAACTGTAGTCTTTCTTACGCTTTAAATTACTGTTTGCTTTAGGCTGTTTGGGTTCTTTCTGTTCTTAAAGGTTTTGCTGGTTATTTTAGCCTTGTTGCTCTATATTTCCCATTAAGTCAATGAAAAATGGGTGCTTTCTTCTTGTAGAACCCGAGAAGTTGGTGCATCACATCCTGAAGGACATGCATGCCACCAAGAAGAAGAAAACCAGGGTGATTCTGCGCATGTTGCCCGTTTCCGGCTCCTGCAAAGCCTTCCTGGAGGACATGAAGCGTTACACGGAGACCTTCTTTGAGCCCTGGTTTAAGGCTCCTAAGAAGGGCACTTTCCAGATTGTGTACAAGGCTCGCAATAATAATCACCTGAGTCGGGAAGAAGTCATCAAAGAACTGGCAGGTATGTGGTTTGTTTGCTGAGGTGAGGTGGCAAGATGGGAGGGGGCTGTGGCTGAGTGGTAGAGGAGCTGCTGTGCACATAGAAGAGCCCGGGTTCAATCCTTGGCACCTCCAGTCCAAGGATCACATGCAGCAGGTGTTGTTGGGTTTTTTTGTGTGGGGGACCTTTATCTGCCTGAGACATCGGGGAACAGCCTCCAGTTGCAGCAGAAACAATATTGTGCAAGGAAGACTCATGGTCCAGCTTGGTTGTACGCCAGCTATATATGGTCAGGATGGCATACGGGCTACAGGTGAAACAAGATTCCAGACTGATTCAAAGCTTAACCTTTTGCTTTTGAGAACAGGCTCAGAGGGATTGTTTGAAAACCTTCCACCAGGGGCGGGGTGAGTTTAAAAAGGCACTGGGTCAGTTGCTAAGGATTTTGAGGGAGAAAATAAGTAGCCACAAGCATTGTTTGACTGAAGTAGATTCTGATAATTCTTTGTGTAAATGACTGAAGTAGGTTCTGATAGTTCTTTGTGTAAATGGAGGTCATCTGTGGGTTCGGTAACTTCTCTTGCAAAAGGTTCCAGTGTGACAGTGGATGGGCATGTTTTGGGTTCGATATAGGTGCAACAGCCAGGGGGGGGGGATGCACACAAAAAAACGGGGAGGGGGTGATTTATTTATTTATTAAGATTTATACCCCGCCCTCCCCACAGAGCGGGCTCAGGGCGGCTTACAAGGGGGAAACCCATATAAAACAGATAAAAGTAATAAAACATTAATGACAATTAATAAAAATTATACTCAATTTAACAAGATGGTCTCCGGATGGTTCTCCAGGGTGATGTTATCCTATAGCTCAACCAGGTAAATCCAGTGGCCACGCAGAAATTGTGGCAGATCTTCCTGGGCCATCCTTAACCCCAATGTTGTCCACTTCATTGGTGGCGGTGGTAGTGGTGGCCCCTATGTGAAAGCCTGGCGGAAGAGCTCCGTCTTACAGGCCCTGCGGAACTGCATAAGGTCCCGCAGGGCCCTGATCTCCTCCGGGAGCTCGTTCCGCCAGGTAGGGGCCACCACTGAAAAGGATCTGGTCCTAGTTGTGGCGAGCCTTGCCTCCCGGGGGCCTGGAACCACCAGGCGATGTTGTGCCCCGGACCGAAGTTCTCTTGGGGGTATATATGGGGATGTCGCTGTGCCGCTTCTGGGTCCAGTGCAGAAGTGACAATGGGTAGCCCTGGGAACTGTGGGAACCTATGGTAAAACCCTAGATTGTCCAGCAGTTCCTAGAGCTACCCGTTGCCCTTCAGGGTTGTACCCAGAAGTGAGGTACTGGCACAGAAGCTTGACAGCCCTTTTATTTTTCTCCCACCACCACTCAGAACAGCAGTGGCAGTGGCAATCAGCAGAAGGGAACCCTACTAGGAATCCAACCCACGCACCTCAAATAATTTGTCAAATGTAGGGCTGAGACGGACTGCACTTTTTGAGAGACTTATAAAGTATTGTACATAAAACTACAGGACTGTGAAGGGTTAATACTTCACAGAGCCTTGAGTGACAGGCTGTTCCAGGCAATCTGATTGGTTGGCATCAGCTGAGCAAAGAAAATTTGGTGAGAGCCGGCTGCTGAAAAAATTGAGTCAGACTCCTGCCTTAACTGTGTCGAGACGTGTGTTGAGATCATCTTAGGCTAGCCCCCCTGACAGAAAAGGGGCTTTTGTGCTGACAAAAGTCAGAATTCATCCGTGACTGAATATAGTCTTAATTCAGCATTAGCTGAGAGCAGTTTGAACATAGTGTCCTGTGGGAAGGTTTGGCGAGGAGGCTTGGGTAGCATAAGAAGTCTCCCGTCCAGGCCAAAGGAAAAGCGGATAGATCTTCTAGGGAGAGAAGAACAATCCCTTCCCAGTCAAACAGGGAAAGTTATCTCTGAGGAGTAGAGATCCCTGGTCTAGTGTGATTGGAAACTGCTTGTGGAGACTTTGAAAGTCAGTTAACAACTGGAGAAGATTTCTGGTGCTCCAAGAGAAGGGGTTTGGGTACTGGGAAGGGGGTACCTGCCTTCTGGGCACCAAAAGAGCCTGCTGCTATACAAATAAAGTGAATTGGAGTGGTTTGGGAAAACTCAGGAACATAAGCCTCTCAAAATAAAGAACTATCGTAGCTGTGAATAATTCAAGAAACTCTCAAGCCTGATCTATAAGAATAATTTTACCGCCGTGTTTTCAACCCTTGCCTTCACCTAACCTTTTCCCCTTGGTGTTAAATACAACCTTCTGGTTTTTTTGAATTTTAAAAAGCGTCTCAAGTTCCATTTTCTGTCATTTGAGTTAAAGGGAGACCTTAACCGTTCCCTCAGGTCCAGGGCTGAGAAAATAGCCATTATATATTACTGACCCAGGGCGGGACTGCTAAAGCTACTTTATGGAGAAGAATACATGCTACCAGGGCTGCTCAGTCAGTGAAGGGACACAAAAGAAAACCAGAGGGGAAACCCTTGCCTCAAAGGAGGGAAGTGGGCGGGGTCTGTCATAAAAGCACTCTCAGCTTATTTGTTTAAAAAACTAATTTGCTCAACTCTAGTCTTTGATCTGGATATAAGCAGGGCTCCTTTATAGAAGGTTTCATTATGTGATCAGGCTTTGTGATTGCAACCAAATGTTGTCACGCAACACTTTCCCTAACTTCTGGTGATGAGATGTTTGAAGATTCTGCAGTCGTGCGCAGTTGCTGGGTGGCGACTTGGGTCCTTTGTGAGCCCCGGCGTGTCTTTTTGAGTGGGGGTGAGTTGTGGGCTCTGCCGGCCTCAGGGTTTGTGGAGTCCTGTGTTGGCCGACTTTGTTCTATGGTTTGTCATGGTGACAAAGAGAACCTGAGAGAAACTTGCAGGAGCAGACAAAATCACACACACCCCGTCCCTGCTTTCTCTTGCGTCTCTCCTCCCTACTGCCATGGCTGCTTCCGTCTCTTCCCTGCTTCCGTCTCTTCCCTGCCCTGTTGCCGCCACTTCCTCATCTCCTCATTCGCTGCCTGTTCGCTCCCAGCACTGTCCTCTTTTCTCCCGCTACTGTGGCCACCTTCTTTACTACCTGCTCCTCTTCCTCCATGACTTTCCTCGTCCCTACGTCTTTCTCCATCTGTCATTGCTGCCATCTTTCTTCCCCACCACTCTCACGTGGCTGCATTTGTTTTCCTGCAATTGCTAAATGGTTGCTGGTCTCACAGTGTAGTGTCATGTGGTGTCATTTTTCAACAGTTTCAGTGGTGAAGCCCCTTTACCTGTTGTTTTTTTTTTTTGGGGGGGGGGTTCTGGAAAGCTGGGGGGTTCCCTGTCAGACCCCCCCGTCTAGTTACACTCAACAGCTCTCTCTTGGTAGTGATACGTTTATTGAGTTATATGCAAGATCCAGAAAGCCACTGTGTTAGAACTGAAGACTTTTGGCAGACACAAGCTTAATATAGATAATTCGAATAAAAGCCCCTTTTCCTTCCCCTCCCAGGCACAGGTCACATTCACAGCACGCCTAATGTTGCCAACCAAGTGAAAGATAAATGTCTTGGTTATCTGCAGTCCAAGTTGGTACGGAGAGTTTCTCAAGGACACCTTCCCCTGGGAAATAAAAAGGAGGGAAAGGAGGCTGACTTGTGAAGTTATGTCTCCTAGAAGCAGGCAGACTTGATTCCGAACCTGGGGGTTTCATTCATTATGGTTTGTATTCGTCAGTGGACCCGCCCTCCCAGCATTTACCTAATTCCATTTTTAAAGCCACCTGAGCTATCAGTTGTTGAGACAACATGTGGCAATGAGTTCCAGAAGATGTGTTTTGTTTTGGGGTTTTCCCATTTTGGGTCATTTTTGTCGGACACAACTCTGCTGTCCGTCAGCTTCAGTGAGTGCCCCCGAATTCCAGCAGTTAGAGGAAGGAACAAATTATCTCTCCCGTCTCCCCAATATTCACAATTCTACAAATCCTGATCTTTTTTCCCCTTCCCCTCCGTCTTTCTTCTGTTTTGCAGGAGTGGTTGGCCACCTCAATCCAGAAAACAAAGTTGACCTGAGCAACCCGGAGTTCACCATCGTGGTGGAAATAATTAAGAACATCTGCTGCTTGAGTGTGGTGAAGGACTACGTTCTCTTCCGAAAGTACAACCTCCAGGAGGTGGTGAAGGGCAGCCAAGGGGATGGGCAACCAGGCGCCCCGAAGGCGCCGCAGGAGGGCAGCTTGGAAGGGGCCGGCCTGGCCGAGGGGAAGACGGAGGGCCAAGAGCCTCACGTGGAGACGGCCGAGGAGGAGGCGGCCAGTGACCATCACAAGGACGGTGACCATTAACGGGCTTTGGGAGAGCGGAACCCAAAGGACCACAGACTGTTAGCAGATGAGCCAAGGGGATGGGCGGGGGTGTGTGTGTGTTAACTAGTTGTCAGCTCTCCAGGTGGTGCCCAACAAAAGTTAGTCACTGCTGAGAGCACCTCAAGAGAAGCCACGTTGTCAGAGGCTTGTTTGCAGTGTCCCTTGGGACTAACTCTTCTTATGTGGACCCCCCTGTAAGTATTAAAGGTTACACTCCGGTGCTGTTTCCTGTGGGCTTTTGGAGCGGGTGATAAAATGCATCTGCAACACCCGAGGCCTGGTTATTTACCACCAGATGTCCTGTTGCTTCACAGTGCCGTTGGGTTTTGCAACCCTGGCTGGCGATGGCTGCTTCTGGCGATGCTGCCAAAGTTTGCACTCCCCATGGTGGGGGTACCAGCTCTGGCTGCTTGCAAAGCCCGCCTGTTCCTCAAGGTGAGGACAGCAGCCCCGAAAATCTTCTCCAGCCAGAGAAAAGTGTCACCTGCTGCTCTGCTGTGACCTTGGCACAGGGCCGCGTGATTGGGGGGGGCGGGGAAGGTCTTCCTTCTTTCCTGGCAGTTGCCTGCTCTTGGCCCATTGCTAGAAAAGCAAGTAAATTGGGATGGAGCTCCACAGCAGTCATAATGCTATGAGTGCCATGGGGCTTTGAGTGCCTCCTTCATGCCCACGGTCAGGCCTTGGACAATCGAAGCCATGTGCTGATTTATCTAAGGCCAATGAGGAGGCAATTGGAGCTTTCCTACCCCTAGGTGTTCTCACTTTTCGTGCACCAAGTTTTGGACATCCGAGGTTCCATCCTCAAATGGATGGGCTGTGTTGCAGGTTTCACTGAGCTTTATCCCAGCGTATCTTCTGAACTGGGATTCAGAGTACATTCAGATCCTTGTTCCAGGAAAAAAAGCAGTGTGGAGCTCAAAGAATAAACATGCAGAGGGTTCTCAGCTTTAGCAAATGTTTTAAATTTTGGCATAGAAGTTATATATTAAGAGCCTTCTTCAGAATGCACCCTGTAGGTTGCCATTGTTTTAGAAGACACGGGATAAGAGAATGCAGGTAAGTTGAGCAAATTTGGCGATTCCTCTTTCTCTAGGGCCATTTGTTCTTTTCCACTCGCTGCCAAACAGTTAAATGTTTTCGGAATATAGTTTTCCAAGTGAATCACTCGCCATTTTGGGAAAATATGAGAGAATCCTTTAGGACTAGTGCCTTTCTGACTTAGATGACTCACCAGATTCTCAGCGAGTGGATTGGCCCGGGTTGTTCTGCCACACAAAGCCACAGCTCTGACGTCACACCAAAACCAGGTCACTCTGCGAACAAGCCTGACAGGGGCCTTGAGGTCCTTCTGTTTGTACGCCGCAAGTGGACTAGCCCTGATCTACACAGGTGATACTATGAGTTCAGGGAGGGGAGGTTGAACAGACTGTACCACTTCAGAGTGCAGGTAAAAGTCAAATTTTACAAGTTGCCCTAAATGCTGTATGTGGAAAACTAGCACAGCAGGGTTTGGTGTTGGACTCGAACCGTTCTCCCTACTAGAACGAAGTTTGATTCCAGGGGCACCTTTAAGACCGACAAAGTTTAATTTTGGGCATAAGCTGTCATGTGCATGCACACTGAGCATTCACACGAAAACTTATACCCAGAATTAAACTTTGTTGGTCTCAAAGGTGCCGCTGGACTCAAACTTTGTTCTGTTGCTTCAGACCAACACGGCTACCCCACCTGAACCGTTCTCCCCACCATGCTAGCTTCCATCTGAACCTGCAGCAAATTTTATTTTTTTGCATGTGGGGAGCATGTAAAAAACGGCACCCCCCCCCACTGCACCTGTATTCTGAAGTTGCACCACCTCAGTCTGCTGCTTGAACAGACCGGGCTTCAGTTCCACTTCGGCTCTTCTGCCAAGTCGGTGCTGAGCCCTCGCATCCAAATTGGAAGCTGCAGTTCATTCCTGTTCACGAGCCGTCCTTTCCAGGTCCGGTGGACTGGGGGACTGTGGGTTGCTGGGAACTGGGAAGTAACTAGTGGCAGACATCCCCAGGGGCCAAGTGAAGCATTATGGGAGGGAGGTTCGAGTGGTCTCCACCTCCCCTTCTCGTGCACTGTTTCAGCAAGCCAAGAGTGGTAGGCAGTATGATACTCTTTGGTTCTGGAGAGGAGGCGAGGCAGACGTTCTCTCGCACCCCCTTGGATGAAAGGGATGTGGGGGAAGAGTGGAGCAGGGTGAGGCGCATCCCATTGTCTCTCCTTCCTGATTTCCCAGACAATTCCCCCCCCCTCCACACACACACAAGAGACTGCGCACTGATCCACTCTGGAAGGAACACTGCAGTTTCTTTGGGGGATAGGGAGATAAATCCAGATATCAAAACCAACTTCGACTTGTCTGTGAGGAGCAAGAACACTGCTAGTTTGCTGGGTTCAAGGGTTCCCTCGCCCTTCCTTTGGCAAATTGGTCTTAGCTGACACTTGTACACAGCTGGTTCCCTTCACACTCCCCTGGCTGCCTCTTGTGGCTTGTGAAAACTGGAAGAGGCAGCCAGTGTAGCTCTGCAGCGCCAGGCAGCGGTCGCCGGCTGCTCCTTCCTTGGTGTAACAGCCACAGGGATACCAGACTGCTTCTGTGGGAGGGATGAAGCAGCTGTCACTTTCCCAGGTGAATGGCAAAATGCACCTACAGCAGGAGATTGGTGTGTGTTTTCAAAAAACGTTTTATACCCTGCCTTTCAAAAAGAATTTCCTAAGTGTCTTCTAATAACTAGGTGCAAACGTGTTTTTGAGGGATTTTCCCCCTGTCTACCGAACAACATTTTGGGGGACATTGGCTTTTCATTTGGCTTCAGAGCATCTTCCCGGAAAAGAATCCTTGTAGTTTCACATATCTAGCAAGAGGTAAAATGTTTCTGTTTTGTATATTGTCTTGTGTACCTTGCTTTTTTAAAAAATAAATCTGGTTTTGTTCCCCTTTGAAACTGGTCTTTGTTGGTGAATTTTCTGCCTATTGGGGTTTGAACTTTGTAAAATAATTCAGGGGTTCTCTAACATTTTTTTTCTTGTACAAACTGAATGTAGCTGAGTAGTCTTACGTAGAGATGTAAAATTTCCGGAAATTTTTGAAGCTCAGAAAAAAACCCGGTTTTTCCCGGAAAAAAACGGAAATTTTTGGAAATTTTGGAAAAAAATGACACATTAGCATTTCTTTTGTCTTTTCTAGATTGAAAGTCATCTTTTTTAGGAACTTTAGGAACATAAAATATGACTATGAACATTTTTACTTGGCATGAAATAATCACAACTAGCATATTAAAAATATAGTGTATCCAAACAATTATTACAAACAGAATACCCACACACATGCAAAAACAAAACTGAAACTTTTTTATTTTCTTCTGACAATTGCACCTCCTAAAGGAAGAAATGCATTTTGTTCTTGCATTGGAGAGTTCAGTTTGTAACCTAGGACTTGCTTGTCCTCAGTGCACAGAAATTAGATCAATCTGATACCATACATATTTTTTAGAAATGATTTGCATATATATATATATATTAGAAATGATTTGGAAAATATTTGAACACCTTGTCTTAAAATATTTTATTCATCATGTTAAAATAAAACGTTCCAAAATCAATTTTTTTTCTTTTCTTTTTTCAATTTTTCCAATTTTTCGGAAAAAACCAAAAAGGCTTCAGGAAAAAAACGGTTTTTTTCTGAATTTTCCCGGGTTTTTTCTGGGCCTTCACATCTCTAGTCTTACACAAGTGTCGGTTGCCGGTCCTAGAATTGTCTGTTCTGACTTGCAGTGGATCTCGCATCACCTCAGAGCCTGAGATCTTTGAGTACAGACCATCTCCAGTTCAGTCTCTGACAGCTCTGGTTCCAGAGGCCAGGTAGCAGGGGGTTGGGAAAGGCAGTTACCAGCTCGAGACTCTGGAGAGCTACTTTCCTGCCCTGCATGGACCAGTGCTCTGGTGTAGTACGAGGCAGTTAGAATCATAGAATGTCAGAGTTGGAAGGGACCTTGCAGATCATCTGGTCCAGCCCCCTGCCCTGCACTCTGCAGGAGCATAGCCATAAGATAGCCCTACAACATGCCCAAAAGATGGTCGCCCAGCATCCGCTTGAAATCGTCCAGCGAAGGAGCATCCACCACCTCCCGAGGCAGTCTGTTCCACTGCTCAACCACTCTTACAGTTAGGATGTTTCTCCTGATATTTAGCTGGTAACGACTCCCTGGTAATTTCCACCCATTAGATCTAGTCTTGCAATCCGGAGCAAGAGAGTATAGATCCGCTCCATCTTCTACATGACAGCCCTTCAAATATTTGAAGACTGCAATCATGTCCCCTCTAAGCCTTCTCTTTCCCAGGCTAAACATACCCAACTCTTTCAGCCTTTCCTCATAAGACTTGGATTCCAACCCTCTCACCCTCCTGGTTGCCCTCTTCTGGACACGCTCCAGTTGCAGGTGTCTCAGGAGTATTCTGCGCACGTAGGCAGTGATCTGTCCATTTGAGTGGTGTGTCCTACTGTGAAGAACTTTTATTTTAGAGTTCTGTTCCACCTTTCCATCAGTGTGCTTGCAAATCAAAAGTGTACAAACAAATTCACATTCAAATTGACACAGTAGAAAATTGGGAAGGAGCCAGTTCTTTTTACTGATGGAAACTGGGAGCTCAGGCTGTCACGTAAGGGGCTGCAAATGGAGCCCCCCCCCATTGCCCTTCCACTGTTCTGGATTGGTACCAGCAACGTGGGGTGGGGCAGGAGTAGTCTGTGGTGCTTCCCTGTGTTATGGGTAGTTGTGTTTTCTTCAGGTGTCTTCAAGTAAACCACAAATGTCAGGCTTCTGTGTGCACGTGCCTTTCTGTGCCGTTATCACTTCTAAAGCAGCCTTTCAGTTAACACTAG
>NW_015169181.1:981788-988218 GCF_001447785.1 Gekko japonicus | reverse complement strand
TGGTAGAGGAAAGGGGGTAGGATTGCCAGATCTAGGTTTAGGAGCTCCTGGAGATTCGAGGATGGGGAGCTCAGTGGTGTACGATGCAACAGGGTCCACCCTCCAAAGCATCCATTTTCTCCAGAGGGACTGATCTCTGTAGCCTGGACTCATCTCTGTAGTCTGGAGATGAGCTGTAATTCCAGGGGATCCCCATGTCCCACCTGGAGGCTGGCATCCCTACAGAGTGCAGCTTTTAGTGAAGGCTCCTTCCTTAGCCGGCCTTCTGTCTCGTCTTCATCAAAGCGGCAGCACAGAGCTGGCCTCTGGGTGCCGTACTACATTTCCCAGGATCCTTCAGGCTGTGTGTTTTGCCTTCATCAACTCTGACCTTCACCTGTTCAAGAGCTAGCTCTGCAGTTGGAAGGAGGACTGGGCTTCTGAAGGGTACAGTTCAATGCAGGCTCTTCAGTTGGTAGAGTTGTACAGGTGGAGACCAGGCCTCTCTTGTGCCCAGGTGATGGCAAGGCTTTTGCATACGGAAGCAGGTAGGCCGAGAGGCCCAAGGCCTCCAGACAAGCTGAAGGACGGTTGTCCATATATCAATATGATTGCCTTTGTGACCTGGACCTTATTCCAGACAGTGTGTGTGGTGAATAGTGCACAAGTTCCTTAATAAAAGCAATAGCTTTGGGAGCAGCCATTTTGTGAAGAGCTTCTGCTGATCCCTGGGTTTACCATAACAGTAAAGATATATGACCCAGACGCGTCTTAGTCAGCAGAAAGAATTTAGGGGATGGGGGTGCTCAGCCCCTCAGTTATACTTTTTTAGAGGGAGAAAGAAGTCTCATGGTTTTTCTCCCTTTCTCATTTCCCCAACTTCTCTGTCTCTCTTTCCCCATTCTCACCCTTTATTTTCTGTTCCTTTCTTTCTCTCTGTATCTTTCTGTTTGTTCTCTGTTGCCTGTCTCCTTTAGGTTACAGAACATTTTGGATGAGGGGCAGGCTGCTCAGGGTGGGGGGTAGAATAAGCCTTGGCAGATGCTATGCTGAACTCCTTGGGTGAAAGGACAACAGTAAGTAATAAAAAGAAATTGTCTGTGCCTGTAGGGCAGTTGTAGTTTTCAAAACCATGGGAGCCTTGTGGCATATTAAGAACTAAGATTTACTTTGGCAAAAGCCGACTGCTAAGTGCTGCATGAGTTCCTCTTTGACCATTAGAGCCCTGTTCCTGGTCTGTGGCACACAGTGGGCCTACAGAGGTACTGTTTTTACAAACTGGGACAATATCCAACCAGTTGAGGCTAAACAATAGCACCCTCCTTCCAAGCCAAGAGAAAAGGTGGAATATAAATACTTAAATACATACATTGGTTGGCTGGTTTTTCAGAGAACCCAAAAACAAAAGGAGACGTCACAAGCAAGACAGCAGTAAAGAACCAAAACTGTGAGTGAACAGAAAAAGCAACAATAAATTATAAACAACTGTTAAATGTATATTGTGCCACAGTGATTGTTAGAAGCACAGGTATATTAAGGGGAAAAGTCCTCTTAAAGCCATAGAGTCAAAGGAAACAATCCTCTTAAATTTATAATTTATTGGGGGAGGTTTCTGTTCAGTCACGGTTTTGGTTCCGTATTGTGGTTTTTCAGAGAGGCAGTTAAGGAGGTGCTCAACTTTCCCTCGTCAAAATATGCCAAAACCGAAATATATACAAGATAAGCACAACGTCCATAGCAACAGTAATAGATGATAACTTGGGAACTACTGTTACATCCCTTTTTGAGGTTCTACCGCCCTTTGTCTTTTTGTTTCTTTTCTCTTTCCCCCCCCAACCTCTGTTCCTATTTCATTTGTTTCTATCACAGTGTCAGTTTTAACAGGAGTCTATGGTATTATGTTACAGTTGTGGACGAAAAGATAACTGCAGTAAAAAAAAAAAAAAAAACTGGAGAAACTGAAACCCATATCAAAAGCTGGAGATTCTGAATGGAAACTCTTCAAATTTTGGTGATTTCCTTAGTGTTAATGCACTTTTCCTAGATACGCTTCCCATTTCATATAGCTTTAATATACGCCTTACTTTTCGGGGATACTTGTAGGGAGCTGTAATTTTCTTGACATGGTCTTGAAGCTCAAGGGTTAATTTCTCCAGATCATGGGATGCAAAGGAAGGAGACAAGACCACAAAAGCTTTCACCACCTAGACAGAAAAGTTGGGTTGTGACCTCCAGTTAATCAAAAACAGCACTCTAGGCAAGGCAACCTTTATTCATTCAGGTCTATTTATGATACACGCATATAACCCACAGAGATCAGGCAACATCCTGATGGCTGATAGTCAGATTCCTAAAGTTAGGATTGCTTCCTGTTTTCTGTGGGTTACATTTTAAGGGCATGGAGGACAGATTTGAGATTTTATCCTCAAGGTGAGCTGAGCAATATAAAAAAACCTCTTTCCTATGGCTGCCAGAAGCCGTTGCAAGTGGGGAGAACGGGCTGCCTAAAATCCTCTGCATTAACTTACAAAAGTTCTGAACACCCCCCCCCCCCAAATTTGTAGACTGCCCCGTTAAGAATCTGGCTTAAAGTTCTTGGAGCAGCTGGGGGAAAAGAATAATTAGGGTCTATGCCTGTAACAGCTTTAGTATATGGATGCCCTGCTCAGACTGTCTTAACATCCTTTTGTAAGCTGGAAATACTGCACTGCATGATTCTAAGCATGGTTGGAAGCTGGCAAAGGAAGACATTTCTTGCACCAACCAAGTCCCCTTTGGGGTGTACATTATAAATTATGTCCATTGTGTATATAAATCAAAAATGTGTGAGTAGGCCTTTCCCCCTTTATCACTGTGAATCTTTTTGTCCTGACCTGTTTTTCTTCTGGCTTTCCAGAGTCTTGTAATTTCAAGGCATTTTTACACCATTGTTAACACCATTTATATTGCTATACATGTTTATACACCAAAATAATGACCAACAAGCAGAAACGACATCAAAAGAGGCGATTTTTACATTAAAACGGCAGGGCTACAAAAATCAAAAGTATTCCTAGTGTAAATACTATGTCAATTATGTTTAAAATCTATATGACGCGTATACACAATACAGATGAACCTATGAACTGCACAGCAAAAAGCAAAGAACCAAGAAGGTAGATAAAAGGATTGTAAAAGAAGTTAGATGGGGAATGGTTTGCCCTCATGAAATCACAGTTCTTAAATGTGAGGAGTTAGGGTTTAAGTGCCTCCTTACCTCCCCTCTGGTAGGATCTGGGCTGCTGACCACGGCAGACTCGACCACAGCTGGGTGTTCGATTAACGCGTTTTCTACCTCAAAGGGCCCAATACGATACCTAGGAGGAGAAGTAGGCACATTCTTGTTTTAAAAGTATGTATTGTTTGTGTTCTTCTTCAAGTTGGGGGTTATCTCTGTTTTGGAACATACTTGTTTACTAAAATATCTGGAAGGGGCTTGCAAGTGACCTTACAGTAATAAAATAGTGCATAAAAACCGAAAGCAAAATCTATATCTAGAAAAGTACTGAACAAACAAAACAGGCTTGGATGTTCTGCTCGGTATCCGAATGCATTCAGCAAATAGCTCTCTTAAGCAGCGCTGGTTTCTAAAGGCCAGCAGGAAAGGACTTCCTCATCCTCTTCTGAAAGACTGTTTCAGACCACAGAAAAATGAGCAATGGCTGATCTTACAGCGCTGAGAGATGGCACAGTCAGCAGAAGTAGTTGAGCAAAATGTACATGCCACAGAAGTAGCAACAGTCCTTTAAGGGTCCTTGAAGTAAGGCCTGCTCTCACCTGGACGGCCCAGGCTAGCCTGATCTTGGCAGATCACAGATGCTAAGCAGTGTGGGCCCTAGTTAGTACTTGGATGGGAGACCACGAAGGAAGCCCAGGGTTGCTTTGCATAGGCAGGCAGTGGCAAAATACCTGTTTGTCTCTTGCCTTGAAAACCCTGCGGGGTCACCGTAAGTCAGCTGTGCACAGCAAAAAATAAAAAGGCCCAAGCCATGAAAGCAGGGCTATTTTGGGGCAGGAACGCACAGGAACGGGGTTCCGACTGGCTCCCAAGTTGGCCACGCCCAGCAGGAACTCATTAGCATAATAGGCCACACCCAACAGCAGGAACTCATTAGGATTGGCTACATTAGGGGTGTGTGGCCTAACATGCAAAGGAGTTCCTGCAACAAAAAAAGGCCCTGGGTTTTGACAACAAACAAGGTAAACAGAATAACAAGCAAAAGGTGGGTGTGGCTGGATGAGCACACTTCTGGTAACATGTGGGTGTGGCCTAATGTGCTAATGAGCTGTGCTGTCAGGGGTGTGGCCCAATATGCTAATGAGTTCCTGCTGTTGGGTGTGGCCTGTTATGCTAATGAGTTCCTGCTGGGCTTTTTCTACAAAAAGAGCCCTGCATGAAAGGTAAGAACCAGCACTTTAAACTGATCTGGGAAACAGAGCTCAGGAAAATGTGAGGTGTTTAGATTGGCTCATTCCAGCAAAAAGACAGCTGACACACTTTAGACAGTCCCAAATAAGGTGCATCGCTGTGATTCAGCACAGACCGTGCATCAGCATGGCTAGATCGATCTGGTTGTACAAGGGAATACATTTGTGTGTGGGTTTTTTTGCTCTGAAATGTACAAACCCGGAGGAGATGATAACGTCGTCAGCTCTTGCAACAAACCACAGATACCCGTCTTCGTCCATCCGCCCTCTGTCTCCGGTGATATAGAAATTCCGACGAAAGGCTGAGGCGGTTTTCTTTGGATTATCCTTGCAACATAAATTTTAAAAAGGATCCTGAGCAATGTTCCCTCTAAGCTGCGGATTCTTGTGAGCAAAAATTCAACTTTGTGAGCAACGGGCATTAGAGTTCTGAGCGAGTGACTTGGCGACTGCATAAATCAGTTTGCTTTGGAGCCCTCCTTCCTGAGCTAAGACAAAAATGTGTGAGCTGGAGGCTAAAAAACTGTGAGCTAGCTCACACTGACTGAGCTTAGAGGGAACACTGATCCTGAGTGAATCTGAAATTTTTCATCCCATGTCTGTAGGCTTGAGACCAAACCAGACAAGACAATGAAAGATCCAGGACTTTGTCAATGCTTATCTTTATGAAAAGAGTCCCAAGCGTTCCCAGTTTCCTGACTTCAAACAGCACCCTCCCCGAGATATTATTTGCTTCAGTGGGGGAACAGCCAGGCTCTCTGAATGTTACCTCTTTGTTTCCCTTAAGGAAGCAAACAACAGTTTGTTTTGAGGTTGGGAAAAAGAGGCAACCTGTTCACTTCCTGCACTATTTATTTATTTATTTGATTTTTACCCTCCCCTCCCCGCTAAGAAACAATAAAGAACACAACAATATAAATATCAATATAAAATACACAAAAGTTGTTAAAACCATTAACATGACGATGGTGGTATAACGGTTGTAAAGTGCATTCAGCGGTGCATCCACTATCGGCGGGCTTAGGCTGGAAATAGAATTGGCACAAGAGCATAGATGATAACATGGCTCCTACCTAAATGCCCTGCAAAAGAGCTCCATTTTAGCGGCCCTGCGGAACTGCGAAAGGTCAGGGCCCTGATCTCATCCGGAAGCTCATTCAAGTAAGTTAGGAGCTCAGGGCAGCATACGTGTTTCTCCTTCATTTTATCCTCACAACAACCCTGATTGTTTAGGACAACTGGTACTTGGCGAGGGATGCTGTGAACCTTGTGGCTGGTGGGGGTGCCAGGCAAGCCCCATGCTCAATGTTCATAAGCAGTGTTCCCCCTAAGCTGAGTTAGTGTGAGCCAGCTCACAGCTTTTTAGCCTCCAGCTCACATATTTTTGTCTCAGCTCAGGAAGGAGGGCTCCAGAGTGAACTAATTTATGCAGTAGCCAAACCGCTCGCTCACAAAGTTAATGCCAGTAGCTCACAAAGAGGAATTTTTGCTCACAAGACTCCACAGCTTAGAGGGAGCATTGGTCATAAGTACCCATGGGCAGCTGCTGCTGGGTGACAGTAGGTCCGTCAGGAAAAGGAAAGGCATGTGGTTGGTGAGTAGTGCTAACACACATATGGGGAAGAGAAGATGGGGGAGGCAAGGACAGCAGCAGTGAGTCCGAGGGAGATGGAGATACATGGTGGTTCCACATGGTGATCGTGGACCTGTAGGCGAGAAGGAGGCACAAGGGGTGGTAAGTGTAGTGGGATCCCTACCCCCAACCCCCTCCGACTCAGGCACAGGACCTCCGTCCCAATCCAAATTGGAGTCTTCATGCTGCTGTTTATAAACAGCACACATTCTAGCAGGGCTTTTTTTGTAGAAAAAGCCCAGCAGGAACTCATTAGCATAATAGTCCACACACAGCAGCAGAAACCCATTAGTATATTAGGCCACACCCCTGATTGCACCACTCATTAGCATATTAGGCCACATTCCCATG
>NW_015169181.1:972842-981299 GCF_001447785.1 Gekko japonicus | reverse complement strand
GTGCGAGGAAGCCCCGCGAAGGCCCTCCCTGGCCCCAGGCAGGCAGGGGTGGGGAGAGGCAGGGAGGAAGCAACTTACCCTCCCTCTTCTCCTGCCTCCTCCTGGCTGAATGAGGGCTGGAAGCGGGGCGGCCGGAAGCAGGGGGCGGGGCTTCGTCATGTACCCCGCCCCCCTGCACCTCACCCGGGGGAACTGCGTTCCCCCGCGTTCCCCCCCGAAATGACCTCTGTTCATGGGTGACACGAGGCTGCCACTGAAAACGGCACCTGCACGGTCCTTTCCACCTGTATCGACTTACTCGCCATTGTGATATCATTTGTGTGGGGCATTTTCATAAAGAAACGATGAAGAGGGGAATGCACCATATATAAATGGCTTACCACATAGCCCGTGAAAAAACAAAATGGCCACTTGGATTGAATCCTGATGGCGATTTCTCCTTCCTCCCCACGAGGTAGAATATTGCCGTTTTCATCTATGATCTAGAAAATGGCAAAAATGGCAGCCGGTCTGAGTGATGTTTGATCGAGAAACAAAACCTCCCAGCTTCCTTTGAATGCAAATATTCAGATGCCGTTCTTGATCCTCGTTTTCCACATCTGATTCACAAACAAGCTGCTGTCTTACCTGAACGTCGTATGGTGGAATTGCCTTACCCATGGAGCCAGGTTTAATTTTCTTTCCTTTCTCAGATACAGATATCACCCCCTATAGCAAACAAAATTTTAAATCATGTGAGGCTTTTAAAATATTTTGAAGCTAGTGTTATTGGGCTGGAAAAGAGCATCCATCCATTTCTTAGGAGATCTGTGAAGGCTGAATGCTATCATGTATCACAGAGTCAAAAGGGGCCCCGTGTTATCCTGTCGCAGCAAGCACAGAATCTCCTCAAGACTCTTTGAGCCAAATCCTCTGGAACTGACCATTCTCAACCTGCTGAATCTGCTGGAGGTAAGATTGGTGAGCACACGGGAGACGGCCTTCTTGGTGTTTGCCCCCAAGCTCTGGAATTAATTATTGTTATTATTACCCTGCTATCATGTATGTTCACAGATTCCAAAGGGGACCCGTGTTATCCTGTTGCAGCAAACACAGAATCTCCTCAAGACTCTTTGAGCCAAATCCTCTGGAACTGACCATTCTCAACCTGCTGAATCTGCTGGAGGTAAGATTGATGAGCACACGGTAGACGGCCTTCTTGGTGTTTGCCCCGAGCTCTGGAATTAATTATTATTATTATTACCCCTTCATTGATGGCCTTCTGGAGATCAGTTAAGGCACACTTTTTTGACTGAAGAAAAACTATATTTTAAAGATTTGTGTGGATTTTGTTGCTTTTATTTTAATATTGTGGCTGCTTTGAGATTCTAAAGTTTGGAGTTAGATCAGGATTGGCTACGGGATGGATTCCAACAGCTGCTACTTACCTTGGTTTATTCTTATTATTTCTGTACTTTGTTTTCATTTTCTTGATTTAATTCAACCTGCTGAATCTGCTGGAGGTAAGATTGATGAGCACACGGTAGACGGCCTTCTTGGTGTTTGCCCCGAGCTCTGGAATTAATTATTATTATTATTACCCCCGCCCCCAGCGTGCCCGGCGTCATAACGTCACTTCCTAGTGACGTGCATGCGGCGCGCGCACCGGGAGCCGCCCGGGAGTTTCCCGCAGAGGAGGTAAGTGCCACTTGGCAACCCTACTGCTATGAGATTCTAAAGTTTTGAGTTAGATCAGGATTGGCTACGGGATGGATTCCAACAGCTGCTACTTACCTTGGTTTATTCTTATTATTTCTGTACTTTGTTTTCATTTTCTTGATTTAATTGGTTTATTTCTGATCCTGCAAACTGCCCCGCGCGAGTGTGTGTTTTAAATTAGAAGGGTGGGCTATGAATCTTCCAAATCAATCAACAGCTCTCCCTGAGGTGATCTCCGGGCCTTGATTATATACCACATTTGGGTGGAAGGCGTGCGTAATGGGGTTCAAGTACAACCCTCTTGTTGTGTACCAAGGGAGGTCGCGCACGCGGTCGGGCTCGCATGTGGCCATGCAGACGGGCTAAGCTTCGCATCCTAAGACAGTAGAAGCAGAGGATTCAAGAACTAGCCAATCGGCCAGCCCGGATCCTAAAAGGAACCAATGGTGGGAGTTGTTTGTAAATAAACCAATCACGGGTGTGTGTGGTTAAGAACAGGAATATAAGTGGGCCATGGGCCCCGCTAGTTATCTCAAGTTCTCCTATGCATGAATAAAGTATGAGCTGAAATCACTACGCTATGTCGCAGTACTTTATACCTCTGTAGCTGCCTTTATGTTTGTTGACATCCATTTTCATAAACAGGGGAAGCTTATGCATGCTTTCTGGTCTGTGAGCATGGCATTAATGTGCGGACTTAATGTATGTGTATAGGCTGTGTTCCAGCGATAATTTATTATTTTTTTAAAAAGCAGTGTTTCAGTTCCTGGGGATGGAGCTAGTGATTACACATGAGAATCTGAGAATCAGAGAGTTGCATGCTTTCTGGTCTGTGAGCATGGCATTAATGTGCGGACTTAACGGATGTGTATAGGCTGTGTTCTAGCGATAATATATATATTTTTAAAGCAGTGTTTTAGTTCCTGGGGATGGAGCTAGTGATTACACATGAGAATCAGAGAGTTGGAAGGGGCCATCCAGGCCATCTAGTCCAACCCCCTGCTCAATGCAGGGTCAGCCTAGAGCATCCCTGACAAGTGTTCGTCCAGCCGCTTCCTCTGCTGCCAACAGGAACAGCTCCCTGCCCTCCTCTAAGTGACAGCCCTTCAGATACTTGAAGAGAGCTATTATGTCCCCCCTCAACCTCCCCTTCTCCAGACTCAACATTCCCAAGTCCCTCAGCTTTTCCTCACAGGGCTTGGTCTCCAGACCCCTGATCATCCTCATCGCTCTTCTCTGCACCTCTCAATTTTGTCCGCATCCTTTTTGAAGTGAGGCCTCCAGAACTGCACACAATACTCCAGGTGCGGCCTGACCAATGGCAGTATATAGTGGGACTATGACATCTTGTGATTTGGATGTTATGCCTCTGTTGAAACATCCTGAGATGGCATTAGCCTTTTTTGTCGCCGCATCACCCTGGCTGCTGATATTTAGTGCACACAATACTCCAGGTACGGCCTGACTAATGCAGTCTTGCGATTTGGATGTTATGCCTCCGTTGAAACACCCTGAGATGGCATTAGCCTTTTTTATCGCCGCATCACCCTGGCGGCTGATATTTAACTTACGATCTACTCTTACCCCAAGATCTTGTTCACACACACACTGCCTACCCAGTAATATATCCTCCATCCAGCATGCGTGTGCGTTCACACGAGGGCAGAGCCACTCTGGCCCACTCCCCTTCAACACACACTGGAATGTTCCCTTGAGAAGGCCGAATTCGTCTGTCTGCTTTTGGTGCCCCCAAATAAGGAGCCCAGCCAACACTCAGCTCCCCTCTTGCGTAAATCGATCACTTTGTGGGAAGTGCTATAATGGCACCAAATTGGGTTACCAACTCTGGGTGGGGAAATACCTGGAGATGTTGGGGGCGGAGCCTGAAGAAGATGGGGTTTCGGTAGGGGGGACTTCAGTGGGGCATAATGCCATAGAGTCCACCTTCCAAGGTGGCCATTTTCTCCAAGGAAACTGATCATCATTGCCTGGAGAGCAATCGTCGGAGATCAATCGTAATAGCAGGAGATCTCCAGCCCACCACCGGGAGGTCTGCAGCCCGGCACCAAACAAACGTGTTCACTGATTCCTGTACTGGTTCCAATATAGACCGCGAGTCCCCAGTTTTGATTCCCCAGTTGAAAGGTTTGCTCCCTAGTTTGATTCCCCGGTGATGGTTTTTGGGGTTTTTTGCCTCGGCTGCCACTTACCACTTCGGTCTGACCGTAGCCTTCGTAGAGGTCCAGCCCCGTTTGTTTTTTCCACTGCACCATCACTTCCGGATTGAGAGGCTCCCCTCCTGTCAAGCAGTGACTTAGACTCTTGAACCTGTACCTTTTAGGTTTATAAAAGAAATAGGATTGGTGATGGTGGTCAATGTTCCCTCTAAGCTGAGTTAGTGTGAGCCAGCTCACAGTTTTTTAGCCTCTGGCTCACACATTTTTGTCTTTGCTCAGGAAGGATGGCTCCAGAGCAAACTAATTTAGGCAGCAGCCAAATCGGTCGCTCACAACTTTAATGCCAGGAGCTCACAAAGTAGAATATTTGCTCACAAGACTCCACAGCTTAGAGGGAACATTGGTGGTGGTGGGGTGTGTGTGTGTGGGGGGGGGGTTGAGACACCATCAAAAAAGTTTTTCTTCCTTGTGGTCTTTCCCTCTGCATGGCATTAGCAGGAGGGTCAGAGACATCCGGGTGGATCCAATCAGTTTTTCTGCTGGAGAATAAGCATGGAGGGTTCCCCTCTGACCCCTTAAAGGGTGTTTGCTAAGGACCATGTGGAGAGGCAGATTGGGGGGTGGGTGGGAGAAAGTTAAAAGGCTGGCTGGATCCACCCCCATCTGTTTTAGTGATAGCTGTGGGGTTAGCAACCACCGATCTTCACACACACCAGCAGGCAGTACGGACGTGACTGCAGGGGTGGTCTTAGTGATTCTGGGACCAAGGATAAACGTATGGAGCAGAGGTCCATCTGTGGCTATTAGACACAAGGTATAGATAGGAACTCTCGGTCTGGGGCAAGTGATGCTCTAGAGGTATTCTTGGTGCTTGGGAAGAGTGGGAGGGCTTCTAGTGTCCTGGCCCCACTGGTGGACCTCCTGATGGCACCTGGTATTTTTGGCCACTGTGAGACACACAGTGTTGGACTGGGTGGGCCATTGGCCTGATCCAGCATTGGCTTCTCTTATGTGCTTATGCTCTTATCCTGGGGGCAAAACTCTTTGATGGGGATCCAGAATCACTCAGGGTCACCTGCAGGGCAATGAGGGACTCCAGCTACTCTGCAGATGGTCACCCTCCTTCCTGTGCTGCTTCAGGCAGTGTGTGTGTGTGTGGGGGGGGGAGACCCTGACTGCTCTACAGCTGGTCGCTCTCCCCACCACACTGCCAAGGTCTTCGACAGCACGGGAGACCAGCAGTGACGATGGCGGGAGCTTCAGGGCAGTGGCAAGGAGGGCAGTGCCTGCTGCAAGGCCGTGGGGGCTGCCAGTGTGCAGAGCCAGGGGAACCTGCCCAGGATGCCCTGTGGCTTAAGACCACCCCTGTAGGACAGCACCTGCAGATCCCAGCACACGCATCTGTGAAACAGATGACTGCACCAGATGATTGGTGGTGTTTTTAGAAATATACAAGTAAGCTCCGTCTCCTCCACCCCCCTCCCCGCTCGATCTCCCTGAGGCGGCGGCGGCGAGGCCGGCTCCCCCCCTCCACCCGGCTCCGTTGCGGCGGCGGCGGTGGCAAGGCCGGTCCTCCCCCCCTCCCTGGCTCCGAGGCGGTGGCGGCGGCGAGCCCGGTCCCCCCCCTTTGCACTTTCCCTTCTTGACAGCGGCTGTTCCCTCCTGCCGGCAGCTCCCTGGAGCGAGCGCGCCCATCGCACGCTGGGTTCTCAGGCTTGCAGCCGCAGAAGCCGGCCGGGCATGGAGCAAAGCAAGGCGGGTGTGTGTGTGTGTTTGTGGGCGTTCCCGCCCGCGTGCCCGCGTTTGTGGCCTGTTCTCTTCCCCTTCACCCGCCCTACATCCTCTGCGGTGCTCTGCACCCTCCGGCGGCTGGTGGCAGGCTCAGTGCATCCACTGAAGAGGTAACAACAGCGCCCCTTCCCGCCCTGCTTTCTTTCAGTGTGGTTGGGCCACGGCTTTTGAAGCGGCCCAGCGCTGCCGCTATCCAGCTGTCATGCCGGGACGTATGGCGCTTTATCTGGGAAAGGCTCCACTTTCCCCCCTTCATCAGGTGGCGGGGCTGGGGAAGGCATTTAAATGCCTCCCCGCTCTGTCTTGGGCCCTTCGTGGCTTGGCCTGCTCGGGGGCCGGGCGGCGGTGAGGCCGGTCCTCCCCCCTCCCCGCCCGGCTCCGCGGCGGCGACGGCGAGGCCGGCTACAGAGCGTTCCCTGCGCATGCGCAGGGGACGCTCTGTCACTTTCGGGGGGATTTAAACATCCCCCCGAAATTTTTTTCAACTTTTTTTATTTTTGTGCACCCCTGGGGACTGCCCCAAGAGTGCACAAAACTCTCCCTGCCCCCCAGGTGGCCCCGGAACGCGGATTTAGCGATCCGCACAGACGGGGCCACTTGACTATTAGATATATAGATATATTGTTGAAATATTTGAAGAATAGATCATCCTATAAACCTGCCACTCATGCATACAGTTCTGAGCTAGCTGGACCAATGGTCTGATGCAGTATAATGCTTCTCAGGGGTCATTTCGTAGAAAAAGAGGTGCAGGAGCTCATTTGCATAGCTCATTAGCATAATTTATTTGCATAGGCCACATCCCCCGACAAAGGGCAGGAAGGCAAGCATGCCTGGATTCCCTACTCCTGGGCTCGTTACTCCCAGAACGCTGTTCCTGCTCGTTCCCCCTCGAAATGACCCCTAATGTTTCTGCATTTTGCATTTGAAGTGGGAGCACTGAACAGATTAGTCTGCGGGTCAGACGTAGATCGACAAATTGGGTGCTTTTAAAAAAAATATATTGCAAGGCTGAATGACTATGGGGAAGGACAGAGCTCGTACGTTCCTTGCATCAGCAAATGAGTGACAGGTACCTGGTAAGATCCTGTTGTACCAGCATGCGATAGACAGTCGGAGCACTGCACATTGTAGTTACTGGGTACCGGACGAGAGTCTGAAGAGATTGAAAAAGGGGAAGACGTTGTGAGTTTGCTTAGAATAATATGAATCCATATATCCCAACGTAGTTGTCATTTGCACCCTCAGATTAGGTCCCCCTGAGACAGTATTTTGGCCTAGCTGGCCATCTGTGTGGGAAATAAACCCAACCGTATGACGCGATTTGTCCTCTTACATCCAGAGTCTCTCTTGGATCAAACTGTGGCATGTGGTGTATAAAGACACTGGAGCCACGAAGCCACGGAGCAAAAACACTCCCGATGGCAGCCTTGACCCAGCCGGTGTCAGACATGTTCCACATGATATCTGAGGGTTTCAAATCCAGCCAGTACCTGTGAAATACAGAAAGGAATGGGTCGGGACCCAGATTAAGTCATAAAACATCCTCCCTTCCAGCATCTATAGCTGTGTCCAGAGCAGGCCCCAAGCTACAGTGGGGCGTCTCGGGGCTAGGCCCCCTGACTTACTGGCAAGGCCCCCTGACTTCCCATCCAGCCCAGAGCCCCTGAGCGGCAGCAGGTGCGGGGAAGGAGCCGGGTATTCCTTCAATTCGATTAGCCAGTGCCCCCTAAGGCATTTAGATGCCCCTGACTTAAAAATCCTGGCTACGGGCCTGGTCCAGAGATATTTAGGCAGGATATGAGTGTATCTACACTACAGACTTATAAACTAGTTTTATACTGGTATAATTGACATAGTTCTTCCCTCCCCAGAGATGTCTGGGAATTGTAGTTTGGTGAGGCTGCTGAGCATTAAGGTGGAGTACCCTAGCGCTCTCCACAGCACTCCCAGGACGTTTTAGGTAGGAACCAGGACTTAACTAAACTCAGCCAGACCAGGGGAAAAGTGATCAAGAGTAGAATCAGAGCACATACATACCTCGCTGTCAAGGCACACCCAATGCCATAACTGCTGTGGCTGTGCTCCGCCATCTTGGGAGGGCCTGTGGTTCCACTTGTGAAGTAGATAGTCATGGGTTCATCGCTCTTGGTTTTAATGCAGTTGTGGCTGGAAGGGGCCACTCTTAAAGGAAAGAGAAGGAAGTGTGGTGGAAATGTTTAAGGAAGCTGATTCATTACATGTTGTAGAAGAGTTCCCCAACGTGCTGCCCACCAGTACTTTCTCAGGCACCTGCTGAGCCTTTCAGAAAGAGAGCGAGGCGATGGTAAGGCCGGGTTTGTTACTAGGTGCCCTGATCCAAATGAAAGGGGGTTTGGCGGCTGCGATAGCAGCTGCAGCCGTTGAAGGATCAGGAGAACTCAGGGTTGTGGTTCCATTCTCCCTTTAGGCTTTTCCTTTTTTTATTCCCCCCTCTCTTTAGGGTGGCCAAACTCTAGGAGGTAGCTGCAAATCTCCCTGACTGACAATGGATCTTCAGGCTGCAGAGATTAGTTCCCCTGGAGAAAATGGCTTTTTTGGAAGGTGGATTGTATGGCATTATACCCCACCAGCATCCCTCCCCACCAACATAACCCGCCCTCCCTCGCCTCCACCCCCAAAATCTCCAGGAATTTCCCAACCCAGAGTTGGTAGCCCTCCCTCCACCCCTCAGGCTCTCTATTTCTTTTTATTTTATCCTATTTTTTTAACAAAGCAAGGAGAGAGGTATTGTGTTTGGCTCCATCTCCTG
>NW_015169181.1:970405-972829 GCF_001447785.1 Gekko japonicus | reverse complement strand
CTGCTGAAGCCATTTCTCTGTTTGGCTCCACCTCCAGTGGAAGCCATTTTGGGGTGGCGCCCACCCCTGTCTTCTCAATATCCCAAAGGCGCCGGCAGGCTCAAGGGGGATCCCTGCTGCTTTCTAGTGTAGTACAATGTGGCTAACAAGGACTAGCTGGAACTCTGGAGTCTAGTCCTGGGACTCTGGTCATGCAACGGCCACCTGCGTGTGCCGCCTGTGCCCCAGGATTTGGTCATTTTTTTGATTTCGTTAGTTGTTTTTAGGGGAGGCTGATCCTTCACAAGGGGCTATAAGCCATTGAGACAGGGGAATCACTCCCTTTATTATATTTAAGAAGGCATTGGTCATGGTCTTTCTATATTGCCATCACAGATTAAAGTAAAGGTAAAGGTTCCCTTGCTCGAAAGCCAGTCGAGTCCGACTCTAGGGTTGCGGTGCTCATCTCCGTTTCAAAGCCGAAGAGCCAGCGCTGTCCGAAGACGTTTCCGTGGTCATGTGGCCGGCATGACTAAACACCAAGGCGCACGGAACGCTGTTCCCTTCCCACCGAAGTGGTCCCTATTTATCTACTTGCAATTTCTTGCTTTTGAACTGCTAGGTTGGCAGGAGCTGGAACTAGAGACGGGAGCTCACTCCGTCTTGTGGCACCCGGGTCTCGAACTGCTGAACTACTGACCTTCCACAGCCTGCAGATCAGCGTGTTAACCACTTGAGCCACCACAGATCACAGATTAGCTATTGGCAAAAGTCTGCCTTGCTCCTCTTTGGCAGACGGCAAATCATTACAAAGAGGAAGAATTTTTAACTTGCTCTACCAAAGGGGTGTACTTTTGAAGTCATTGCAACTCTTGTCTAGCGTTGCTGGGGCACTCACTGAAAGAGCTCCTTGAAGTTCAGCCACCCGTCCCTCCGGCCTTCAGAGACCAGCAGCTTTGTCCTCAGAAAGGGGCAGGATGAGGAAATGGAATCCACCGCCGGGGCCAAGTCCTCGCTGGTAATAATACACTTGGCCTTGGAAGCCTGGAGTCGGTACTGGATGTCTTTGGCTGTCAGCAGAGGTGTCCCCGGAATGAAGACAATCCCTAGAACGGCAGTGAATGAATACAATGACCTTGGGGACCAGATGTTTATTAGATGTTTTCTTTTAATCCTGCTCTTGGCTAATACACGAGGCAATGGAAGTTCAATACCAATCGCTCTTCAGGGAGGGGATTCTTGGCTGAGCTGGATTCAGGCACGTTGGAGAGATACCCGGCTGCCTCCTAACTTCCCTGTAATGGCCTCAGTGATCCAAAAGGATCTTGGGGATTGCAGGTGATTACAAACTGCACGTGAGTAGAAAGGCCAGTGCAGCTTGAAAAAAAGGGCCAATGTGATTTTTGGCTCCTTTAACAGAAGCACAGTCTGCAAGGTGCAATAGTTCCACTCCAGTCCACTCCCTTCTGGCTTGCAAAAAGATTAGGGGGGTTTACAAGGACGATTCTCCCCCATGATAAAATCTCACAGCTGAATATAATGAACATGCAAGGCTAGGTCCTACAACCTCTGTTCCTTACAGGGGTTGAATCCCACCTAAAGTTTCTTTCTGTGCAAGCAGGTGTGTGTATGATTTTCGCTAGTTTCCCCCCTCCCGTAGCAGCCCTGTGACTGCCACAGATATTCCACATGGAATATTTTGGGTTGCAGGGGGAAATGGGGAAGTCACACCTCTGCGGATGAACATCGTTCTATTTGCAGAAATTGTAGGCAGGATCCAAGCCGCTGTGCCCCGTTCCGGTTGCTGCACTTTAAAAAACGTGTAAACAGACTGCGAAAAGTTCAGCACAGGAATGGGTTGGACCAGGGATACGCAGACAAGGAAGGGAATGGGAGGAGAGCCAGTGCAGATGCCCCCTCCTGTCATTGTCCAGACAACCCCATTGTCACCTGTCCTGATGCATGCCACATTCAGCAGCCACCATTCAGGTACTCGGGGCAGAATGAGGATCACTCTGTCGCCTCTTTGCAGACCGCACGGATCCAGGAGGAGGTTGGCGGCTTTCCTCGACAGGGCCCCCAGCTCTTCGTAGCTCCACCTCACTTCCCTCCCTTCCCGTTGATCCACCACAAAGCGGGGTTAGGAGGCCTGCTTCCCTCCTGCAACACAGCATTGTCAGAGATCAGCTTCACAGTTCGCTGCAACTTAAAAACGAGCACGGTGGAGGGCTATGAGCCACGAGGGCCAAATGGGACTTGGAGACATATATTTATTTATTATTTATTTATTTTTCACATTTGTATCCCGCCCTCCCCAGTGGGCTCAGGGCGGCTAACAAGGGCAAGGTGATTCGCCATGCCATAATTAAAAACATATCAAACATCATAAAAACATCCGACACTTAAAACAACGGTGCTCAATCAATTGCTGGTCTCATACGTCCA
>NW_015169181.1:954179-970214 GCF_001447785.1 Gekko japonicus | reverse complement strand
ATTTCCAGTTCTTCCTCAGGGCCCCATCAGAGCAATTCTTTAGGTACAGTGACGGTGATGGTATAGAGGGGCGGTGGCTCCTACTCAAAGGCCTGGCGGAAGAGCTCCATCTTGCAGGCCCTGCGGAACTGCGTAAGGTCCCGCAGGGCCCAGATCTCCCCTGGGAGCTCATTTCACCAGGTAGGAGCCGCCACTGAAAAAGCCCTGGCCCTGGTCGCAGTCAGTTTGGTGTCCTTGGGGCCCGGGATGACCAACAGATTTTGGGCCCCCGACCATAGTGCTCTTGGGGGAACATAAGGGCTCAAATCCCCGCTCATTGTGAAGCTCATTAGCTGGCCTGAGCCAGTTGCTTTCGCTCTCTCGGCCAGGCCGAAGAGAGAACATTAAGTCAGAGTCTAGCTCTGAGTCGAGTTCAAGCTACATTATTTTAGTCTGATGTGAACCCGGGCAAAAACTGTGAGAATTCATGTGGCTGCATTTGTTTCTGTCTTCCTATGCAGAAGCATAGCTTGAGACAGAAATATGCCCCATCCCACCCCAGGCAATGGTTCAGCATGGCCTCCTTATAATTCTGGCTCCATTCTGAAGAAGACGAAGAAGAAGAAGAAGAAGAAGAAGAAATTGGATGTATACCCCACCCTTCTCTATCCAAAGCAGTCTCAGAACACCTTTCCCTTCCCCTCCCCACAACAGACACCCTGTGAGCAATGCTCCCTCTAAGCAGTGGAGTCTTGTGAGCAAAAAATCTACTCTGTGAGCGACTGGCATTAAAGTTGTGGGCAGGCGATTTGGCTGCTGCATAAATTAGCTTGCCCTGGAGCCATCCTTCCTGAGCTAAGACAAAAATGTGCGAGCTGGAGGCTAAAAAACTGTAAGCTAGCTCACACTAACTCAGCTTAGAGGGAACACTGCCTGTGAGGGAGGTGGGGCTGAGAGAGCCCTTTCAAGAACTGCCCTTGAGAGAACAGCTCTGAAAGAACTTATGACTGACCCAAGGTCCCACCACCAGCAGCTGCATGTGGAAGAGTGGGGAATCAAACTTAACCACTACACTCTTAACCACTACACCAAACTTGCCTCCCTGCCACTACCTGTTTGTAAAACCGTTTCTCCATTCAGAGAATATATTAACTCACTATTCCAAAGCAGGGAGTTGCTGTTTTTAGCTGCAGTTACCTTTTCTATCTTTGACCAATTGTCCAGAACATCGTTTGCAAAATTAAAGGATATATTAACTCTCTATTCCAAAGCAGGGAGTTGCTGTTTTAGCTACAGTTACCTTTTCTATCTTTGACCACTTGTCCAGAACATCGTTTGCAAAATTAAAGTACTCGGGGACCTCCTTTTCACAGCGGTTAATGGCTTCGAGGTTGGAAAGATCGAGAGACGCAAATACCCTGCCCTCTTTATGGAAGGACTTGCGAAGTAGCTTGGGATTCCAAACAGGTCGCAGAGCCTGGAATTTGACTAGTATTTTCATAACTCAAGCTGCCTGTGCCTGAGATCATGCAGTAATGTGTGGTTTGGGCCTTCAGAAAAAGAAACAGGTTGAAAATGAATGATTATTTGTTATAATTTGAGCATAATACCTTAGTGAACAGTGGAAAATCCTGCCTGGCTTCCTAGGGCTTGATTCCATTGAATGTTCTCAGGGCTGGCTCTAGTGACCTCCATCGTTGTGCCTGCCAGTTTGTTGGCACCTACTTCCAGCTTCCCAAAGCAAAGAGCCGATCCTGGCTTTCTCCACCTCATTGGAGCAGGAGATGCTTTAGAAGACTCCAGGAGGAGTCACCTTTGGCTCCGCAAGGAGCACCCACTCAAAAACAGCTGCTTGGGTCAGAACCAATTTTCCCTCTAAGCTGTGGAGTTGTGTGAGCAAAAATTCTACTTTGTGGGCTACTGGCATTAAAGTTGTGAGCGAGCGACTTGGCTACTGCATAAATTAGTTGGCTCTGGAGCCATCCTTCCTGAGCGGAGACAAAAATGTGTGAGCCAGAGGCTAAAAAACTGTGAGCTAGCTCACACTAACTCAGCTTAGAGGGAACACTGGTCAGAACCTCCAAATATTTTGTGACTGGTCCCTCCCCCAAGGCAGTAATCCTGTGGCCGACCATGCCCATCATTATTCGGCAGCAGTGCCCCCTAACTGTCCTCAATCCCCCCCCCAATGTACGCAGACTCAAGTAGGCTGGGGGGACCCCAAGAGCAAGAAGAATGCTTGCAGTGTTTTGGGGGCCCTTCTTGGTCGATCAGGTTGGGGCCGTGGAGAAGGCAGCACAGAGAGAGCTTTTCCTGGTGCTCGGCATCTCCCACTCCTTCCTGGCATTTCGTTCATTGGGAAATGGTAGATCGACCCAGCTTCCTACTGGGAGACAGCTCCAGCATCTCCTGTCGGGGCGGCCCACTTGTCACGATATGCAAGCCCCGGCAGGTGCCCAGCCCTGCCTGCTCCCATCACTGGCCTCGAAAAGCCCCTTCCCCAGTTTCAGGACAGCGCTCTTTAAGTACGCGAAACATTTGCAATTTCGATTGTTCCATCCTATAATTATAAGCAACACATTGCTAAAAGGTAATAGGAAGCCATCCTTTTGCTTTGCACTGAGCAAGATTGAACTTCTAGCCACCAACCCATAATGGTGCAGTTGCATTTACTACAGCATAATGCTTGGGAATGTCATCTTTCCTTTCCCGGTAGCAGCTCTGTGAGGTAGGGAGACAGGCCCATAGCCAGGATTTTTTAATTTTTTTTGGGGGGGGACTTTAAATAAGTCAGAGGGCACCTCGCACACACCTCTACAACCCCCCCCCTGGGAGCGCCTGGGGGCTGGATGGGAAGTCGGGGAGAGCCTTGGCAGTAGGTCGGGGGCGGCCCTCCCCAAGATGCCCCACTGTAGCTACGGGCCTGGAGGGAGACCATGGAAAGAATTTCCAAAGCATCCTGGACAAGGGATACAGGGACAGTAAGAAGGTGAGCGATTCCTACCTGGAGGTGACGGATTTTTAGGTAAATGTCTTTTAATTATTTCGCTTCGCTCTGCCACGATAGCCGGCAACAACCACTTCCCAGCTCCCCCTCCTCGTTCTGGCTTTTAAAACCCAGCCGGTCCTTGTGTGCGTGACTTTCTGAGGAAAGGATTATCCCCCCCTGAGAATGAAGGTTTTCATTTCACCAATTAGCCTTTAACAAATAGCCACGAAGGTAAGAGGAGGAGAGTGTATATGGAAACCACGACATTTCCTGGTGTTTATTTATTTATTTTTTAATAACTTTATTTTCGTTTTTTATAAGAAATGCACATTCACATATACAACTTCTTACATATTATGGAGTCTACACTTATCTTCTTAACTTAATCCAATCATATAGACGCTTCCATCTTTCAGCATACACTTTTTCATCCTTCCCTTGAAGGACTAAACTTAATTTGTCCATCTCTGCCATCTCCAGTAATCTACTTATTACCTCCTCCTGTGTAGGAATCTGTTCTAACTTCTAGTATTTAGCTAATAAAATTCTTGCACTTGTGAGTATATAAATTATAATATATTTATCTTTCCACTTCCAGCTATCTGGTGTCATATTTAACAGTACAATTTCAGGAGACAACGCGATTTTAACATTTGTTATTTCCAAAATCATTTTCTGTATCCTATTCCAAAAATCTTGTACTTTTTCACACCACCCCTGGTGTTTATTTTTCTTAACGTTCTTCTAAAGGAGGCGAGGAGTAAATACCCTCCCCTTGTTTTATCCTCACAACAGCCCAGTGTAGTAGGCTAGAATCAGAAAGAGTGACCAGCACCAGGGTTGCTTAGGGAAGGGTCATGGTTAGGACTGGCGTTTGAATCCCCAGCCCTAATCTGACATTCTAACCGCTATGCCGCACTGCCCCTAGTTATGATATATGTGATGAGTCTGGCAAACCACCCCGGCATTTCATTGGGAAATGGGAGACTGACTTAGTACCTGCTAGAGGGAGTAGCCTGTAATGCTCTTTTTTTAAATGGAACTACCAGATCTACATGATAAAAAATAATCACTTAAATCAGTTTTGATCAGTTTCCAAAGTTCAGGGCCAGATTAAATGTTGTGCTACGTGTGCCGTCGTTTCTGCCTTAGTGAAATGATCTGGAATCTCCTTAGTGTGAAAGTAATATCCTCTGCACAAGACTCCAGATTTGTACAACAGCTCACAATGTAACAGCTGATCTGTATATCAGAGAGGGGCTGTTTTAGATACTGAAGTATCTCTGTCCTCAGACTTTTCTTAAAGTAATGCTGTCTCAATTTTGTCATCCTTTTCATAGAATCATAGAGTTCGAAGGGTCCTCCAGGGTCATCTAGTCCAACCCCCTGCACAATGCAGGAAATGCACAAATACCTCCCCCCTCCACACCCACAGTGCCCAGAAGATGAAAAAAAATCCTCCAGGATCTCCGGCCAAACTGGCCTGGAGAAAAATGGCTTCCTGACCCCAAAGTCGCAATCAGCATTTCCCTGGGCGTGTAAGAAACTAGAAGCACAAGAACTAAGCACCGAGGCAACCCTTCCTGCCCTCCCTCTCGTGATCTGCCTTTCTTGTCTCAGTCACGTGCAGCAGCTGTTATTAACGCATTTATAACTCTCTTTTCTTCCATCTTGGCACTCAGCTCAGGCTCCCCAAATGGTTTCACATCCAGACATTGATCAGACCCAGATTGGCTCAGCATCAGTAAGGTTATGACATCATATCCCTCCTCAGCACACCCTGGAACTTGTAGTGCGTTTGCTGCCAAATGGGTTTGGGCACGATGCCTAATGTTAATTACAGCCCAGACAACTTTTGTGGGTGCCCTGGGGCATAAGGCACCTAAGACATTGAGAACTTAATAAGGGATGGAGTTTTGATTCAATTAAAACCCAAGCTCCATGCTCCATGTGCCACGGCGAGTTGCGCTCCAAGCTGTGGAAAAATTAATTTTCAGCTGTGCATGCAAATGGGCAGAATTCCACTCCCAGAGGTCACATTTCAATGAATCCTTGAGCAAGAATGGAGAGAAGGGTGATGATGGGAATAGAACACCTATTTGTTGTTGTTCAGTCGCTCAGTCGAGTCCGACTCTTCGCGACCCCATGGACCAGCTCCTGCCAGGCCTTCCGGTCTTCCGCCGTCCTCTGAAGTTGGCTCAATTTCATGTTCGTTGCATCGATGACACTGTCTAACCATCTCACCCTTTGCTGTCCCCGTTTCCTTTGACCTTCGATCTTTCCCAGCATCAGGGTCTTCTCCAGTGAGTGCTCCCTTCTCATTGGGTGGCCAAAGTCTTTGAGCTTCAGTTTCATTATCTGGCCTTCCAGGGAACAGTCAGGGTTGATTTATTTTAGGATTGACTGATTTGATCTCCTTGCAGTCCAAGGGACTCTCAAGAGTCTTCTCCAGCACCATAGTTCCAAAGGATCTATTCTTCGGCGCTTGGCCTTCCTTATAGTCCAACTCTCGCAGCCATACATGACTACTGGGAATACCATTGCTTTGACCATGCAGACTTTTGTTGGCAGGGTGTTTATCATGCTGTTTAGGTTCGCCATCGCTTTCCTCCCAAGGAGGAACACCTATAGAAGGGGACAGTCTTGATTTTGTCAGAGGACGGCTGTGTTGGTCTGCAGCAGAAGAGGTAGACGTGAGTCCAGGAGCACCTTAGAGACCGACAGGATTTTCGGGATATGAGCATTTGGGAGTCAAAGCACCCTTCGTCAGGTACAACCTTGCATCTGATGAAAGGAACGTTCACCCTCCAAGGCACATCTCCTGAAAATCTTATTGGTCTCTAAGGAGCTCCCGGACTTGAGTCGAGCTCTTGGTTTTCTGTTTTCTGTCTCTGGCAAATTGCTGTCCGTATACTGCTGTTTTGGCGATGGCTCAGTTAGTGACAGCTGATGTGGCGGTTCAGGTGGTCTCTGCTCCTGATCCCAGGCCTGCTCTGTCTGGAATGGGGGGCCTCTGTGGTTTTGCATTCTCATGAGTGCACGCACAAAGGCCTGAGGTCACGCCAGACGCATGCATTTTTGTCCAGGGCTATTTTGGGGCAGGAACGCACAGGAACGGAGTTCCGGCTGGCTCCCGAGTTGGCCACACCCAGCAGGAACTCATTAGCATAATAGGCCACACCCAACAGCAGAAACTCATTAGGATTGGCTACATTAGGGGTGTGTGGCCTAACATGCAAAGGAGTTCCTGCTACAAAAAAGCCCTCGGTTTTGACCACAAACAAGGTAAACAGAATAACAAGCAAAAGGTGGGTGTGGCTGGATGACCACACTTCTGGTAACATGGGGGTGTGGCCTAATATGCCAATGACCTGTGATACCAGGGGTGTGGCCTAAAATGCTAATGAGTTTCTGCTTTTGGGTGTGGTCTATTATGTTAATGAGTTCCTGCTGGGCTTTTTCTACAAAAAAAGCCCTGTTTTTGTCTACGCAGGTCTCATGATCCCTAGCATAATCGTTTTGGTGGTCAAAAGAGACACCTCCTCCTCCCTTTTTCATCAGTGGGAAAGATGGTTGGATCCAACCCAATATGTGGTAATTGCAGAAACTTGCGAGTTCCCTTCCAAGGCAAACAGCGGTTCCCTGGAGCTGTTTCCATCCAGGAAAATGGCACAGGGGGAGGATTCAGCTCTCCTACTCTTTGTGCCGGGGTCAGGTGCTCCTGATGAAGACGTGAGCAGTGACTCACGAAGGCTCCTCCCCTGCCACAAGTTTTATTAGTCTTTAAGGTGCAACTGGGCTCTTTGCTGCTGCTGCGGACAGACTAACATGGCTACCTGTCGTGATCTGCCTGGCGATTATGTTTGAAAGTGCCGGGAGCTGCAGATAGGGGCACATCTGGGGTTTGAGCCCAAGGCCCTCTGGAGCGCCCACTGGCAGCTGTTCAGGACTGAACTGTCGATGCCATATTTCAGCCTGCCGCGCTTATCCAAGCATCTCTTTCTACAAAATAACAAACGACTTTCATTGGCTCACAAATCATGACAGATGGCCTACTGCTGGTGGCGGAGGGCCTCCATCCGTGTATAATCCTGGCAGGGGGCACAGGGCTAAAGTACAGGAATCAAGGCATTACAACTTGGAGTGTGCCCTTTTGGTTGGAGAGGATAAGAACATAAGAACATAAGAGACGCCAATGTTGGATCAGGCCAAAGGCCCATCCAGTCCAACACACTGAATCACACAGTGGCCAGAAATACCAGTGCCATCAGGAGGTCCACCAGTGGGGCCAGGATGCCAGAGTTTCTTGAGCATGTGCATGCCCTGGGGAGAAATAGATGCCAGGACATGGAGTTTAGTTTTGAACCTATGTAATCCTCTTGGCCCTTTCCAGATGGTTGCTGTTTTCCAAGGCCAGGGCCAGCGAAAGGTCTCTGCCAGCCCTGCAATGATATCCTTTCAAGGGAGGCTTTGGGAGTCGAACCTGGGACTTTCCGCACGTGCTTTGGTCACTGAGCCACAGCTCCCCCTCGGCAAAATGCCTGGCTGTCTGTAGTCTGGCTTCTGCACAAGTCCTGCATTAGATTCTGCCTGGCCCTGCTGCAGCTCGGTTTCCTTAGGACACTGGAGAATTAAAGCTTTCCCTCCTGTTTTGTGTTGTTAAGGAGGCCTCTGTAGGAAAGGGCCCACTTTGAGTAACAAATAAGCAGCCGTTCCCCCTGGGAACTCATTAGGAGTGGAGATGTCACTCCCTGGCTCATCCACACTCCTCCTGCTCCTTCTGAGGAAGTCCAAGGGGCAGAACGCGGGGAAGCGGGCCCTTCACCCTCCTGGATGAGAGTGTCGGTTCCGAGCCCATAATTAACATGGGGCCCACGGGGGCCCGGCCCCCTAGGGTTTCTTCTGGGCCCCCTCTCTCCTGGGCTGCCCCCAAAGTGCTCCAACTTACCACCTGCACTGTACTTTAATTGAATTAGCTGGTGAGCCCCCCAAGGCCCCCTCCCAAAAATTCCCTAGCTGCGGGGCTGGCTCGGTTCCCTTGCACAGTCTGGCCAGTTACCCAGGTGCAGCGAAGGAGAAACTCAACTTCCCCAGCAGCAATTAAAGGCTCAGCCATCCTAACCGCACCACGGTGTTCTTCCTTACAACACTCAAAGGGATTGGGCTGGTTGGCTCCGCCGCTTGGCACCTTTTCTCCTGGGAATGGTATTTATGTTTACCAATTAACCCCCCCAATTAGCTTTGCTGAAAGGGAACTGACGGCTTTGCAACCAAAACCAGTTTGCTGTTTTCCCAGGCTCTCTCAGGGCAGGTGTGCTTGTGTGCTCAGCCGTGGAAAACAGAAGTCGTAGACAGTGTTCCTCACTGGGGTGGTGGTGGTGAAAGGTAAACCAGCGATTGCCTCATAATGAAGTGAGCTGACAATCCCCGTACTAGCTGGTTCCTCTGATTAAATGCAAACAGCCAGTTTCCCCTAATCAGGCCTTCACCCCCAAGTTAGCACTTGCGCAGCCCTGCGTGTTATGCTCCACATCTTCTTCCTGGTCAGGCTCTTTCCTGGTTGCTCAGGATATGGAAGGCATATGCACCACTTGTGAATCTGGTCAAGAGTTTCTCACTGAAGGCATGGAACTAGGACATCTAGATACTGCTCTTGGAAGTCCGCCCTGTGGCCTCAGCTTACCCTCCTCATGCACCATCTTCTTCTCAGTCCAACTATCAGACTACAGGCTTCTCTCCACACCACCCACAACTCTTCTTCTGCTCTCCCTTTCTGCCTACCTTCAGCAATTTTTGCTTACCAGCTCCTGCCCCTCACCTGTCTGCAAGCCAGGCTGTATCAGCCCTTTTATTCTGTCTGTCTGGGCTCCTTCGGCCAATCACTGATTGCTGTGTCTCAGATGGTCAGTTCATTGGTTGTTCGTTAAAGACCAATGAGAATGAATAGATTGTCCACCATGAACTTATTTGATGGTGTGGGACACATTTGGATTCCTGTGTCCTATAAAATATGAGGTAGCTTCTGTAAAAAAAAACCTTACAGAGCCCCCCGTTCATCTTGAAGCGGCTCTCCCCATTTGGTAAGGCAGACATTTTTTTTAAAGGCCAGCTCTCTTTTTTGAGGCCTATCCTCCATGTCCGAGTCCTGCTTCTATCCAGTAAATTGACTGAAGTGACTGCAGCAGTTCAGTTTCTCTCACACCCAAGCCTACCTCACAGGGCTGTTGTGAGGACAAAGGACTTGGATGGTCCAGGCTAAGCTGATCTTGTCAAACCCTGGAAGCTAAGCAGGGTCAGGCCTGGTTACTATGCGGGCTCAGTACTTGGATGGGAGACCACCAAGGAAGTCTATGGCCAGTTTGGTGTAATGGTTAAGTGCGCGGACTCTAATCTGGGAGAACCGGGTTTGATTCCCCACTCCTCCACTTGCACCTGCCTGGATGACCTTGGGCAAGCCGTAGTGCTGATAAGAGCTGTTCTTGAAAAAGAGCCGTTGCTGTCAAGAGCTCTCTCAGCCCCACCTACCTCACAGGGTGTCTGTTGTGGGGAGGGGAAGGGAAAGGAATTTGTAAGCCGCTCTGAGACTCCTTTGGGTAGTGAAGGGCGGGGTATAAATCCAATCTCTTCTTCTTCTTCTGCTTCAGGAGCAGTTCTCGTGAGAGCTCTCTCAGCCCCACCTACCTCACAGGGTGTCTGTTGTGGGGAGGGGAAGGGAAAGGAATTTGTAAGCCGCTCTGAGACTCCTTTGGGTAGTGAAGGGCGGGGTATAAATCCAATCTCCTCTTCTTCTTCTTCTGCAAAGAGGTAGGCAATGGCAAACCTGCTCTGTTCATCTCATTGTGAAAACCCTGTGGCTGTGACTTGACAGCAGTTTTCACCACCATGTGCACCACCTCGAGCTCTTTGGGGGAAGAGTGGGATTTAAAAATGCTGCCCCCCATCTTGTTGAGCCTGTGGGCACTTTGAGGAAGGTGCCACCACAGAACGGAGCCAGTCACAAAATTGTGGGAAGTTGCAAGGCAAGTATTTTCCTGTCATGAAATCAATTGTTTTTGGGGTTCCCCTTCCCCAGTGAGGTGGAGGAAATCCATAGAGGGTATTTGCTTTTGGGTAAGAAGCAAATGGACTCCAGGAAACTCATTAGTAGGCGTTATGGCACCTATGGGGGCCATTGCATTCTTAGGTCCTTAAGTGCTGCATTTACAGACTTTTTGTGCCAGTCTGCGCACTTTTGAAGGAACTTCACAATATATCCTCTTATCAGCTCAGCAGTTACCATTCAAACCAGTCAACCAAGGTAGCACTAGATCAGTAATGGAGAAGGGAGGCAGTCTGAAGAGTAAGGAAACAGCAGGACTATCAAGCCAAAAGCTGGCCTTGTGGGATGCTGTGCCAGCAGAGATCCAAGTCTCCAAATGCCTGGTAGCCCTGCCTTTCCCATTGACTTGAGCGGGGCCCTGATCTTGGCAAAGTTCAGTGATCCGCTACCTTTGCTTGCTGGCTGCATGAGGGAATGCCTCATGCTACTAGGTGTGCCCCACATCTTCTAGACCAAGTTTCTGCTCAGACCTGCCCTCTCCCCTCTTTTGGGGGTTCCAAGGGTGATTGTGGAGGGAACTGGAGGTGGAAGCCCCCTGGCTCCACAAATCTGCTGCCTCCTTGAGTAGTGTCATGCTAGATGGTGGGTGTGGGATTTTCCTCTAGGTGTTTTGATTCCCCCCAGTTCCTTGTATTTGACAGGGAGAGCAAGGGAGAGAAGGAGGTTCTGTCCTCTGTGGAACCAGCGCAAATTCTGATGACAAGAAGGGGGACCCACGATACTCGTTATTAATCAAAATGTTGAAATCAGAATTTTATTAATTAATATCCTAGCTTTCCTCTTGGTTCAAGGTGACTGTTTTGAATTCCAGCTGCTCTTGCTTTTACTACTTTTTATAAGTGCCAAAAAGAAACCCAGTGTACTGTAGATGTAGTGCAAATGTTAAATGAATTCTCCCACCTATTCAAATGGGATTCCAGCTAGTGTAACCCATGGTGTTGACTTAGATCTTATGTTCTTTCTGGCTAATATTTCTTGCATTCAGATTGCTGGAGGTGCTTGTGGGTGTGTTTATCTGTAGAAGTTTGTGTTTTATCCTGTTTGGCTTTTCAGGAATTGAGTGCCTGCTTTTGTGATGCTTTCAGGCTGAAACAACCAATTGTTTTGATTAATTAAAATATTAAAATAAGGTAATATTAATTTATATATTAAAATAATTGATTTTATTAATCAAAATGTTGAAATCAGAATTTTATTAATTAATATCCTAGCTTTCCTCTTGGTTCAAGGTGACTGTTTTGAGTTCCAGCTGCTCTTGCTTTTACTACTTTTTATAAGTGCCAAAAAGAAACCCAATGTACTGTAGATGTAGTGCAAATGTTAAATGAATTCTCCCACCTATTCAAATGGGATTCCAGCTAGTGTAAGAACTGTTATCTAGGTGCTCATCCTTGGTTGAGATGATGTCTGGCAATTGGTCCAGAAAGGTCCATCGATGGGAGCTAATGATGGAAGATGTGTTCCTAATGGCTGAGGTCTTCTCTTGTGCTTTGGATGCTGGGTGACCATCCTTGATTAAGCAGATGGCTAGCAATTTTAATTGAGTGCCTGCTTTTGTGATGCTTTCAGGCTGAAACAACCAATTGTTTTGATTAATTAAAATATTAAAATAAGGTAATATTAATTTATATATTAAAATAATTGATTTTATTAATCAAAATGTTGAAATCAGAATTTTATTAATTAATATCCTAGCTTTCCTCTTGGTTCAAGGTGACTGTTTTGAATTCCAGCTGCTCTTGCTTTTACTACTTTTTATAAGTGCCAAAAAGAAACCCAGTGTACTGTAGATGTAGTGCAAATGTTAAATGAATTCTCCCACCTATTCAAATGGGATTCCAGCTAGTGTATGAACTGTTATGGATCTAGGTGCTCATCCTTGGTTGAGATGATGTCTGGCAATTGGTCCAGAAAGGTCCATCGATGGGAGCTAATGATGGAAGATGTGTTCCTAATGGCTGAGGTCTTCTCTTGTGCTTTGGATGCTGGGTGACCATCCTTGATTAAGCAGATGGCTAGCAATTTTAGATTGTTATTTTATCATATGTGTTTTAAATTATTAACCACCTTGGTGGCCCTTGTAGGATCAGAAAGGCAGGATACACATTTTTAAATTAATAAATAGTAAATAATTGGTCCAGGATGGTCCATCAATGGGAGCTGATGATGGACGATGTTCTCCTGATGGCTGATTATCTTTCTCAGGCTTTTGGAATATTTGAATGAACATACTCTCCTGGCTAGTGGGAAGGGGCAGAGGGAATGTTTGGAGTTACATTTACCATTTGAGTTGAGAAATGCTAGATGGCTGAAGATGGAAACATGTTGGGTTGGCTCCAGCCAACTTTTCCACTGGTACAAGAGAGGAACTGGCAGACTGCATGGATAAGAAGTGATACTGGTCAAGGTCTCAGTGAAGAGGGCAACTGGGCAAGATCACGCCCTGGTAGGATCCAACCCCTTGGTGTTCAGGGGTTCTCCTTCTCTGCTTCTTGTTTTTAGGGGCCTGCCCATTTCCTAGAGGCTTTGCTTCTACACTTGTAAAGCAAGCAAATATTGCTAAGACACCATTAAGCTTGTGTCATCCAAAGGGTATGTAACCTGGTAATACTTCCCCTCAGGGCTCTTTTTGTAGAAAAAGCCCAGCATGAACTAATTAGCATAATAGGCCACACCCAACAGCAGAAACTCATTAGCATATTAGGCCACACCCCTGGCGGCACAGCTCATTAGCACATTAGGCCGCACCCCCATGTTACCAGAAGTGTAGTTATCCAGCCACACCCACCTTTTGCTTGTTATTCTGTTTACCTTGTTTGTGGTCAAAACCAGGGCTTTTTTTGTAGCAGGAACTCCTTTGCATGTTAGGCCACACACCCCTAATGTAGCCAATCCTAATGTGTTTCTGCTGTTGGGTATGGCCTATTATGCTAATGAGTTCCTGCTGGGCGTGGCCAACTTGGGAGCCAGCCGGAACTCCGTTCCTGTGCGTTCCTGCCCAAAAATAGCCCTGCTTCCCCTGAACTTTGGCTCATTGTGCTGTTCCGTAGGTGTGGACATTCTCATATATTGGCCGCACACAGTTGCCTGCTACCAGAGAGGATCTGCAGACCAGGGTACTAATTGAATACTGACGTTGAAAGAGGGCCTATGATTTTAAAGGAAATGCTAATTGACCTCTCCTTCCCCTCAACTTGGGTTGGGGTGATGGGCAGTGAGGGTCTGGCATGGGGATTTGATCAGTGCAGACCTTGACTGAGAAAGGGAGTAAGGCCTCGTCTGCCCTGGGAATCATCCCTTACTGGAATTATACATTCCTTGCTTTAGGTGTCCGACTCCTCCGAATTGGGCTGGGGGGTCAGTCTCACAGTTTAAGAACAACTCTGGTAGGGATGAAGGAATAGTTGGAAACTTGATCGTGTGTTCCCATATGCCCAGATGTACCAAATGATGATTGATTTAAATTAGCGTCAATAAAGAATTAATGTTCCATTACCGCCACCACCGCCCCATGAAGCAATGGAACTTCGTTCATGATAGCATCAAAATAACTGTAGGGACAACCATAGTGGTGGAGAACAAACAGTCCAGTTTGCTTGCTTGCTTGCTTGCTTTGGGGTACAGTTAGGCCTCTCCCCACTCTTTCTTCCTCAGCAGCTTCCTTTGGGTTTTGCCAGAGATGGTCTTAGGTAGCTGTTGAACAAACTCTACCTAATTTGAAACAAGAAAAAAAGAGAACGTCTGAGCACATAAACGTGGATTTGGTAGTCGTCAGTTGTGAATTCTTAAGCTTTTTGGGTGGTGGCTGGACACGCACAAGAAGCTGCTTTATCCTGAATCAGACCCTTGGTCCATGAAGGGGGGTATCGTCTACTCAGACTGGCAGTGGCTCCCCTGGGGGTCTCAGGTAGAGGTTTTTCATATCACCAGTGCCTAGTCCTTTTAGCTGGAGATGCCAGGGATTGAACCTGGGACCTTCTGCTCTACCATTGAGCCACAGCCACCCCCACCCCCGTCACACTCACAGGGACCCAGGAAAAAGAAAGTGTAGCCTTTGCCTTGGTCTTGGAACCACTGAACTCAATCTAGACACCAAATGTCTGATTTCTGTTAAACGTGGTTGGCCTTGACCCCTTACTTAAGAGATCCTCTATCTTGCATAGGACTGTTAAACTCAGTGTTATGATCAGAAATGGCTTGGTTTGTATCAGAGAGTCCATCCTGCTGTGTAGTTGGTGGAAGAGAGCAGGGGAAGCTTCCTGAACCTTGACATCTGCATTGCCTGATGGATGTTGGCAGAGGTTAAAGGCACAGGAGTCCGGAAAGAAGAACAGTTAGCAGTTTTGCCCCCAGTTTTTGAGCCTCCATCCACACCAACGCCCCCCCCCCCGGCCAACCTCACTGTCTATCACAGGTGCTATCACTGAAAGACCTTTAAACAGAAAGTAGTCAAAATTGAGCCTGGTGGGGATGGGGAGATCTAACCCCTTCAAGTTTTCTTCAGTACACAGTTCTTAGGCTTGTGATGATTTTGTCCTGATATTATTTTCTACTTAGCTTAGACTGTCTTTCTGTCTGGGTTGCAAGGTGGCTACAAAAATTAAAGTGTCAGGTTTTAGTTTGTTTTTATTCTCTGGTTTTCTTTTGTGGTCTGCAAACAGCCCCCCCCCCCCAAGAAGCAGTATAGAAATGCTTCAGATGGGCCCTGTTTTGCCTTTCACGGGATCTGGGGCTCCCAACCTCCCTCTGTCCCTCCTCTCCCCAAAGCAGCAAACTCATCAAGGTGACAAAAAGTTACTTCTGTTTGCTACAGCAGCAGATTGAGCAAACACAGCCACCAGCCCAGCAACCTCTGGCAGCACATCATTTAGAACCAACAGTGCCGTACTTGCCTTCCGGGGATATTTGTATGGAGCGGTAACTTTCCTGACATGCTCCTGCAGTTCCAGAATTAATTTCTCCGTATTGTGTGACTGATAGGCAGGAGTCAGGATGATAAATGCCTTCACAACCTACAACCAAATCAGATGCAAATAAGATTCTTTGGTAATATCAAAATTTTATAGAACAACTTATATATGCCACTACACAATGGGGGATATAGAATAAGGTTGTAGGTGATCTTGAGCATTTGTAATGCATTATTAAAATCAGTTTATGATTCTTTGGTTCTCCTATTATATGCCTGTTTAATTAGTCTGTTGGGGATTTATTAGCAATATTCATTTGTTTAGCTATTTATATGCTGCTCCCCCCTCACTTTTTCCTCACAACAACCACCTTATGAGGTATGTTAGGTAGAGAGTGATAGTCGAACGGGGATTTGAACATGGTCTCCCAAACCATAGTCTACGTTAAACGCTACGTTGATAGTGCAGTGAATGACTTCTAGTAATTATGTGGGGGGGTGGTGGTTTTGGACTTCTAATAATTGTTGTTGAATGACTGGAGGAGCCAAGGGATAACTTTGCTTTTCTCATTTCATCTCTTGTAACCCCCCAAATCCCTCTTTCAGTTTTATTTCTCTGTTGTGGGACAGTTCTTCCCATTCATGCCACTTCAGTTGTTCACACTGAATCACTGCGGATAGCAGAAAATCTTGTAACTATGAACTTGGGGCTCTCTGCACACGAAGCGCAGCCGGTCCAGTGTAGAGATTCAAATGCCAGAGTAGAACCTGGGAGGCCCAAGTAGGAAGCTCAAGAAAGTGATCATAGGCGGTTGATTCCAGAAGGACTTATTTTCAAATTTGAAGAGAAAAGAGAGAAGATTGACTCCATTTTCAAAGCTCAAGACTTTTTGAAGAGGCATGCCAGTTCAGAGGAAGAGGCAGAACTCGCAAAATGGGAAGTACTGAGCGGAGAAGAAGACAGCAGCTCGGAGAGGGAGGACATGAAACCGGAAGAAGAAGGAGCAGCTAAAGGTCCATCTTATAACCTGAGGGATGTAAAAGGAAGAAACCCCAAGA
>NW_015169181.1:941380-953374 GCF_001447785.1 Gekko japonicus | reverse complement strand
CAAGTTTTATTCAGGTACTAGCTCTCCCTCCTCTGTGAGGACAGATCTGCATGTTTCCCTTCCCTCAATAGCTAGCAATCCAAGACAGTCCAGTGGTGCCTGAGCGGTGGGTGTTGCCTTCTGACACACGTCCGGTGATGTCAGGGAGTGTGGCATATGCAAATAAGTTATGCTAATGAGTTATGCTAATGAGCTTCTGCACCTCTTTTTCTACGAAATGACCCCTGGCTATCCCCCTGAATCTGTTCTCATTCTGGGGGATAGATTCAGGGCTTTTATTCTTTTGGAAAAAGAGGTGTCGGAACTCTCAAGAGGGAAATGATGTTTTCAATTTGTATACTGAAAACTCACGAACTTTTAAATTCTTTTGAAAAGAATTTTGCCGAAGAGGTTCCGGGACTCCATTCCGGCGCGTCCCCCCAGAAAAAAAAGCCTGAATTGTCTGAATAGCTAACTGTGTGAGCCTAAAAACACTGTCCGGGGAATAAGCCCCATCGGATAGACCAGAGCAGGATTCTGGGTAGACCTGCTTGGGATCACAAGCCAATCAGTTCTGCTCAGAAACTTTCCCAGGTCTGTTCGATGACGCTTAGTCCCAGGACAGGGTTCTTAGGAGTGTGCTGTTCATGTTCGCTTCCTTGTTAAAGTATCATTTTAACTTATTGTAAACTAAACTTAGCCAGATGGAGTTCCCTGAAGAGTTACAGGGAGGGATTTGGGTGGAGCAACAGTAGGAGAGAGGAAATCTGGGTGAATGTAGTTAATGAGGATGAACTAGTTATGTGGTTTTTGCTGAGCAGGGTAATATCCTTGTTGGGGGGGGAAATTCTATTGTCAAAAATAGAACAGAAGCCCCCCCCCCAGGTATGAACGTTTTGCTTGGGTAAGGGAAAATTACATACAAATTGGTCCGTGAGCCCACAGGAAGAGCCTGGTGCCCACTGACTCATCTTTGGGGCAGCATTAACCAGCTGCTGGTGGTGGAAAGCGCCATCAAGTCTGAGCTGAGGAATGGCAAGCAACCCTGTACGGTTTTTGAAGCAAGAGACGAACTGCCAGAGGTCATTTCGGGGGGGATCGCGGGGGATCGCAGTTCCCCCGGGTGAGGTACAGGGGCGGGGCACATGACGAAGCCCCGCCCCCTGCTTCCGGCGGCCCCGCTTCCGGCCCTCATTCAGCCAGGAGGAGGCAGGAGAAGAGGGAGGGTAAGTTGCTTCCTCCCTGCCTCTCCCCACCCCTGCCTGCCTGCGGCTAGGGAGGGCCTTGGCGGGGCTTCCTTGCACTCCCGCCGGCCTTGCAGGTCCACCGCCGGGCCCCTCATGGGGCTCGGCAGTGGAGCTGCAAGGCCGGCGGCGGCGGCCGGGACCGTTGGGGGCGGGGCGTGTGGCCTTATGACACACTTCCGGTGATGTCAGGGGGTGTGGCATAAGCTAATGAGTTATGCTAATGAGTTCCCCTAGCTCTTTTTCTACGAAACGACCCCTGCGAACTGCCTGCCTGTGTGTTGCGACCTTGGACTTTCTTGGTGTTCTCCCATCTAGATACTAGCCTGGGCTGACACTGCTTAGCTTCTGAGATCTGACAGAATCGGGCTAGCCAGGGCCACCCAGGTCAGGGCTGGTGGTAGAATACCATTAATACTTGTGTCTGAGTCCTTAACTACTGCCTCCAGACCAACTCTCACTTTCTTCTTCTTCGCCGGATCCCTTAAGACTACTGTCTTTTTAGAGATCGGGAATATGCTAGCCAGGGCTTTTTTTTTTGTAGAAAAAGCCCAGCAGGAACTTATTAGCATAATAGGCCACACCCATGACAACACAGTCCATTAGCATATTAGGCCACATCCCCATGCCTTCCCTTGGCTTGCCCGGGTGCCCCTTGAAGGGAAGGGAAGGCAGTGGCTGCGGGGAGCCCAGGCAAGCCGGCCCTTGGACAGGCTGGGGAAGGCACAGGGAGGCATTTAAATGCCTCCCCGATCCTTCCAGGGGCCCCACTGGCCCACCTGCCTCAGAGTCGCCGGGGGGGGGGTCCCTCTCCAGGCCTTCCCTCTGTAGCTACGCACACAGAGGTTTTGGCTGTAGTGGGCGTGGCCAACTCTGAAGCCAGCCGGAACTCCGTTCCTGTGCGTTCCTGCCCAAAAATAGCCCTGTCAGCCTAGCAACATGGCTGGAGCACCTCTGAAATAATACCCTGTGATAGACAGAGTTGTACATCACCTTGTGATAGGCAGAGTTGTACGTCAATCATAGTAATGGGCCAATAGGGTCCAACCAAGTTATTTCTCTGTGCTTTTTGTGTTTCCTTACCATTGGCTGAAGGAATCATGCATGCAAAAGATTGACTGCGAGGTTATGATTCTGTATCATGATCCTGTGCCTGTTTATTAACTCCCGGATTCCATTTCTTTTTTTAAGCGCAGGTGAGTCCCATTTCTGTCAATGGAATCTGTCTTCATGTTAGTGGTGGCACAGGATCATAGCCAACACTGGCACATCACGATTGCATTTTAACTTCTACATTGCCAATACTGGTGACAGGCTCACTACAAGTTAGGCAAACTGTTAAGAAATTGCGTACCCAGAAGATAAGATAACGTCATCAGCTCGTGCAATAAAATGGATATATCCATCTTCGTCCGCAAGTCCTCTGTCCCCAGTGATGTAGAAGTCCCCACGCTCTGTTGAGGCTGTTTTCTCTGGATCATCCTGAAAAACAATGAAATGGCTTCTTGAAGTCTGGCTCGCACACATGGGCTTATCTATTTAATGCTGGGAACTACCTCTCTGAACACTTGTGTGTCTTTCAAATCACTCTTCTACATCCATCCCTCTTTTCCGTAGTGCTTTGGCAGGCACAACCTGTTAGTCCCACCCGGCACTGGAAGTTAAGCCCAGTTTAAATGTGAAGCTTACTGGCAAAGCAACAGAGATTCCCCATGCAACTTTGCATATGCTCAAAGTCTTGCTTAAACTGCTTATTTTGGCTGTGGTCACACGGAGCATTATGCGGAGAGCTTCCTGCCCTGCTGACAAAGCACGTACAGCTATTTTGTGCAGTAGTTCAAATGGGACCTGGAGCCGGGTGCAAGGTTGCTGGCTGGGAGGTGGGCAGGGTGTTCTTTTGCCTCTCGCCAGTGTCGCACTGAAATCAGGCTGTGTGCGTCACTGGAATGAACACAGACTCTTCCTCTGTTTATTCCCTCTTCTCCCAGGGTTTTGTCTCAAATGTGAGATTGTAAGCTCCTTGGTACAGGGCCCTTTCTTCTTGTGTGGCATACACATCAAAAGCACAAATGATAGGTAACGTCCTCTTCCTTGCTACACTCTTTAGAACAATCTGAGAGTGAACTCACTATTACCATTCTCAATGCAGGGTAGCCACCTGCTGGAGAAGAGGGAAGGTATGAGCCAGTGCAATCTGATCCTAGCAACACCTGCAGAACCAGCTGTGGCTGGAAAGCCTGCCAGGGATCCTCGCACTAAATGGAGTAACGGCTGAAGGCAGGACTCTGAACTGATCTTTTAAAACAAGTTCTTTTTGAAAGTCCTCTCTGCTGACCGTGAATTCTGTGAGTTATCCGGCACATAATGAGTACTTCTTTTTGTCTCTCTGGGAGCAATTGCCAGTCAGTTTTCTTTGGACGATCACACATTTCTACTGTTTTGAGACAGAGAGAATACCGTTTCATTGTTTGTTTGTTTTTAAAGTACCCATAGGTACACTTTTATTAATTTTTCTTTTATAATCTACAACAAACAAATCTACACACTATAAACAGACACTCTACTACACATAAAATATATACCAAGAGTACAGTTACATCGTATGTTTATATCCAATTACTTAATTAATAAAAATGCTCTATTAATATAATAAAAATGCTCTATTAATAAAAATGGTCTATCAGATACTTCCCATTCTTCTGTCTTCTGTGTTCTCAAGTCCAATGTGCTATAATTGCCTAATCTTCTATTATATTTACCTTATACCAATCATAAAACTTTTTCCATGTTTTTGAAATGTTCACTCTTTGCTTAGTCTCATTTCTAAAGTCAGTTTATCATTTTCTGCTGTTTCAAAAAGTTTATTCACAAACTCCTGTTTCGTTGGTATCAACATAGTTTTCCAATATTTGGCATATAAGATTCTTGCAGCTGTCGTCATATAAACAGTCAAATACCGTTTCATTGTTCACTCTCTTTCTATTACTGATAGATACTTTTCCGACCCGAGGCTCCTTATAGCTGCTATTTCCGACTGTAAGAAAGCTTTGAATCTCCAAATTTGGACCTCCCAGCGGCATTTTGTCCGGCTTGCCCTTTGAGTCTCGGTTACCTTGCTGAGCCTGTGGATGCTTTTGGAAGTTTGAGGGAGGGTAGTGACCACTGCACCCTGACCTGGATATCCCAGGCTAGTCTGGTCTTGTCAGATCTCAGATGCTAACCAGGGTCAGCCCTGGCTAGCATTTGGTTGGGAGACCAGCAAGGAATACCAGGGTTGCAAGGAAGAGGCAGGCACTGGCAAAACCACCTCTGAACGTCTCTTCTCTTGAAAACCCTGCAGGGTTGCCATAAGTCACTTGATGGCAAAAAAGTAGACACTGCCACAAAATGGCTGCCATAGAAGGTGGGACCAGACACAAAATGGCCGCCATGGGGGCCAGTTACAAAATGTGGAAAGGTGCCAAGCCAAGCATCTTCCTAGGATGGGGGGGCAGCCTTTTCCAACTGAGCACTCCCTATAAGACAGGTGATGCCTTCTGGGGTCTTGTGAAATACCTCCTGCTCCAGTAAGGCGAAGGAGAGCCAGAAATGGCTCTTTGCTTTGGGGAAGAAGCAAGTGGGACACCAGGAAATCCATTGGAGGGCACCAAGGAACCTGTGGACACTATGTTGAGGGTTACTGCCCCACTGTCTCCCCCTTCTTTAGTGAAAATACTTTCCCATATAAGCCTGGTTCTTTCTTACCACATAGTTGGTGAAGAGACCCAATGGCCTCTTAGGTTTGATCCTGACAGCAATGTCTCCTTCCTCCCCAGGAGGCAGGGGATTCCCGTGTTCATTGATCACCTAGAAAGAAGAAGAGCTGTCGGTTCGACATTCAAGCGGTTTCTTTCAGTCTCTTTTGTAGCATGTTTGTGCTTTAATGGAAAGAGAAGTGATGCCATTTCATCTTAAAGTGCCTTACGTGTGTTATTCTGATCACAAATGTTCTGCTTATTCTGATCACCAATGTTCTGCTTATTCTGCAAGTACCAACCTGGACATCGAAGGGTGCGCATGGCTTTCCCATGAAACCTGGCTTGACTTGCATCCCTGTCAACGTCGCACATAGCATGGTCTGTGAAAAATAAAAGGCAGGTGTGGGCAGCAGAGTTGCCAACTCTAGGTGGGGAACTTCCTAGGGACTTGGGAGTGTGTGTGTGTGTGGGGGGGGAGGTAGGAGAGCGGGCTCAGCAGGGACGAGACGCCATACAGTCCACTTCCCCAAAGCTGCCATTTTCTCCAGGTTAACTGATCTCTGCCGGCTAGAGATCAGTTCTAATTCTGGGAGATCTCCAGGCCCACTTGGAAGTTGGCAAACCCAGCACAAGCATGTTGTTTCTCATATGGCTGTAATTAGGGCTCTTAGTATATAGATTTGTAGTATTGCATTTTTAAAATCTGAATGTTTATTGTGGTTTTTTCCCCCTGGTCATTGACCATAATCAATCAGTCAATCATATGGCTGCCAAAGGGTCTGATCAATCAAATGCTTCTATTCTTGTGGTGGCGATCTTCCACACTGGAATTTTTGTGAATGTAACAAACAGCTTTATCAGAGATCAAACTAGATGGCACATTGGAAGAAGATCACAAATGGATCTTCCCAGGGCTTTTTTTGTAGAAAAAGCCCAGCAGGAACTCATTAGCATAATAGGCCACACCCTGACACCACAGCTCATTAGCATATTAGGTCGCAGCCCCCTATTGCCAGAAGTGTGGTCATCCTGCCACACCCACCTTTTGCTTCTTATTCTGTTTACCTTGTTTGTTGTCAAAACCCAGGGCCTTTTTTTTTGTAGCAGGTACTCCTTTGCATGTTAGGCCACACACGCCTACTGTAGCCAATCCTAATGAGTTTCTGCTGTTGGGTGTGGCCTGTTATGCTAATGAGTTCCTGCTGGGTGTGGCCAACTCAGGAGCCAGCGGGAACTCCGTTCCTGGGCGTTCCTGCCCAAAAATAGCCCTGGATCTTCCCAAATTCTTCCCTGCAGCATGTAACCCTTGAATTAAGGGTTAGGTTAGAATTTCTTTCTTATCTTACTCCAGCATGCTACAATAATCTCACAGCAGTTTATTATTCCCCCCACCCCCGGTGATATTTTGCTGCCTGCAATGTGCAAATAATCATGTATCGACATACAGTCTCAGTCTGCCCATAGCCTTCCTGGATCTCCAGTCCTGTCTGGGCCTTCCAGTGTTCCATCGTTTCAGGGTTTATTGGCTCCCCACCACTTAAACAGATCTTCAGACTCTTGAAGTGGTAGCTGAATACAGAGAAAAAGCATCCATCCATCTATGGTAAAACCATAGTTCTCTCTAGGAATCACTGAAAACCCTATGGCTTTACCACAGAGTTTCTGGCGATTCCTAGAGAGTGACGTCACTTGTGGGATTTCATTTAGTTCATCTATCTAGTACATTCCTTTAAATCCCACCCTTCCTTCTAGAAGCTCTGTCCCGTTCCCTTGCTAATTTCTCCTCACAACAACTCTGCAGGGTAGGAAAGGTGAGAGAGTAACTTCACGACAGAGAGGGGATTTGAACCTGGATCTTGCTGATGGACGCTGTAGCGATACACCACAGTGTTTACTTCCAGGTGTTGAAAAGTATCACAGGCAATCCTAAACATTCTAAACTGGTTGATTTCAGTAGATCTAGAAGGGTGTAACTCTTTTTAGGATTGCATTGTTAGCTTCTGTATGGAAAGCGGACCAGTCCAGCTATCAGACTTTTACATTTCTTTGCAGTTGGGATTAAGGTCACTGATATTAGGATTAAAAATAACATCCTATAGGGTTGTTGGCTTTAATAACTGTTTTATTGATGGATTTTTTTGGGGGGGTGAGCTGCTTTGGATTTCATAGAATCACAGAGTTGGAAGGGGCCATACAGGCCATCTAGCCCAACCCCCTGCTCAATGCAGGATCAGCTTAGAGCATCCCCGACAAGTGTTCGTCCGGAAGACTGCCAGTGAGGGGGAACTCACCGCCTCCCTAGGCAGTTGATTCCACTGCTGAACTATTTTTACTCTATTTTGGGGGAGAAAGATGGGATAACACATAAATAACACTTGCTCCCGGGCTTCTACTGCTGTGTTTGTGCGGTGGTGCAAACGTAAGAAGGTAGCAGCACTATCTCCATCTATAGCTTCAGTGTTGTCCTTCTTACAGGATGGCCTAGAATCAGGACTGAAGCCTTCCACACTTCGGAGACAAACTGTAGCCCTCGCCACGGTACTTCCCCTGATGGGGGGATACAAGGTTTCTAAACATCCACATATCCTGTTGTTTCTTCAGGGCGCTTCCGTCAAATCTCCTCCACAGATTCATCGCTTTCCGACGTGGAAGCTCCACACGGTTCTCTCAGCACTCACCAAAGCTCCTTTCGAGCCCCTTAAGGAGGTGGATTTGCGTTGGTTAAGGATGAAGGTCATTTTCCTGGTGGCCATCACTTCTGCTCGACGCGTCTCGGAAATTAATGCCTTTTCTATAAGGTCTACACTCTGCATTTTTCATAAGGACAAAGTCGTCCTACGAACCGATCCAACGTTTCAGCCTAAGGTGTCTTCTCTTTTTCACCGATCTCAGGAAGTCTACCTCCCAACCTTCTGTCCGAACCCCACCCATGCTACGGAAAGGGTTTGGCACACGTTGGATGTCAGACGGTCGCTAAAAATTTACATTTCTAGAACTGAGTCAATAAGAAAGACAGACTATATGTTCATTAATATTTCACAACCAAGACGAGGTGAACGGATGTCTAAGTCATCCATCAGCAAGGTCCTCAAATCTTGTATTGTCGAGGCATACAAGGCCGGGGGTCTGGAAATCCCAAAAGGAATCACAGCGCATTCCTTAAGAAGTGCGTCAACCAATGCAGCGTTGGACAATCGGGCATCAGTGGATGAATTCTGTCGAGCAGCGACATGGTCCTCAATTTCAACGTTTGTTCGCCATTACAAATTGAACATTTTCGCATCAGCTGATGCAGCTTTCGGAAGACGAGTGCTCCAGCACATTTTGGATGCAACAGATGAAGATGAGAACCCACCCGTATAATAGGGGACACTGCTTTGGGAGGTCCCAATGGAGATGTCCTCCGCCTCAGAGGGAGAACGGCCCTTGGACACTTACCGTGAGGGGTCCTTCTCCTCTGAGGACAGGAGGACATCTCGGCCCTCCCATTCTTCATTCTCATCTTCGTCTCTCTATTTTTTCTTTTCATAACTCTTGTTGCTGGAGCTAAAAACTTTTCTTCCCTCTGCATATGCTGCGATCCTTCGTCTATCCTACCCTCTCTGTTTGACAGTTGGGGGTGGTATGTAATATAGTTCTAATTTTGAAGTTTATTTACAGGGAAGTTACCTAGTTAGTGTTTGTTACTGCTGGCGGAGTCCCTGAACTGAGAGGCGGGGCTATTCCCAAGGCGCCAAAAGGAAGGAGAAAAAAGTGTTTCCTGCCTCCCTGAAGGAACGATGGGAATAACCCAATGGAGATGTCCTCCTGTCCTCAGAGGAGAAGGACCCCTCACGGTAAGTGTCCAAGGGCCGTTCCCTTTCTTTTGCAAATAGAAATGGTGGTGGTGAAGGTCCCAGCCTGTGTTTTGCTGTTTGACTGCTCAATACCAAACAGAGAAGATGAGGATATTCTTACTTTTAGAACGGTTGTTGGCTCAAACTGCAGCTTGCCGTGAGCAAAGACGCAGGCCCCTTGAGTCCAAGGAGCAAACACACTGCCAAAGATAAACTTGATCCAGCCGGTATCAGACAGACCCCATATCATACTCTCAGGATTCAGGCCCATCCAGTACCTGTTAATAATGAAGCAGAAAAAACATGCTTTGTCGGCAAGCTTTTAAACTTGCCCCTGAGTGGTGGTAGTTGAATGAACGATTGCAGCAGTCAAGTTGCCTTAAAGGAATGCAGTTCCTATGGGAAAACAGCTTCTACGAAAGGGGCATCCAAACTTTTTGACCCAAGGGCCACATTGCCATAAAGCATTTGGTGGGCCAGGCAGGCTCGGGGTCTGGTGGTGGTGAAAAGTGTCATCAAGGCGTAGCCAACTTCTGGCGACCCCCGTAGAGCTTTCAGAGGTGGTTTGCCGTTGTCTGCCTCTGCGTAGCAACCCTGACCTTCTTTGGTGGTCTCCCATCCGAGTCCTAACAAGGGCTGACCCTGCTCGGCTTTTGAGGTATGACGGGATATTGCTTGACAGGGCCATCCAGGTCAGGACAGGCCCGGGGCCTACTCCATTGGTATGCCATCCATGCCCCCAGTGCTGTAGGCCCTGCAAAGGGGGCTAATCTCCCATTTAGTGATGGGCCATAGTCAGCTATGCTGCCATGGGGGTTGGGGAGTTCATTCTGTGTCTTGGTAATTGCTATTGCATTCCTATCTCTGCTGTTCTGCCTGTGCCGCAATGCTTATCTCTACAGATGTGCAGGAGGATGTTTTGTCTGGAAGTCTCCTATGTACCGTGAGAGACTCCTGCTTCCCAGCTTTCGTCACCTAACGGTTTCCTAGCTGGTTCCGCACGCGGGAGGGTAGCTAATTGGCCCATGCCGTGTGTGTGGGGGGAGGGGTATACGAATGCCCTATATCCTATTATGCTCAATGGGTTGCCGCCATTCTTAACAGTGCCTGTGTTACTGCATCTATAGCTTTGCAATAAAAGTATAACCGTTCCTGAATGTGTGTACTTCGTTGTGAGCTGTGGGTTCTGACAGGCATCTGGGTTCGTATGGCTTCACATGCCTTTGGCATGCCTGCAGTTACTTATGGGATTGCCACTGGGGTCATGGACCTTAGCTTGATCTCATTTTGATCTCATTTATTAAAAAAAATGTCTTGCATGCTAGATGAGAAGGTTCCATAGGCTGGTGGGCCATAATTTAGATGCCCCTGCTCCACAACACCTGCAAATGCTCCTCTCTGTCTCTTTAGCTTTCGGTCACATTTTTAGCTGAAAGATGAGTCCTGATTAGGAAATCCAGCAGGCTCCTCAACCCTGATGCAACTGAGCAGCAAGGTCCAGAACCAGAGCCGTTCCCTGTTTTGTGCTGTGCTCAAGGTTCAGAGTCTGAGCATCACCCCACAAATTCTCATGCCACAATCGATCCTTTGCTCTTGAACAGACTGCAACACCCCCACCGGGGCTCCCTCTCTGGAAATGGAAAGATATACCTTCCAGCTGGTACCAGCCCCAGGCCAAGACTGCAACACGAATGTTCCACCATTTTGGGGTAGCCTGTGGTGCCACTGGTGAAGTAGATGGTCATTGGGTCCTGGCTCCTAGTTTTGACTGGCTGGTGCTTGTCAGATGCAGCTCTGTAAAGAAGACGATATGTTAGTGTTTTGCTTGTCATAGTCTATGACAATGGTGCTCACTCCATGGCCCACGGAGAGCCATGTTCACTGTTGCCACATGACTGCCATGTTCCTTGGCACCATCCCACCCCTTCACCCATGCAATAAAAAATTTCTCTCCCCTCTCTTGGCAGACAAGTCCTCTCTCCTGCCTGCCCCGATTGTCCTCTCTTTTACCACCTCTTTCTAGTGCCCTCTGGCTCTTGAAGAGTTTTGCTCTGTGGTTTTAACTCTAGCCTGTAGGTCCTGGGTCACTTCTGACAAACCATCAGAGGTGCACAGCAAACACGACATCTGATCTCAGAAGAGCTGCAGGGGGCATGTGAAAGAGCCACGGAGTGAGTACCACTCTTCTACGGTGTTACGACTTCCAGGAATCTGTGTGTTGGACCGCTGAGATGAGAACGATTTCTAATTTGAGTGTTATTTGATTAGTGTTATTGATGTTTATACTTGGGTTTAAATGATTGTTATATTTATGTTTTATCTATGATATCGTAGTGTTTACTATATTGCTGTAACCTGCCCTGAGCCTTGCTATGTAGGGGAGGGTGGGCTAGAAATCAAATAAATAAATAAATAAATCTCTCATTCCTGGTATTGCAGGCCCCTACTCCCCATTTTGATTTTATTTACCCCTTGTGTGAACTGAAACGTTGATTCTGTCTGTTCATGGTGTTTTCTGTTTTCTCACACCCCATTTTCCCCCATAAAATGTACACATGTATTTCAAGATTATTTGCACATTTTGGAAATTACCAGGGAGTCGTTGCCAGCTAAATATCAGGAGAAACTTCCTAACTGTAAGAGTGGTTGAGCAGTGGAACAGTCTGCCTCGGGAGGTGGTGGATGCTCCTTCGCTGGACATTCTCAAGCGGAGGCTGGGCGACCATCTTTCGGGTCTGTTGTAGGGCTATCTTTCGGCTATGCGCCTGCAGAGTGCAGGGGGTTGGACAAGAGAGACCTGCTAGGTCCCTTCCAACTCTTAACATTCTATGATTCTATGATCAGCGTTATCCCTGCTTGGTCGTGCAGTTTCCTGGGTGATCTTGGAGCAACCAGGTCCTCTCAGCCTTGATGTACCTCAGTGGGCAGAGAAATGGAGGAAAGAAGAGCCGTTGATACCCCTCCCTGGGGTGAGTCTCATAGTTTTGGAGCTTAGAATTCACTGATCTAGGTACCGGAGAGGAAATGCTGCTGGAAGCTGTGCTCCCCTGTCCAGTCCCACCCCCCAGCATTTTTTGAACAGAATGGTTCGGTACGAGCCTTGAGGCCCTTTAATTCACTCTCATCATTGCAGAGAGCACTGAAGCTCATTGGGTGGCCTTGGGCCAGCCCCCCCCCCCCGGCCTGGGTTGGTTCCTT
>NW_015169181.1:939695-941288 GCF_001447785.1 Gekko japonicus | reverse complement strand
CTTTCCCTGCCTTGGTATTCCTGGCATGATTTCATAAGAAATTGCAGAAGAGTTGGAGGTATATGTAGGTTTAAATTTATCATTGGCAATAGTGAATAGTTTTGCTGTGTTATATGTCGGCGAAAAATTATTTTTGGTAACTGTGAATAGTGAGGATGATGAATGAAGGTCAGGCTTAGACTGAATTAAGATGCTGCAGGCTTGGTAGTCTATAAGAAAGTAGGAAAGTAGTAAAATAATGTCAAAAGTAAAAATAGAGATAAAGGTTCTAATAGAATATTAATGGAATATTAAAGTTCTAAAAAATGAAAAAGGCAGAAAGGGTAAAAAAAAAAAAAAAGGGAAAAGATAAAAATGTTAACTAGGAATTTAAGCCCCTATATTGAATGCTGGGAAAGATTGAAGGTCAAAGAAGACTGGGACGGCAAAGGATGAGATGGTTGGACAGTGTCATAGACGCAACGAACATGAAATTGAGCCAACTTCAGAGGACAGCAGAAGACAGGAGGGCCTGGCGGGAGCTGGTCCATGGGGTCGCGAAGAGTCGGACTCGACTGTGCGACTGAACAACAACAACAACAACAATTGAATGCAAAGAAATGGCAAGACATAGGAGATGGGACAGTGTACAAATATGAAAGGTTTACAATACAGATAAGAATTCAGGGTACAACTTTGATGGACCATAATCCTTAGTATGATATAGAAATATAAGTTCTCAGTTAATAAAGAGTGAATATTATGATGGAGAAAAGGGAAGATATTACTTATCAAGGATATGATGAACATGTTACTCTGTGTTGCTAGAAAGAATAAGTGTTGTGCAAGGAGTTTGTATTTATGTAATCTTGTTGACGATCTTGTATTTGTATATGATATAGGCTTATAAAATCAAATAAACAGAATTATTTCAAAAAAAAAGAAATTGCAGAAGAGTGATGCTTATCTGTACATAGCAAGAGGTCCTTTTTCTGGCAGGTGTTCTTCAGCATGCCCAAGAGCACTCATGTTCGACAAAAGAGTGCATAAAAGGCTCTTGGTTCAGGCATGCTTTCTGAGAGGCTGAGGCTGGAGAGGGCCTTGCTCCAAGAACACCAGCCCCAGGTGCCTCAGGTAGATTTTCTTTGTCAGTTGACCTTTGCCCTTCATTGCATATGGGGCAGGAAAGGATCTAGGGAACCTGAGTTCAAATCTGCACTCATCCGTGAAGCTCACCCGATAACCTTCGGTCTAGCCTACCTCACAGGGGTAGAGTTTGGATGGGAAAGTCGTGTATATCGCCTAAAGCACATTGGAGGGATGAAAACACGATAGACTTGTACGATGAGCATTGCGTATCTAATACGGTTACCAACCTCCAGGTGGTGGCTGGAGATCTGGGATTACAACTGTTTTTTGTTGTTGTTGTTGTTCAGTCGCACAGTCGAGTCTGACTCTTCGCGACCCCATGGACCAGGTCACGCCAGGCCCTCCTGTCTTCCGCCGTCCTCTGAAGTTTGCTCAACTTCATGTTCATTGCATCTATGACACTGTCTAACCATCTCATCCTTTGCCGTCCCCGTCTTCTTTGACCTTCAATCTTTCCCATTTTCA
>NW_015169181.1:938485-939366 GCF_001447785.1 Gekko japonicus | reverse complement strand
CGCCCCCCCCCAAACCCCACCCTCCTCAGGCTCCACCCCCAAAATCTCCAGGGATTTCCCAACCTGGAACTGGCAACCCTAGTGTCTTAAGTACCGCAAATTGTGTGTGAGATCTGTACAAAATAAGAGAAATGAATCTACTGGGTGAAATGAAGAACCAGAACTATTGGCTTGAATATAACAAGAAATGGGGAACATCTGATCCTTCCTAATTTGATATTTATTGAATTCTGAATCTGTGCCTACTGCTGAATTCCAAAGCACCCTCTCTGTTTCCCTGCGGGGCTCTGAGCTGAACGGAGGGGGAACGGAAGGGCTTATTTTGTTTTCTTGTGTGTGGTAACTGTTGTTAACAGAGCTGACAACAGCAGCTAACATCTTGTCTGATCCTAAAACACAAGGCACTTTGCAGTACATCAGATACAATCCCACAAAACAGCAGCACAATAACCTTCAAGCTCAGCAATTTCATTGAGTGCCCACGAGTTCTTGTATTGTGAGAAAGGGAGAAAAGTTAAGATCTCCTATTAAGACATCTTACCAAACACCCCCACACACTTGGCACTCTGGATACTAAGCAGTGAAGTTGGTTGCCTTCTGCAATCCTCCCCCCCCCTCCCCGCACTCCGGCCAACACAGGCTTGGCAAACATTTCTTTCTTTCTGTTGTAGTTTTTGCTGAGAGCAAGAAGGAAGCTTTGGGAGTGTTGTGCACGCAGACCGCCACTAGGGGTCCGCGGCGAGACAGGAGCTTGGCTCCCCTGGACAATGGGAACATAGGATCCTAGTTCCCCCCAGCTCCAACCAATAGCCACTTTGGCGGGAGATTCAAACCCTCCAATGGACTAGGGCTGTGCTGGGTGGGTGTGTATATAGTTGGCC
>NW_015169181.1:934305-937719 GCF_001447785.1 Gekko japonicus | reverse complement strand
CCAGCTGGCCATGGACTGTGCATTCACAAAGGTGGAGGAGAACCTCCTGATGCAATTTGCGTGGGGCATCAGCGACCTAAAACTGCGGAGGAAGATGATCGGGACTTCCGACATCAAGATCGACGCAGCCCTCCAACTCGCCATCGCCCACGAGGCCTCTCACCGTGACTGTCCGCTGGCGGCATCTCACAGCGTACTCCCCAACTCGGGCTCCGAGAACTCGGAGGAGGAGGTCCGCCTCGTCCTCCGGCCCTCGCACCGAAAGCCACCGAGACCTGCGGCATTGGAATCCACCAGAAAGACTACAGGACGTTCCTCGTGCGCCAGCTGCAGCAAGGTCCACGAGCGTAAATCTTGTCGATTCCGCGATGTGACGTGCCACAACTGTGGGAAACAGGGCCATCTCGCTCATGTCTGCCGGTCAAAGGGAAGCCGGCACCAGCAGCCTCCAGCTCAGGTGCGCCGCCCGGCCGCCGCCACCGACGAGACGGCAGCAGAGACGTCCAACCTCTACCACCTCACAGACCAACCATCCCTACAGGTACTACGCCTCCCGAAGGTAGAGGACACCCCGAGGATCCAATTAATGGTTTGGATCGAAGGGTCCCCCTGTCCAATGGAAGTGGACTCAGGGTCAGCGGCGTCCATCAAAGGGGGGCCCCCGCTTACGCCCATCCCATCTGAGTCTAGTGGACTTCCAAAGGAACCCAGTTCCTATCAGGGGGGTGGGGACGTTCCGGATACAGTTCCAGGGGTTTGAGGGACTGTTGGACTTGATCGTGGTAGAGGGAAATCTGGTCAGTCTGCTGAGCTGAGCCTGGTTTGCACCGCTGGGCATCACGTTTGGGCTCAGGGGAGTGCATAAATGTGTTCAGAGGGATTTTGCTGAGATTTGCGGGGAGTTCCCGGCTGTGTTCGATGGGGCTTTAGGATGCTACAAAGGGCCTCCAGTTTCCTTGCAGTTAGACCCCCTGGTGGCTCCTATCCGCATGCGGTTCCGCACAGCTCCACTCGCCATACGACTAAAAATCGACGCAGAGCTGGACCGCTTGGTGGCGCAAGGCGTCCTGGAGCCAGTTCCACGCACTATATGGGAAATGCCCATCGTAATCCCCCTCAAGACCAACGGTGAAGTCTGCATCTGTGCGGACTACAAATGCACAATTAATAAGGCCCTCCACGACCACTCCTACCCAGTTCCGGTCGTTAGTCATGTTATGGCCTCGCTAGCGGGGGCTAAGATTTTTGGGAAACTTGACCTGGCACAAGCATATCAACAGCTGCCGGTCGACGAGGCCACAGCCACGGCGCAGACCATAGTCACCCACAGGGGGGCCTTTAAGGTAAAGAGGCTACAATTCAACTGGGAGCTACTCCTCGGAATGAGATTTCAGCCGGTGGCTATGAAGAAAGGCAGTCCTTTAGGGGTGTTCGTCCCAGGCTCCTTGAGGCTGAAAAGGCCCTTCTTTCTCCCAGCGCTGGCTTTCTAGTTTGTACTCAGGGCCGGCTCACCCACTAGGCAAACTAGGCATTCGCCTAGAGTGCCAGGCCCTGGATGGGGCGCCAAGCTGTGCCTCCCCTCTCCTCCCCCCTTTGGTGGTGGTGGCGGTGGGGGGGAGGAAGCGGTGGTAGTGGCAGCAAAAGGGTGGCTGGCTCCAGCGGTCTCCAGGCCCCACCGGGAGGTTGGCATCTACGCCATAAGGCGCAGGGTGCAGAAAAACCTCGAGCCGGCCCTGTTTGTACTCCACCCTTCCGTGAAGCCTCAGGGCAGTTGGCAGTAAGACAGAGACTACTCTGCATGTTCAGTACATGCAAACTGGCCACTGATCTTTTTTCAGGGTTCTGGTTCAACCCTAACCCAGTACCATTGGAGTCAGATCATTTTTGCAACTTATTTGAACAGCATGGTGACCTTGGGCCAGTCACCCATGCAAGATATGTGTGCTTAACCCTATTCAGGCAACGGCATGGCCACATGTTTTGTGAGCACTGTAGATAGCACATGCTCCCAATCAGTTTTCCCTCTAAGCTGAGTCAGTGTGAGCCAGCTCACAGTTTTTTAGCCTCCGGCTCACACATTTTTGTCTTAGCTCAGGAAGGACGGCTCCAGAGCAAAGTGATTTTATGCAGCAGCCAAATCGCTCGCTCACCACTTTAATGCCAGTGGCTCACAAAGTAGAATTTTGCTCACAAGACTCCACAGCTTAGAGGGAGCATTGCTCCCAATATGCACAGCTGCCAAGCATTTTTTTTCCCTGGATTCCCTCCTCCCCCGGTGGTACATCAGTTGCAGCAGGAGCAACATTCACCTGAGCAGGTCGTGGAAAGACATCCATCCTTCCCTCCTGTCTTCGGAGACCAGGATCCGGCTTTTCAGGAAGTGGCAGTCGGACGCAACGGAATCTACTAATGGCGCTAAGGCATTGTTGGTTATGATGCTTTTGGCTTTGGAGGCTTGGAGCCTGTACAGGATGTCTTTAGCAGTCAACAGGACTGTAGCAGGAGCAAAGACTATGCCTGGAAGTGAAGCAAAGTGCAAACGAAAGAAATAAAGTAATGATCCACTCTGCACCCCTCCAGCCCATTCAGAGCACACAGAGTTATACTGACCGGCTCTCATGCAGCCCACGGTTACAGCCCACCACTCTGGTATCCGTGGCAGGATGACGATGACTCTGTCTCCTTTGTGTAGATCACAGACGCTGGAGAGCACGTTGGCAGCCTTCCTGGACAAGAGTCCCAGCTCCTCAAAGCTCCACTGAACCTCCTCTCCTCTCTCACTAACCCACCACAGTGCTGGATTGGGGGCTCTCTTTCCGTCCTGTCAGACACACAGGTGGTGTTTTTTTTTTAATTTAAGAAATGGGATGTAGGAAACGAGCACTCCATCGCCATACCTGGTCTCACTGTTGGAACTTAACTCTGACGTGAGTGGAGGAATTAAGGTAGCGAGACACCACAGTGTCGTGACCCTTGGGCCTGTCGCGCACTTTCAGCCTCGCTTTCCTTACAGGGGTGAGAGGGGAAGAGAACAATGTAAGTCGCCTCAAGTCCCCACTCAGGAGAAAGGCGGGATATAAACGAAGCAAATGGATAAAGTCAGGGCTATTTCTGGGCAGGAACGCACAGGAACGGAGTTCCGCCTGGCTCCCGAGTTGGCCACGCCCAGCAGGAACCCATTAGCATAATAGGCCACACCCAACAGCAGAAACTCATTAGGATTGGCTACATTAGGGGTGTGTGGCCTAACATGCAAAGGAGTTCCTGCTACAAAAAAACGCCCTGGGTTTTGACAACAAACAAGGTAAACAGAATAAGAAGCAAAAGGTGGATGTGGCTGGATGACCACACTTCTGGTAAAACAGGGGTGTGGCCTCACATGCTAATGAGCTGTGCTGTCAGGGGTGTGACCTA
>NW_015169181.1:920595-934234 GCF_001447785.1 Gekko japonicus | reverse complement strand
GTGTGGCCTAATATGCTCATGAGTTTCTGCTGTTGGGTGTGGCCTATAATGCTAATGAGTTCCTGCTGGGCTTGTTCTACAAAAAATGCCCTGAATAAAGTTGAGTGCAGAGAAGGCCAGGTTCAGATCTCTGCTCTGATCTGAGGCAAACCGGGTGACTTTGGCCCAGTCCCTCTCTCAACCTGCCTTACGGGCCCGCAAGGAGGGTAAAATGAAACAATTCAGTGGAAGTAGTTCAGTAAAGCAAATCTCCCTACCATAAAACCATCCCAATCCACATGTCAAAACAGCAGTCAATAAAACCAGCGGCACAGTACACTCACGGGCACACAAACAAACCCGAAAAGCATTAAGAAGTGGGGGAAACACGGCAAACTCAGTAAAGCAAGAATAGGGAATCAAATTTGAGTTAAACACCTGGGAGGACCGAAGTGCGTTAGTATCTAAAATTGCCCAAGTACTCTGTAGCAATAAATCTATTTCTGTCTATAGGATGCAGCGACAGTAGAAGGCAATTGGAGATCCAGAAACAACATCATAGTCCTTATAGTAACAATAAAGTAAAGGTAAAGGTTCCCTTGCTCGAAAGCCAGTCGAGTCCGACTCTAGGGTTGTGGTACTCATCTCCGTTTCAAAGCCGAAGAGCCAGCGCTGTCCAAAGACGTTATTTATCTACTCGCAATTTCTTGCTTTCGAACTGCTAGGTTGGCAGGAGCTGGAACTAGAGACGGGAGCTCACTCCATCATGCGGCACACTCTGGTCTCGAACTGCTGAACTACCGACCTTCCACAGCCTGCAGTTCAGCGTCTTAACCACTTGAGCTACCGCAGCTCCTATAGTAACAATACTGGAGATTAATTTCAATTGGTGTGCTAATTACAGTCAGCAGAAGCCCAATTGGGGTGACATTACCCAGTGTGTCTTCCTAGGTTCTTTTTTCCTGCAGTAGAAGAATATCTGCCTTTATCAGCTAAAGTAGACTAAGAGCACAAGGTGGTCACATCAGTCCATAGCCAGTCCCCAAAGCACCAGCTGTTTTGCCACACCTTTCCTTAAGACCAGCCAAAACATCACAACATACCTTTTCTCTTTGACTCCATTTATCCAGCACGTCACCTGCAAAATTAAAATGCTCAGGCACGTCCCTGGAGAGGGCTTCGAAGTCTGCGGAATCCAGAGATGCCACTCCGCTGGAGCTCTTGATTCTGTATGGCACTCCAGGGACACTAAAAGACCTGAGGACCGGCAGTCGGGCGAGAAGCTTCATTCTACCCATGGTGGCTTATTTCACCCTTCAGAGGAATACAGAACAAACAGGTCACTCCCAGTCCTTGGTTAGGTGGGAACCAGCATGGCGCTGGTGCCAGGGGATTTCAGTGGCTAATCATGATGCTTTCCAAAGGTAGAAATTCACACCCTAGAAGCTGGATGACCTTGGGTCAGTCACAGTTCTTTCAGAGCTGTTCTTTCAAGAGCAGTTCTCTCAGAGCTCTCTCAGCCCCACCTACCTCACAAGGTGTCTGTTGTGGGGAGGGGAAGGGAAGGAGATTGTAAGACTCCGAGTGAAGGGTGGAGTATAAATCCAACTTTTCTTCTTCCTTCAGCTTGTTAAGGGCCCTTGTTCAAAGGTAGAAATTCACACCCTAGAAGCTGGATGACCTTGGGTCAGTCACAGTTCTTTCAGAGCTGTTCTTTCACGAACAGTTCTCTCAGAGCTCTCTCAGCCCCACCTACCTCACAAGGTGTCTGTTGTGGGGAGGGGAAGGGAAGGAGATTGTAAGACTCCGAGTGAAGGGCGGAGTATAAATCCAACTCTTCTTCTCCCTTCAGCTTGTTAAGGGCCCCTGTTCATCATATGGGGAGGTCTAGCATGATTGAAAGACACCTGTCCATAAATATGCTCCAAAATATACATGTATATTTTCAGGTGACTGATATTTAATGAATGGTGTCCGTGACGAGTAATGGCTGCCCTCCTCCACTGGTGCTTGGACCCCTTTTGAAACTGGCTTTGTCTCATTTAGCCTCATAGCTAATTTAAGTCCCATTGCTTCCATGACTATCTTTAGCTGCATCAGAGTCCGTGTTTTAGGTTGAATTAGATTGTTTTATCTGTATAATTTCATTCCTATGTGGGGAAAAACAGTATATTATTATATAATGCTAATTTATTAATTAAAATATTTATATCCTTTCTTCTTGGTTCAAGGCGACCTGCAGTAGTAGTTATAACATTCCCAGCTAAAACCACAGATAAAATAGTAAAGGTAAAGGTTTCCCTTGCTCAAAAGCCAGTCGAATCTGACTCTAGGGATGTGGTGCTCATCTCCGTTTTCAAGCCGAAGAGCCAGCGCTGTCCAAAGACATTTCTACTTGTGATTTCTTGCCTTTGAACTGCTAGGTTAGCAGGAGCTGGGACCAGAGACGGGAGCTCACTTCATCACGCGGCACTCGGGTCTTGAACTGCTGAACTACCGGCCTTTCGGTCTGCAGCTCAGCGTCTTAACCACTTGAGCTATCGCAGCCCCCAAAGTAAAATAGCAAGCCCTAAATCCCATCAAGTGCCATTAAGTTGTAGCTGACTAATGGCGACCCCCCATGGCATTTTCAAGGCAAGAGATGAACAGAGGTGGTTTGCCGTAGCCTTCCTCTGGACTTTCTTGGTAGTTTCCCATCCAAGTACTAACCTGGGCTGACCCTGCATAGCTTCCAAGCTCTGATGAGCAGAGGCTGGTCTGGGCTCTTCAGGCTGCTATTATTATATAATCCCACCCCAAAATTAAGAGAAAATGTAATATTCTTAAATTAAAGCAAGCAAACGAACAAACAGTGTGGATATGTATATGTGCCGGTAACTTACCAGTTATTCAGGTCCTGCTTGCAGGATAGTAGAGAACCAAAAAGGAAAATCTCCAGAAAGTTACTTGGAGAAGTAGCCATCATTCAGTGCCTATAAGTAAATATTAACTTTTAATCTGTCATCTGAAAAATGCAAATTGTCTACCTTATCTCCAATTCTCCAATTCTGTGTTAACCTTTGACCACATGTACACCCACCCTTCCCCTGGTTTACCCATCTTTTCTCTAACTGCATTGGTTAAATGTTATATTAATTTATGTTAAAATTCCATTTACCTTTTCCATCCACAATTGTAATTTGTCAATGCTGCAGATCCTTGGAAATAACATGCATGAAATTCAACCTTGCATGCTATTCGCAGGCCTGTTTTCTCTCATTTGTTCTCAATCTGAAATGAGTGATGTGTTGAATGTATTTGCATCTGCAGTGTTTATCATCACATAAGCAATTGTCTGGTAGCTCCGGGTTTATTAGATGGGAATAGTGTTTGTTTGAGCCTTCCAGTTCAGTTTGGAAGGGTACAAAGAGTAAAATTCTTTTCAACCTCCACATGAAATCACACTATGGAAAGGTGGGCAGAGCAATTTACTGATAAGGGATACTGCCTTTAGTTGAAGATCCACCCCTGTGGCAAGCTACTCCCCTGTCCCTTTGGGAAAGTAAGGGCTTTTTTTTTGGTGGCTTGAGTAGAGGAAAGAAGTGGCCATAAGGGGCACGGGTGTCTGCATGCACATACTTGTACCTGTGCAACTTGCATTTAGCAGCTCAGTGGTGGAGCATCTGCTCTTCATGCAGAAGGTGCCAGGCTCAGTCCTTGACAGCTCCAGTTCAAAAGGACAAAGAGGCAGGTGCCGTGAAAGACTTATGAGACCCCAGAGAGTAGCTGCCAAACAGCATAGACAAGACCTTGCTAGACCAATAGTCTGACTCGGACGAAGACCAAGGGTGCCAGTCCCCAGGGAGTGATTGAAGATCTCCCAGAATCACCACTGGTCTCCAGAGGACAGCGATCCGTTCCCCTGGCGAAAACGGCTACTTTGGAAGGTGGGCTGTATATGGCATTCGACCCTGCTGAGATCCCTCCCCTCCCCAGGGTCCACCCCCTAAATATCCAGCAGTTTCCCAACCCAGATCTTAATGTGTCCTTTTTTTTTTTTTTAGTGTTCCAGCTGGGAAGCCTGCAAAGATGTGAGCAAAAGGGATGTTTTGTCCATCACTACCTGTAATATTGTAGCTTTGAGAGTAAGAGAATTTGGGGGGTGGGAGACCTCGTGATTCATGATGCTTTACTAGGAAGGAAGACCCTGTGTACGTGCTTACACCTCTCCTGTGTGATACAGCAGACTGCACAATATATCTGAAGAGAAACAGTTCTGGAACTTGGACTTCCGTGTGTCATGCTGTCCGAATGAGCAGATGGGAGTTTGTCCACCCCCCCACCCCCAGGCAGGATTCTAAACCTCAGTATAGTCCTGGTTGGTGGAGGGTGAAGATACACAATGCCTACACTTGTATGTTATGGCAAACCAGGGTTAGATCAAAAGCCTCCTAAAATTGGGAATCTTTCAATCATGTGCTGCACATGAAGGGAAGAAGGAGACGCCAGGGAGCATGAGAATGGGAACAAGCTGCCTATCGTGGACAGAGTTGGAATGAGGCCTATGTGTCATACTGTCTGGTTTATGGTACTCCTAAAAGGTAAAGGTTCCCTTGCTCGAAAGCCGGTCGAATCCGACTCTAGGGTTGCGGTGCTCATCTCCGTTTCAAAGCCGAAGAGCCAGCGCTGTCCGAAGACGTTTCCGTGGTCATGTGGCCGGCGTGACTAAACACCAAGGCGCACGGAACGCTGTTACTCCTAGGTACCCCTAGGGAGAGGTTTATAGAACATTTGTTAAGCCAGTGTGACATGCTGATGAGTGCTCCGGTTCCAGTATTCATTGTTTTTTATATGTAGCATTTCATGATTTTTGTTGACTTAGAATCATAGAGTCACAGAGTTGGAAGAGGCCATACAGGCCCCATGCATGATTCTATACTTTTGCTTTCCGTTGTGCTTGGTTACTGATTTTTAATAAATAAACCGGCGAACGTTCCAGATGAGAGCCTTTTACAAGTTAATCACTCCTTCTTGAGACTCTGGGTCTCAGCGTCCTTCCTTTTATGGGCCCTTGGAATCTTCCCTGCGGCGCTATTAATATTTGGAACAACTCTTGTGTCTACCAAAGTCCAGAACAGATGAGTTAGTTATTTGCCTGTTCTCAAAATCGTGGTTTCCAGAAATCCAGAAGTCCGTTGAAAGAGATACAGCTGGAAATGACACCTGTCAAACATTTACCATGTGGAGAAAGTTGTCAGGGGCTACTTCCGCACACGCACACCGAGCAAGAAGCCTTAGCATTGAAAGGGGACATTCGCGGCCTTGAGCCGGTTCTCTGGCAAGGTGGGATACAAACTGAAAATAAATAAATAATAAATTCGTACAATGCCTTGCTGATCCAGAGCTAGGGTTGCCAACTCCTAATTTCTTACCGGCAGGGGACCGTCCGTTTGGTCCGGGAGCTGCTGGCGTGGCTCCGCCCCCAGCGTGCGACATTCGCGGCCTTGAGCCGGTTCTCTGGCAAGGTGGGATACAAACTGAAAATAAATAAATAATAAATTCGTACAATGCCTTGCTGATCCAGAGCATGACTCAAGGGGGCTTGCTCTGACTCAAAGGGGGAACTGCAGGGTGACTGCAGGTGGAGCATCCTTTGGAACACTCCACCCACAAGCACTATGGGGAGAGTGGTGGCAGGGCTGGCCCAAGGATTTTGGGGGCCCTAGGTTAAGAAGAAGAAGAAGAGATTGGATTTATACCCCGACCTTCACTTGGAGTCTCAGAGCGGCTTACAAACTCCTTTCCCTTCCCCTCCCCACAACAGACACCCTGTGAGGTGGGTGGGGCTGAGAGAACTCTGACACAAACTGCTCTTTTTCAAGGACAGCTGTGCCAGAGCTTGTGACTGACCCAAGGCCACATCAGCAGGTGCAAGTGGAGGAGTGGGGAATCAAACCCAGTTCTCCCAGATTAGAGTCCGTACACTTAACCACTACACCAAACTGGTTAAGGTGCCTAGGCCCTCCCCCCCATTCCAGGGAAGAGGGGAGATGGCACCCACACTCTTTGCTGGGCCTCAGGTAGGGGGTGAAGATTGAGCCTGCTCACCTTCCCCCTCCCCGTGCCATGGGGGGTGGGAAGATGGTGTCCAAACTCTGCATTGCCCCCTCCCCCATGCTGTGGAAAGAAGCAGCAGCAAGTCTTACAGTGCAATCCTGTACAGACTTAAGCTGAAGAACTCTGCACAGGATTGCACGGTCAGTCTTCCTTTGGTTGATTCTCAGTACAGCCCTGTGAGGTAGATCATTTGCACTTGGGAAATTGTGGCTGAGGGGGATGCGGATGTGAATTGACCAAGGAAAATTTCACATTTATGTAGCAGTCAACAGATTTCTGACAAGGACGAAACAGTCAGCCAGGGAGTGTTCAAACTCAGGAAGGAGCCAATATTCCCTGGTTCAGTTCTTCTTGGGTTCATTTATATTTTTCCAGTTGAGTTCTTGGTTTTTTCACTGTTGGCTTTGTTTTGCTCATACTGTGTTTGTCTTCTCCAAGGAGCTCAGAGTAGCATATATGCTTCTCCCTGCCTCCATTTCTTCCTTATGACAACCCTGAGAGGTAGGCCAGGGTGAGAGAGAATCACCAGGCCCTGGTCACCCATGAAGCTTTGTGACTGAGTGGGGATTTGAACCTGGGTCTCGCTAGTTGTAGTCCAGCACCCTCACCACTACACTGCACTAGTTCTGTATGTATGTATGTTGGATGGTTTTATATCCAGTTTATATGGTAAAGGTAAAGGTAAAGGTTCCCTTGCTCGAAAGCCAGTCGAGTCCGATTCTAGGGTTGCGGTGCTCATCTCCGTTTCAAAGCCGAAGAGCCAGCGCTGTCCGAAGACGTTTCCGTGGTCATGTAGTCGGCATGACTAAACACCAAGGCGCACGGAACGCTGTTACCTTCCCACCGAAGTGGTCCCTATTTATCTACTTGCAATTTCTTGCTTTTGAACTGCTAGGTTGGCAGGAGCTGGGACCAGAGACGGGAGCTCACTCCGTCACGAGGCACACTCAGGTCTCGAACTGCTGAACTACCGACCTTCCACAGCCTGCAGTTCAGCGTCTTAACCACTTGAGCCACCGCAGCTCCATAATACAATTTATATAGTACATAATTTATATGTCCACTATACATATGTCATTCTGATTTATTGTCACATGTTTAATGTTGGGAAAAACATACGTTTTACAAGGCACAAGGAAACAGGTGAACATAAAGACTCACAACTGCAATTTGCACAAGGAAGACGTTAGATCACAAGGGGGCTACAAGTCGCAGAGGCGAGAAGCTCAGAACCATCCCTGCTTCTCAGTATTGCCAGCAAGAACATTGTGAAAGCTGACTGGTTCAGGTCCCACCGGATCTGTTCGGTTCACGGTGGTGGGGCTGTCCTTTGCCTCCAGGAGCCCTCCCTCCTTGGTGCTCAAGGCCTTCTGCATCAGGAGGAGGGGGCACCTTTGGGCTGGAGGACAGTGAAGCCAACAGCAGAACAGACCCACAGATCCCAACCTATTTATTTCAGATCCTCCCTCAGCGAGGCAACTGCTCAGATCTCTCCCTCTTTATTCCTAATCCTAATTTATAACCCCCTTGACTTTTAGCCTGGAGGCCCAGAGTCCAGCAGAGAAAGAGACAGGTAATCCCAGTATCAACATGGCTTGAATAATTTCCTTGGTTCTATAGGTCCGCCAAAACATCAAACATCTCCCCATTCTTTCTTCCTTAACTCATTCCTTCTGATTTTCCCTGTGATCGTCTTTGGCAATTCTCGGACAAATTCCACCTAGGGACACAAAGGAGCAAGAAATGTTGATTTTTCATCACATAGGGGAAAAAAAAACATGGTTCATTACGGTTGAGCAAAGCGTGATTCATGATGCCTGCCCAGAGTGTTTGCAGTTTCACTTGAAGTGATCGAATCCCGAGAGAGCAGAGCGGTAGAGCCGCTTTGAGTACTGCTGATCGGGAGGAGAGCAGGTTATAAATATTTTAAACTGAGAGGGTGGACGGAACTAGCTTCTGGTGTGTGTGTGGAGCAGGGGTGCCAGTCAGTGCTTTCTTCCATAATTTAAAAAAAAAAAATAACGGATGTCCCCTTAGGGCGCAAGATCAAGCTAATGCTGCGGCAAACCTGGGCATCGTTGAAATGCTGCAAGATTCATTTTGGGGCAAGACTCAAGTGCAGTAGCACCTTTAAGGCCAAGAAGGTTTCCTGCTTTAGAAAGCCAAAGCCCCCTTTATCAGATACCCCCTGGAAATCCTGTTGGTCTTTACGGTGCTACTGAACTCAAATCTTGCTCTTCTACTGCAGACCAACATGACTGCCCACCTGGAACTAAGATTCCTTTTGGTTTTCTGCATGTCATGGAAGGAATGCCTGCCTCCATCTGTCTTGAGTGAAAGGGGGTGATTTCCCACAAGCGCTGCTCCGCGCTCACTCCTCCCTTTTGCCCCATGGTACATGTCAATTTCACACAAGCTGCTGCGCGGCTGCATTTTGCCCCGCAGCTTCGTGCGATTTCCCCCACGTCTACTCAATCCTCAAAAACAGGATTGAGCCGATTTGGAAAAGTACAAGATGGCTGAAAGCGGTGGCATTAAAAGAAAATGTTTTAAAATTGGTGCATCGGTGGCATATGGCGCCGGAGAGACTAGCACGAATTTACCCAGGATTAAATAGTGTGTGCTGGAAATGTAAGGTCGAGGTGGGCACATATCATGTCTGGTAGACGTGTAGTGAAGTAAAATAGTACTGGAAGGAGGTTCAAATGATGTTAACACAAATAACTAACTTACAAATCCCGCTAGACCCAGAAATATTTCTTTTGAATATTTTCCCTGACAAGTGGAAAAAAGTTGAAATGTATGTAGTATTACATTTAGTAACGGCAGCAAGAATAGTGCTTGCAAAATTCTGGAAAAATGAACAGGTACCGAACAGATGGGACTTTATTAGTAAAGTGACTGAAGTGGTGGAAATGGATAATCTAACACAAAAGTTGCATGGAAATATGAATTCAACATTTCAAACAGTCTGGTCACAAGTTTATAAATGGCTGGAGCACAAGGCAACCTTATAATTTAGTTCTGAAAATGGTAACCCCAGGAAAAGAAAGGATGGAGTAGCATCTGTTTTTTGTGTTATATGTCTGATGAGAATTTTGTGTTTTGTTGGCTGTGTTTTGTTGGACAGGCCAACGGTGAATGTATGTGTATATGAATGATACCAATAATAACAATAAAAACAATATTAAAAAAAACAAAACAGGATTGAGTAGACACGGGGGAAATCGCACGAAGCTGCTGGGCAATATGTGGGCGTGCAGCAGCTTGTGTGAAACTGACACGTACCATTCGGGCCAAAGAGAAGAGTGAGCGCAGAGCAGCACTTGTGGGAAATCACCCAGGAATGTCACTGAGGCTTTGTTTGATAAGGAAGTTCTGACTGATGGTTTCCAGGGTCTTCACCCCGTCTCTGGATATGCTTCCGTTCCTTGAGCATACTTACTTTCCTTGGATATTTGTATGGAGCGGTAACCTTCTTGACATGTTCTTGAAGCTCGCGAGTTAATTTTTCCTTATCTTGGGATGTATAGTTCAAGGACAAGACGATAAAAGCCTTCACTACCTGCAAGGCAAATTTGACACAAGCACCAATGCTCAGATATGAAGGTTGTTGTAACCTTAGTTTCCTGCTTAGGCCCTGATACATTCCTGAAACTTTCTAGAAGTCTTTAAAATGAAATTGCCAGAATTTGTCTCTGTAAGACGCCATTCAGGGCAGGGGATTTAACTCCTGATGTTTTTAATAATCCATCTGCCACTGGAATGACCACTTTCCATTCCATTCTGGGCCACCACACAAGTTCTTTGTCCTTACTGTTGTTGCACTATCAGCGCAGACTACATGAAGACACTCCCTGTCCTGGCTTACAATGTAAAATTTGATGTACTGTTGCTGGGGATCCAGACACCTTCCTTTTGAGTGCAAGAATACCGCCATATCCTAGCACTGAAATTTCAAAAGCCATTGCAGCCAAAATGTGATTTCCTAACCTCCATCCATCCATTAGCAGGCCAGTTTCAACAGCCCGCATTGTGTGATTTCATTGCATCGTTGTGTAACTCTGAATGAGTGATGAATGACAGACGATCCATAGGCGGCATTTTGTTCTGTGGGTGAAGGTAAATGTGACACAACGGCCTGCCCTGAATGCTGTTTGCCCTGGTTCAGAGACAGCGGGGAAGTGTTTGCTGCAAGAGACTGCCCTGACTGCAGCCCTCTCAAAGTCTGCCATAGAATTCATTGGGAGCCACTGAATTCTGCAGGAAGACATTGGAAATTCAGGGTAACTGAAAGTGAGAGAGTACCAATTACCTGAGTACTTCTCTAATCTGAAGGATTATCCCCTTTATGTCCCTTCTAGTAATTTCTTCTAGTGCAATTAGGGGCCTCCCGGAGCGTCCCATTGGCGGTATGGATTTCCCCTTTGCAGTCTTTTTTTTTTTTTTTTGGGCAGGGATCGCCAATAGACTCTGTTTTGAGGGTCCTCAAATATTACAGTATTGGTCTGTGTTCACAGACTTGACTGTGTTCCTGATGCGTCTGGTGGATTTTTTGATGTTAATAGATGTTGGGTTTTTTAGACCTCCTTGAGTTTCCTCTGAAAAAGGTGGTTTTGTACATATTTTAGGGCTTCAGTAAATCAACTAATGTTATAGAACAACAGTCCCTCCCAGGTTCACCACATGGGCCATGGGCACCAGTCAGGTGTGTATCCGACAGGGCTCTTTTTGTAGCAGGAACTCCTTTGCATATTAGGCCACCCCCCTAATGTAGCCAATCCTCCAAGAGCTTACAGAGCTCTTCTTACAGGAGCTACTGTAAGCTCTTGGAGGATTGGCTGCATTAGGGGTGTGTTACTTAATATGCAAATGAGTACCTGCTACAAAAACTATCCGATATACCTCCAACCTTGGCATTTCAGAGACTCATCTCTCCATCAGTGAGTATGTTTTGGACCAAAGTCTAATTTGCACCATGGGTTCCCAAACATTTAAGCAGGAGGACTGAGCGGAGAGCAAGAGATGCCACCGTGCACTCTTCCTTACCTCTCCCCTGAACGGGTCCGGGCTGCTGACGGCAGCGGCTTCTGCCACTGCTGGGTGCTCTAATAGAGCACTTTCCACTTCAAATGGTCCGATGCGATACCTGAGAAAGGAGAGGAAACACAAATCAACTCGGGGGGGGGAGTGATTTATCTAGAGAGAGGTGAAAAGGGAAGAATGTATCGGCTGCATTTGTTATAACTTGGGATGCGTTAGGGGTCTTACAGAATTAAGTTATGTCCGAAAGGAATCATGGCTAAATTGTGCAGACCAGTGTGGTGCTAAACAATCTTTGGATTCGCTGGACTGGAGGCTCCTGGGTCGGCCTCCATGGTTTCTGCTGTTTGCAGTGACCTTTTCCTACCACGAGTTCCCCCTCTCCTTCACAGGGAATGTTTTACAGCAAGGGGGGGGGTGTCATCAGGTGAGGTGGCAGTCCCAAGGGGAAGCTTCGAGGCACTTGGTATTCCTTGGGGAAAGCTTGGGAAGACCCAAGATTTTCCTGAGAAAGTTTTTCAGGGAAAATAAGTAATTATGAGATGAGCCAGTTGGGAGCCAATCTATTTGTAATTACAACATTTTTTTTTTAATTCAAGGAAATGTCCATTCTTTTCCTGCTAAAATCAAAAAGCAATGATTTGTCATTCACCCCCGTCCACCCCCCACCCCCAGTCCATGAGATAGCCAGGCAATCCGGAATGGGGAGTGATTTCAGTTCACCATCTGGAGTTTTAACTTGATTTAGTGGTGCTGTTGTATTTTAATTGTAGAGTTTTTATGTTTTTGTTTACTGCTGTACATCACCCAGAGCCCTGCGGCAGCAGGGATGGGCAATGCAAAATAAATAAATAACCCATTCCAGTGTGTAGTGGCGAGAGTGTCAGATGAGGATACACAGGTCTGAGGTTAGAATCCCCACTCTACCATGGAAGCTTGCTGGGTGACCCTGCATCTGTCATGCGCCATCAGCTTAACCTCCCTCGCAGGGTTGTTGTGAGGGTAAAATGGAAGAGAGAACAATGTAAGCTGCTTTGGGTCCCCTTTGGGGAGAAAGGCCAGGGTATACATAAAGTAAATAAGACATAATAATCTCAGCCATTCCAGTTATCAAGGAAATAGCTGCGGCTAATATATGATAATTATAGTATGCATGCAGTTTTTAAAATAATGAAGTATGGCTTGTTTTAAATTGGTTTCGTTATCTTGATGCTTGTTCGGGGCTGTACTATCGGTGTGGTACTTTAGGACATCCTGTTTCATTGTAAACCTGCCTCAATTCACTCTAGGTGAGGAAAACGGGTATGAAAACGTTTTAAAACCTAAAACAAAATATGAAGATGTTACTTTGTTTATGCAAACCCCCCAAAGGAAACCCACCCTCCTAAATGAATAAAACAAACCCTGCAGAATTCATGATATCGTCATCTCTTCCAACAAACCAAATGTATCCATCCTCGTCCTTCCTTCCTCGGTCCCCTGTAATGTAAAAAGAACCCCGTTCCGTTGCAGCCGTTTTCTCCGGGTTATCCTAATGGAACATTTCAGGAAGAGGAGAATTAACCATGGATGCGTTTGAATGACCAGCTCAGTCGCAGCCTACGTAAAATTGGAGCGGCCCAGCCCATTGCAGCCTCTAATCAGCTGCTGTGTGGGGCCAAACCAGACATTACGATGTCCACAGGTCTGGCGCCATTTTAGAGAAGAATTTGGTGGTTTAAAAATGCCACAAGCCTGCAGCGCAATGGGACCAGGAGATCTTGCGGTCCCAGCCCCCACCCCACTCCCCAAGCCTTTTCAAGTTCCAAAAGAGCCTCAAGGCATTTTTAAATGTCCGAGTAGTTCTCTAAAATGGTGTCAGGCATGCACAGCTCAGACCGGTGGAGAAAAGGACAGAGAAGCTAAATTCGAGCTATCTTTAAAACAAATCAAGAAATCATCTTCATTTGAAAAAGAAATCAATTTTTTTTAATGACAGCAAATTTACCCGTTTTGGGATTTTTAAATCATATTTTACTTAGGGAGTGGAGCGATGTTACGGCCTTAGTGTTATCTGTAGTAACAACTGGACCCATCTGAGGTCCCTGGAGGTGACACGCGTATTGGTCTCACTTGTGCGCCAGGCAGTAACCAATAAACACACGCTAAAAAATGTACAGGTCTTCCCAGATCTCATCAGATCTGGGAAGCTAAGCAGGGCCTGCCTGGCTAGTATTTGGATGGGAGACCTCCAAGGAATCCCAGGGTTGCGACACGGAGGCAGGCAGTGGGAAACCACCTACGGGATTGCCGTAGGACAGCTGTGACTTGACAGCACTTCCCACCCCACCAAGCAGGGTCAGTTAGGATAGGAAACCACCAAGGATTTCCCTGGTTGCTAGGCAGAGGAAGGCCTTTGTTAAGTCTCTCTTGCCTTCAAACCCCTACCGAGTTGCCATACGTCGACTGCAGCTTGATGGCACTTTCACACACACACGTACACACACGCACACTGCTGTTCTCCAGTGCATAGCTGGATTTC
>NW_015169181.1:914350-918111 GCF_001447785.1 Gekko japonicus | reverse complement strand
TAGAAGTCAGCTGTAACTCATGACTTAAAATGTCCCCCAAAGAATAAAAATAAAGCTTAATTTCTGAGCACCTACCGTTTCTGTCTGCCCGTACATTTCATAGATGTCCAGCCCTGTCTTGGTTTTCCACTGCTCCATCACTTCAGGGTTCAGCGGCTCCCCTCCACTTAGACAGTACTTCAGACTCATGAACTTGTAGCTGAAAGAGGATGCATAGATCAGTTAAGAAGAAGAGATTGGATTTATACCCCGCCCTTTCAGGGTGCAGCTGCTCCACTCCACTGAGACAGTACTTCAGACTCATGAACTTGTAGCTGAAAGAGGATGCATAGATCAGTTAAGAAGAAGAGATTGGATTTATACCCCGCCCTTCACTACCCAAAGGAGTCTCAGAGCAGTTGACAATCTCCTTCCCTTCCCCTCTCTGCAACAGATGCCCTGTGAGGTAGGTGGGGCTGAGAGAGCTCCCTTGGGAACTGCCCTTGAGAGAACAGCTCTGAAAGAACTTATGACTGACCCAAGGTCACATCAGCAGCTGCATGTGGAGGAGTGGGGAATCAAACCTGGTTCTCCCAGATTACTCTGCGCTCTTAAACACTACACCAAACTGGCTAATAATCTGGGGTATGTTAGAAACACAGAATCAAAGTGGCAGCTGCTGCGGTGAAAAAGAGTGTCTGATTGGTACCAGGGGGTTAAATTTCTGCTTGGGCACACAGCTTCCTGGGTGACCTTGGGATAGTTGCTTAACCTACCTGATAGTGTCCACTTAACCTACTTGATAGGGTTGTTGTGAAGATAAAAGGGGACAGCCATGTATTGTTTGGAGGAATGGTGAGATAAAAGTGTCATAACAGTTTTCTAGCAGCATCCCCATGATGCTTAGTCTGGAAAGAGCCAGGAATCTTGAAACTGCAATCTTGACATACACTAAGACCACTCATGTTGCTGACATCCTTAGGATATGTAATAGGAATAAGGCCCATTGTGGAAATAAATACAGTGAGCTCTAGTAGGAGGCTCTGGGTGGGTGCCCTGGCCTTGGGCACTCAGTATCAGTTTGCTGTGGTAACATCAGCAGGGTATAATGACACAGAGTCCACTGTTTTCTCCAGGGGAACTGATCTCTGCCATCTGGAGATGGGAGTAAGCAGTGAAGTGGCTAAATTTGCGGATGATACAAAGTTGTTCAGGGTGGTGAAAACCAGTGAGGATTGTGAGGCACTCCAAGGGGATCTGTCAAGGATGGGCGAGTGGGCGTCAACATGGCAAATGGGGTTCAATGTGGCCAAGTGCAAGGTGATGCACATTGGAGCCAAAAATCCTAAATATAAATACACATTGATGGGGTCTGAACTGGCAGAGACTGAGCAAGAGAGAGATCTTGGAGTTGTAGTAGATAACTCACTGAAAATGTCGAGACAGTGTGTGACTGCAATAAAGAAGGCCAATGCTATGCTGGGGATTATTAGGAAGGGTATTGAAAACAGATCAGCCAATATAATAATGCCCCTATATAAATCAATGGTGAGACCTCATTTGGAATACTGTGTGCAGTTCTGGGCACCACACCTTAAAAAGGATATTATAGCTTTGGAAAAAGTGCAGAAAAGGGCAACTCGAATGATAAAAGGGTTGGAACACTTTCCCTATGAGGAAAGGTTAAAGCGCTTAGGGCTCTTTAGCTTGGAGAAAAGACGACTGAGGGGTGACATGATCGAGGTTTATAAGATTATGCATGGGAAAGAGCAGGTAAAGAAAGAGGTACTTTTCTCCCTTTCTCACAATACAAGAACCCGTGGGCACTCCATGAAATTGCTGAGCGGTCGGGTTAGAACGGATAAAAGGAAGTACTTCTTCACCCAAAGAGTGATTAACACATGGAATTCACTGCCACAGGAAGTGGTGGGTGCTACAAGCATGGACGGCTTCAAAAGGGAATTAGATAAGCATATGGAGCAGAGGTCCATCAGTGGCTATTAGCCACAGTGATGGTTCTCCAGGAGAATATAACTGCTTTGGAGGGTGGAGTTTATGGCATTCTATTCAGCTGAGGCCTCTCTGCTCCCCAAACTCTGGCTTCCGTAGATTTCACCACAAAATCTCCAGGAATCTCCCAACCTGGAGCTGGCAACCCTAGGCAGGACTGGCCCCAATGAGTTCCCCACAAAGGGCCTCCTGCCTTTGCCTTTTACTGACAGAACCAAGCTTAGGTGCCTAGCAACAGCCACTGTGGGAAATATATATATTAATATATATATGAGACATCTGCAGTAGAGGAGAGTTGCAGGGTAACCTGTGTTTCTGACTTTTCCAGGTCTTTGCATGTCCTGGGTAATTTAGAGGAAACTCTTTTCATTGACACGAAGTTTGAGTCCAGTGTCACTTTTAAGAGTAACAAAGTTTAATTCTGGGTATAAGCTTTCGTGTGCAGTGTGTGCACACGAAAGCTTATACCCAAAATTAAACTTTGCTGGTCTCAAAGGTGCCACTGGATTCAAACTTTGTTATGTTGCTTCAGACCAGCATGGCTACCCACCTGAATCTATCTTCACTGACACAGTTAGAAATGCTTAGCTATTCTTTGCAAAGAGCAAGCCAGTGTGGTGTGTGGTGGTTAGAATGTTGGCCTCAGGCTAGGTAAACCCATCTTCAGTTCCCCCACTCAGCCAGCCAAGAATTCCAGTGGGTCATTGTGGACTAGTCCCTGTTGTTCAGCCCATCCTACTTCAGAGGGAGGACAACATGAAGGGGAGTCAGGTCTGCCATCCTGAGCTGCTTAGAGGAAGGGTGAGTGAGAAATGTAACGGGCTGTGGGCTGTTTGGGGTGACTTTGCATGTGCAGCCATGGGGTGTGAGGTGGGATGATGCATGGTGGAATATAACCCTTTGCAGAAAGCAGTTTCCTAAGGTACCTGGTAAGATCACTTTGCACCAACATGCGGAACAAGGTCGGAACGCCCAATATGGCAGTAACGGGAAATCGGGAGAGAGTCTAAAAAGGGAAACAAATTTGGTGCATGAGTTGCATGGGCTAAGGTAACCCAATGGCTGAATCAATAGAGAATCATGCTAAATCATGCCATCACATTAAAATTAAAAAATTGAAATGTTGGACCTGGGAAGAGGGATCTCTGATGGGTTATCATTAAATATTCTGACATCCCACAATTTTCTGATGTAGATGGACAGTGTTTTATGCTAGTGGAAGTGATTGACTAAGAAAATCTGTATAACTGCCTCTCCAGACTTGCTTGATTCTGCTAAAACAATAGAACGAACCCAACCAAGACAATAAAAACAAGACAATAAAAGAAATCACACCAATAATAAGAAATCACACAAATCTTTAAAAACAAGGTGAGCAGATCAAAACACTGAACCAGGGCATGAAAGCAGGTAAAGAAAGAGAGGGGTTTAAAAGAGGGGTTTGCAGTGTTGGCACATCTTTGAGGCTCGGAAGACTCACAAATGGAAATTAAAATAGCATAAATACAATTATTCCCTTTCCCCATTTAATCCTGATTGCTGACAGAAATATGAAAGGAGAATAGGCGTGGTCATCTTACATTCAGGAGGGTGGTTGAATCCACTTGTGGCAAGTGGTGGACAAAGACACAGGACCCAAGAGCCCAGGGGTCAAAGAGAGATCCTATTGAAGCAACCACCCAGCCGGTATCTGTTGTGCACCACATCGTATCCGATGGTGTTAAGTCCAGCCAGTATCTGATAGAGGGAAAGCGGGTTGGTGATAAAGGACG
>NW_015169181.1:899398-914321 GCF_001447785.1 Gekko japonicus | reverse complement strand
GGTTGCCAACTCCACCCTCCAAACCAGCCATTTTGTCCTGGGTAACAATTGCTGCCAATCTCCAGGTGAGAGGGGGGGGCGACGTCTCGCTACCCCCCAGAGCCTAGTTGAAAGGCTCCTAGCTATGGGACTTTTGAGAGGTAGCCTCTTCACCAGCGCGATGCTGGGGAATCAAGGCGCTTCTCTGTCCTGACAGTCCTCCTGCTGTGTGTTCGTATGGAACTAGTGACGCTGACCAGGACAAGCGCTGGAGATAGAGCGGTTTAAATGGAGTTACAGCGAGGTTGCAATACCGACTATGAACTGTCAGTCGGATTAGAGCATAATTGACAATTTAAAAAGAAAGCTCCCACCCCATGGACTAGAGAGTAAAGCAAGCGGGGGAGGGGCCCCTCCCATGCGCACAAATTAAAAAGTGAGATCCGAGGGGGGAGCAGAAGTAAAAATGCTGAAATCTGTTGGGAGAGACTTACCATACGGATGAGCGTATGAGCATACATTCAGAGACTTTAGCAAATTTCCGGAAAGTAAACAATCCATAAAGATGGCGGGGAAGAGGACAGAGAAAGAAAAACTTTTAAAAGCAAAAGTAGCTGGGAGCCCTCATCCGGAAGAAACCACCAAGTTGGCTAAAACGTTGGCAGAATCCCTGCGCCCCCTGCTGGACCAGATGACTAATCTCAAGGAACAGCTGTCAATGATGAATCAAAGCATCGCTACTCAGCAGCTTCAATTGAACGAGACTCTTAAAATCACGGAGCAAACAGCTGAGAAAGTGAAAGAAGTTGATGCCAGTACCCAAAAGGTGAAGAAAAAGGTGCAAAAACTGGAAAAGAAGCAAGTCTCTACAGAAGAACAACGTTTACAGCTACAAATGGAGAAGGCAAACCTGGTCCTTCGATTCCAAGGTGTCCCAGAATCCAAAGGCGAGAATCTGAAGCAAATTATGAGCAAAGCATTAGCCCCGGTGACAGATTTGAAGGCGGAATACCTTACGGCGAGATGGATGTTGCCTACAGGTCTTATTCCAAATATATAAAGAAGAATAATCTGCCTTGGGAAATAGTAATGAGATTCTCGAAGAGTCATGTGAGGGATTCTATCCTGAGAGTGACTGCATGGTCACCCTTAAAAATTGGGGACAATAATATCAGGATCTTGAAAGATATTCCATTTGAAATAAGACAAAGGAGAAAGAAATATAAAGATTTAATTCTTTTTCTTCAAACAAATGCAATCGTGTACAGGTGGTTAATTCCAGAGGATGTAACCTTCAAACTTCAGGATAAAAAAGAAAAGATTGACTCTGTTTCCAAAACACCGGCGTTTTTGAGAATCCAGTTGGGTGACCCAGAGGAGGAGGATAAAGAGGAGAAAGACAGCAAGTCCAGTGGCGAGTTGGACTCGGGGTCTTCAGGAGAGGACTCCCTTTCTGAAAAAGGGGCGGCTGCCCCTAAAAGTCCATACAAACTGAGGAAAAGACAAGATAACAAAAAATGAAGGCTGAAGGACTCTGAATTGTGCCTTTATAGCTTTTAATAATGAGATGCTCTGGGGTTTCTCTCTAACAGTTAAATCTAAGATTTAAAAGATATTTTTGTATATCTGACTAAGTTCAAAAGATATTAGCGATTTAAGGAAAGATTTTGTACTCAAGCTGTTGTAATGATCTCTTGGGGTTTTAGTTAGTAGTGGTTATCTTTTCTTTCTCCTTAATTGTAGTTCCCTTCCCCTATCTTCGTTGTAGTTTGTAGTCCAATTAAAAATGCAATAAAAAAATCCCCTTTGCGGGGGCCAAAAAGAAGAAGAAGAACACACATCAAAGAAAGCTTGTTGTCCATATACCTGTCATGCCTGATGGGTCTGAAACCCATGCTTCCTTGAGAATGCTCAACCATCTTGGGTGCACCTGTTGTTCCACTGGTAAAAAAAGTCACCATTGGGTCTTGAAGTTTTGTTTTCACACAGGTGTGGTCAGCAGAGGCCTCTCTGTGGAAAAAACAGCATCATGGAGGTTAAAGGATCTGTCTCTGCATGGAGCTCAAGGGTGGGGGGTTGTACATCATCCCCTCTTCCATTCTGCCCTTGCGACATCCTTTCAAGGTAGGCTCGGCTGAGGGAAAATGACCTGGGTGACCTTCAAAAGTGAAGTCCAATTTTTAGCATGCAGCGTTCGGGTTCCCCAAATTGGACTTTGAAACAGAGAGTTAAACAGGTGCAAGGGAACCCTTTCCCTAACTGCATGGCCCCCTTGATTTGGATGGGGACCACATGGAGGGATCAGCCTCCCCCCCCATGCTGTTTTGCTGGCCTGAAAGCACTTCAGGGGGTGCTCTTTGCTCTATTTGGGGACAGCACATGTACTCATTGGCAAATTTTGGTAAAATGTTAGGGGGATGTGAGAGGGATATCCCCGCTCAGCCACAAAGCTTGTTGGGTGGTCTTTCACCAGTCCGTCTTTCTTCATATAAACAACCTCACGGCTTTGTTGTGAGGATAAAGCTGAGGAAAGGAGAACTGTGTGCACTACTTTGACCTCCTTGGGAAAAAGCCAGGACAAAAATTGATTAAGCAGATAGGTAAGAGGACGTGGTCCCCACCAATGTTCCCTCTAAGCTTGTGAGCTAAAATTCTACCTTGTGAGCTGCCGGCAATAAAGTTGTGAGCGAGCGATTTGGCTGCTGCATCAATTAGTTTGCTCTGGAGCCCTCCTTCCTGAGCTGAGACGAAAATGTGTGAGCCAGAGGCTAAAAAACTGTGAGCTAGCTCACACTAACTCAGCTTAGAGGGTACAGTGGTCCCCACGTATCATGGAGCTATGACTGCAGAAGACACACAATGAGGACTACTTACTTGCAGAGGCCACTGAAGTTCAGCCACCCGTCTCTCTTGCCTTCAGACACCATCAGTTTGGTTTCCAGGAAGGGGCACTCGGCCGCCACAGAGTCCACGGCAGGTGCTAGAGCATCCGTAGTGATGATGCATCTGGCCCGGGAAGCCTGGAGCCTGTACTGGATGTCTTTGGCTGTCAACTGGGATGTCCCGGGGATGGCAACGACGCCTGCCAGAACGAGAGAGAAGCACAGAAGGCAGCTTGCACTGTGGCCCTCACAGTTTGGGCGGTTCACTGTTGGTGGACCGTTGGCTGTTGCGCAGAATGGAACGTTATTTAATTTTGCGACAACCCCAGTTCAGTGTGAAAGTTCAGCTCCCTTTTATGGCTTCTCCACGCTTGGGACAAAATGGCTGTCATTCTTCCGTCCCCCACCCCACTCCAATGGTATCATTTGACATAAACTATCGTTTAAATCAATGCCTCTGTTTGCATCTAAACCACATGGCAGAAACAGACGAAAAAGGCAAATTTCCCAAAGGTCACAGACAGGATGAAAATCGCTGTGCGTGCAAGTACCCCCCCCCACCCCCGTGCATGTGCATTTGTACACCCCTGCTGAGCCGCTGGGTGGGAAGGCAGTATGGGACAGCCCACTTTCACCAAACCTCAAAACCTCAACCAGGGTCAGTATTTGAATGGGAGACCAGCACCGAGGAAGACTCTGCAGAGGGAGGCCATGGCAAACCATCCCTGCTTCTCGCTTGCCTTGAAAGCCCGTTGCCGGGGTCGCCATAAGTCAGTTGTGACTAGGGTTGCCAAGTCCCCCCCCCGAGAGGCCAATTCCCAGCTGGCCCGGATCAGGCCACTAGGGGGAACCCCACCCCCAAAGTGTGTGACGTGCCCGGCGTGAACATGTCACCCGGAGGTGACCTCATTGTGTCGGGCACATTGTGTGGCAACGCCCCCAACATGATGACGTCACTTCTGGGTTGCATCATTGCGGCGCGCGCGCTTCACGCATGTGCCAGAGGACTCCCGGGAACGTCCTGGATTCCCCCCACTATTTCTTGAGTAGGACTTGGCAACCCTAGTTGTGACCTGAGGGGATTTATGTACATATTGAGCAGCCAGCTCATCACTTCTGGGTTGCATCATTGTAGCGCGCGCGCTTTATGTACATATTGAGCAGCCAGCTCATTACATGTGACTTCCAGAACGGTCCCTGCCACAGCTACTCTCAGCAAACCAGTGTTCTGTTATGTTCTGCTAGCTTTTGCAGTCTCTTTTTTCAATTATTATTGACCTGTCCTCATGCACGCCACAGTCACCAACCACCATTCTGGGATCCGGGGGAGAATGATGATGAGCCTGTCTCCTTTTCGCAGCCCGCAGTGGTCCGAGAGAACGTTGGCCGCTTTCCTGGACAGGGCTCCCAGCTCCTCAAAACTCCACCTGACTTCACCTCCTCTGCCGTTTATCCACCAGAACGCTGGGTTGGGAGGTCTCTTTCCATCCTGTGCAGTGGATACACACGGGTGTGGGAAATGGTTTGCTTGCTTCTTCATTGAGCATACGGACATATGAACATTTTTGTGTGTACAAATAACTCCCTAATGCCCTCTACTGTCGCGCACCCAGCCTCCAGAGCCCATTAAGGGGGGGGGGGTCAATCTGTACAGCCTGCACTGTGTGTCCCAGCCAATGCCTAGATGCCAGTAGCCAGTTGTGTCAGTTATGTTCTTTTTGGCAGTACAGTCAAGCATACATAGTGCATAGTCCTTGTTGTGGGGAAGGTGAAACCCCCCCCCCCAGGGCCTATCAGCCAATCAGAACCCATGGTGAAATTCCTTCCCGGCCCTGTAAACCAGCAACCCCCTGTGAACATAGCAAGGGTGAAATGGCAACAACAGAAATAGTATTCCAGAACCTGGGGTGGACAGGTTGGTTTGCTTCGAATGCCCAGTGCATTTTAAACTTTAACTTTGGACCCCATTGGAGCCTGCAGCCCTCAGGTCTGCTGGACCCACCTTTCCCCCATCCATTCTGCTGGCCGGTGGAGTTGAGGCTGCCGAAGGCTGCCTGGGAGCCTGCTGGCTGAGAGCCAATCTTGGGAACCATTGCCCGGAGTCGTCCTGTTCTCCCACCCACCCACTGCACCTTAAGAAGTAGAAGAGGCTGAACTTATACCCCACCCTTCAGTACCCAGAGGAGTCTCAGAGTGGCTTACAATCCCTTTCCCTCCCCACAACAGACTCCCTGTGAGGTAGGTGGGGCTGAGAGAGCTCTCTTGAGAACTACCCTTGAGAGAACAGCTTACGACTGACCCAAGGTCACATCAGCAGCTGCATGTAGAGGAGAGGGGAATCAAATCCGGTCCTCCCAGATTAGAGTCCATGCTCTTAACCACTGAAAAGTAAAGGTTTCCCTTGCTCAAAAGCCAGTCGAATCCAACTCTTGGGGGTGGTGCTCATCTCCGTTTCCAAGCCGAAGAGCCAGCGTTGTCTGAAGACTACTCTGTGGTCATGTGGCCGGCGTGACTAAATGCCGAGGCGCACGGAGCACTGTTCCCTTCCCACCGAAGTGGTACCTATTTATCTACTTGCAATTTTTTGCTTTCAAACTGCGAGGTCGGCAGGAGCTGGGGCCAGAGACGGGAGCTCACTCCGTCATGCGGCAACCCGGGTCTCGAACTGCTGAACTACAGACCTTCCGGTCTGCAGCTCAGCGTCTTAACCTCTGAGCCACCATGGCCCCTTCTAAACCACTACACCGAGTTAAACTTCTTGTTTAGATCGGGAGCCTCCTACCCAATTATGAGACCCCAGCGAATCAGGGATTACGGTAGTCGACATGATGCCGGCACATCGTCATCAAGCATGTACTGATGTGGCTGTGCAGTGGTTTCATTGTCTGTATCTGCAGCTTCTCCTTAAAAAGCGCAACCTTTCTATTTCCCGCAGTAGAGCAACTTTAGGCAGAGGTGCTATCTGAGGTCAGGAAACCTGGGGAGGGGGGGATTGTTAACCCCCCCCCCCATGCCACAATCCAGATCTGAGTCAGGGTCCCTGTTAGGCTGCTATTTAAAAATGTTGTGGAGGTCCAGCCTGCCAGTTTTTTGCATTTCTGGGGGAGAAGACATGACAGGTATTGACTCGGAAAGACCTGGCTAAGCTCTAGCTGAAGAGCACATCTACCTTTTCCACTTGGGACCATTTATCTAGCACATCACTGGCGTAGTTAAAGTGCTCTGGCAGTTGCTGCTCCCCGTGGCTCTGGAGGACTCTGTACTTTGCAGAAATGGGAGCACCAAGCAGCCGACCGTGTCTATGAAGGGCCCCAGGAGGTCCCTGACGTCTCCAGAAGGACGTGAGGATCTGTGATCTCAGTAAAGTCTTCATGGTAGAAGAATTAGATCTCAGCAACAAAGTTAGGAAATAGTCTAGGAAAAAATGATGAAGGGAAGCAGAAATTATTTTGTTGTAGGTCTGCAAGTAAATTATTTTGTCACATGTCTGATGCTCATGAGATCGTTTATTTGTTTAAAGCCATGCCTATTACTGGTCCTTGGGAATCGCTGTCCCTGTTTTGCTTTCAGGGGATATGTGGGGGGTTTCTTTTTAAAATGGCTGAGTACGTATTACACTATAAGCTTCTTTTCCACGCTTCTTTCCAGCATCCCCCCCCATTCAATAATTGCCAATATTAATGCAACAACAGAGTTGCATGCGCTCTGCCAATATTTGGGTAAGGGCCATGGCATTATTATTTATTAAGAACAGTCATAAGACCAGCACAATAAACCAAAATAGTACAACACAGAGTCTACAGTATGAAGGGTGGGAAAGATTGAAGGTCAAAGAAGGAAGGTCAAAGAAGACGGGGACAGCAAAGGATGAGATGGTTAGACAGTGTCATAGATGCAACGAACATGAAGTTGAGTAAACTTCAGAGGACGGCGGAAGACCGGAAGGCCTGGTGTGATCTGGTCCATGGGGTCGCGGAGAGTCGGACTCGACTGTGTGACTGAACAACAACAACATGGCTCAGTGGCAGAGCCTCTGCTTTGCCTACAGAAGGTCCCAAGTTCAATCCCTGACATCTCCAGTTAAAAGACCTGGTAGCAAGTGATGAGAAAGGCGCTCTGCCTGAGATGCTGGAGAGCTGGTGCTGGTCAGAGCTGACAGCACTGACTTTGATGGACCAGTGATCTGATTCAGCATCAGGCAGCTGCGTATCTTTGTTCTAGACTCCTTCATCTATCTGTTTTATAAGCAGAGCAGTGGAACAATCCGCAGGCCAACTTAGATTCACTTCTCAAATTGTGCACATCTAGAGTAAAGGCGCGTGCCCATTCAGTAAGGGCCCCAGTTTTATGGAAAGGGCCTCGTATGGAGAGTGCAGAATGCACCTTCCTTGGTGACGTAGATTAACAGGGAATGGCAAACAGGGAAATGCAAGAGGAACCATCTGTGATATTTCTATGCAAGGGATTATATGATCACCGGTTCTTGTGAATGGGCACTGCTGTTCTAAATTTATAGACAACTCTATCTAGATATCTACAGATTTGTAACCAGTCCTTCCTCCAAGACTGGGAGCACGTCTGTGGGTGCTCTCAGCAGCCCCCACGTCCCTGTTTTCATCTGTGAGACGCTAGAGGGTATGGCGTTACTGACCTGTTAGACTGATAGCAGCCGGAGACCTCTGGAGAAAGAGCTGCTCCACTGGTTATTCTGGCTTCCCAAGAAAGAGCATTGATTCTGTGGTTTGGAAAACGCTGGACCTGCTGCACACTCTCTCCAGCCTTGGTACATGCTGCCCTGGTAGAGCGATGTGCACAGCTGAAAGTATGCAGAAGGGCAAGGCATTGCATGCCAGTGTCCTCCAATAATTTACACAGTAAGTAAGACATGGCAGTACCTTGCCCTTCAGAACTTTGCCTCCCCTTCCCTTTTCCCTTTTCACCCACATTTTAACAGAAGCTAACAGGATCCTTCCTTCCAAGATCTGCCAAAAAACCCTCCTGACTTTACATTCAAGATCGCGTGTCCTTCATTAGTGGCAGATTCAGGGCAGGCAGGAGAAAGCACTACTTTACATGGTTTATTGTAATGTTCAGCTGGATACATGTGAGCCTATGGGCCACTTTGGTCATCTCCACAGGGCCTGCTTTGGGTGCCCCCGCCTTCTGAGTTTAGGCAGGTGACAATTGGGAGAGGGCCTTCTTGGTTGTGGCACCAAAGCCCTGGAACTCTCTCCTCGGGGAGATTCGCTTGTCCCCTTCTGTTGCTGTCTGTTGAAGACTTTCTTTAGCTTGACATTCCCTCCTTCTTCTCCAGTGTTTTAACTGTTGCTTTCATCTTTTATATTTATTTCAGGCTTGGTGCTTGGGGGGGGTCAACAGTGGCTTTACATTCAAGATCGCGTGTCCTTCATTAGTGGCAGATTCAGGGCAGGCAGGAGAAAGCACTACTTTACATGGTTTATTGTAATGTTCAGCTGGATACATGTGAGCCTATGAGCCACTTGGTCATCTCCACAGGGCCTCCTTTGGGTGCCCCCACCTGAGTTTAGGCAGGTGACAATTGGGAGAGGGCCTTCTTGGTTGTGGCACCAAAGCTCGGGAAATCTCTCCTCGGGGAGATTCACTAGTGCCCTTCTGTTGCCGTCTGTTGAAGACTTTCTTTAGCTTGGCATTCCCTCCTTCTTCCCCAGTGTTTTAACTGTTCCTTTCATCTTTTATATTTATTTCAGGCTCTGGTTTTAGCTCCTTTTTTTAAAAAAAATAATTTTTATTGATTTTAGAACACCTAAACATAACAACAACTTTGCACTTCAAAAATTATCAACATTGGCTGCCTATATCATATTCTTTGATAACAGAACAACTTGTAACTATTCAATCAATTTAATAAATTGCGACAACTTTATATTTATGAGGTAACTTTGTCATTGCATTAGGATGTGAGGAAACATAATCAAAGTAAAAAAACATTTTTCAAGAAGATTCTTCTTCTTCATTTTTCTTGGGCAACCCGTAATTGAGTTGCTATCTTATCTGCTATAATTACACCCCACAGTTTAGTATACCAGTTATTCAAACGTGGAACTCCATTCTTATTCCATCTTTGTGCCAGTATTGACTTTGCTGCAAAAAGCAACAACGAAATTGTTTCAGTTTTTTGTTTTGTTAATGTCAATTTGGGCCAGTAATTTAGAAGCACAGATTCAGGAGTATTAGGAATCTCATGCCCAGTGATTTTAAGAATTTCATGAAGGATTTTTTCCCAGTATTTAAAGATGTTGGGACAGGCCCACCAACAATGTATAAAATTTCCTTTCTGTCCACAACCCTTCTAACAGGTTGGGTTGGTTTTAAATTTGCATTAAAATAAACGGTTAGGTGTCAAATACTATCTAGTATATATTTTATATGTCTAACATTCATATTATTGGTGGTAAATGTGAAGGAGTTCCAAATATGATTCCACTGTTCTTCATTTATAGAAATGTTACATTCCTTTTCCCAAACCTTTTGGGTAGAAGTTTTTTTATTCCATAATTTGTTATTTAATAAATTATAAATAATTGAAATAATACCTTTAGAATTAGTTGTGGTTTTATATAAAATTCTCTCAAATTGAGTTAAAGGTCTATCTAAAGATGTTGCCCTAGATACCTTGTTAAACATATGTCTTAATTGGTGACATTGAAACCACGGTAGCTTAATCCCATGTTTCTGTTCCAACTGGGATTGTGAACCTAATTGATTATTATTTAGTCTAAATATATTTTTCCTCTTAAAATTGAAAATTGGTTATTATCTCTACCTGGTTTAAACCAATGTTGACCTCGTTAAACATATGTCTTAATTGGTGATATTGAAACCACTGTAGCTTAATCCCATGTTTCTGTTCCAATTGGGATATATATTTTTCCTCTTCTCTACCTGGTTTAAACCAATGTTGACCTAAAAAAGCTGTAATGGGAGATACACCTGGAGCAAGAACATTTCTATATTTGTCCCACATTTGTAGTGTAAATTTTAAGAAATCATTTGGTGTAGATAATTGACATCTGTCTTTTGGGATATTCCAGATTGCTTCATGTATCTTGTCTGGATTAAGGCTCTCTGTTTCAATAGTAGTCCATGATTTTTCACATTGTGGATCTGCATAGTAAAATATTGCTTTTATTTGAGCTGTTATAAAATACATTTCCAGGAAAGGTAACCCAAGACCTCCCTGTTTTATTGGCTTTTTAAATTGTGAGTATTTAATACGGGATTTCTTATTGTCCCAAAGGAATTTAGTAAAAGTTGATTTCCATTCCTTAAAGTCTTTATTGGGTATAACTACAGGCAGATTTTGGAATAAGAATAAAAACTTAGGTAACAAAATAGATTTTAAAAGGTCTACTTTTTCCAGTAAGAAGAACTTTATTTTCTGCCAATCTTGTAGAGTTTTCTTTATTTCACTAAATAAGGGATTATAATTTGATTTTGCTAAATCTGCCAAATCCAGTGGGATATTTACACCCAAATGTTTCCACTGTTTAGTGACCCATTTAAAAGGGTATAGTGAAGTCATTTCTTGTTTTTCATCTTGTGTAATATTAATAGGATAAAGATCTGATTTATCATAGTTAATCTTAAATCCTGAAATTACACTAAAATTCTCAATAATTTGTAATAAGGTTCTAATAGAATATTTAGGTTCTTTCATATAAAATATAGCATCATCTGCAAATAAACTTATTTTACAGGTTTCTTTACTAACTGTAATACCTATGACATCCCTATTTTCTCTAATAGTATATGCCAATGGTTCTAGGGACAAAGCAAACAAAATTGGGGATAAGGGACAGCCCTGACGTTGTCAGCTATGCTGCCATGATGTTTATGGGCTGGGGTTCATTTGCTTGACCTGTGTACCAGCCGCTGCTGCATTCCTTCTTTGCTTCTGTAGTACTTCATTATCACTGACCTTGTAGATTGCCTGTGTAGTGTCTGGGCATCATGTAACCGTGGGATAGCTTTCAATTCCCAGCTTCGGCTCTAACGGTCTAGGGCCCCTTCTCCCACACGCGGGAGTCAGGCCAATTGGCCTATGGATGGGGTGTGTGCATACAAATACCCTATATCCCATTATGCTTGTAGAAACGTCACCATTCTTAACAGTGACCATGTTAATGCATCTATAGCTCTGCAATAAAGTATAACCTTTCTGACAAGTGTGTACTCAGTTGTTGGCTGTGGAACCTGACAGACATGTGCCTCTAGTCAGTAGGATATTAGCTGACCTATAGTTGTTAACTGAAATTTGTGCTATTGGGTCTGCGTAGATTGCTTTAATTGCATTGTTAAATAATGTACCAAAATTCATATATATAACATAAGCAAATTCTGTAAATATCAGGGTTCTACCCAGTCGAATGCTTTTTCAGCCTCAACAGAATTGTTGTATTTACATGTTTAGCTTTGCAGAATTCAATGATATTGATAGTTTTCCTTATATTGTCAGTTATAGTTCATCTGGGCATAAAGCCAGCTTGGTCTTTATGAATATAGTGAGTTATTATTTTAGTCAGACAGTTAGCTAGAACTGTGGACAATATTTTAAAATCATGGTTTAAGACCGAAATGGGTCGGTAAGAAGATGGAAGCAATTTATCCTTACCAAGTTTAGGTATTACTATTATCCTTGCCTCTGCCCATGATTTGGGCATTGTACCAGAAGTTAGAACTGCATTGGTTGTATTTAAAAGGTGTTGTTCTATTTCTGGTTTGAAATGTTTATAAAACTCAATAGGAATACCATCTCTTCCCGGAGTTTTATTATTTTTCATTTTTGAGAGGGCTTCTGAAATTTTGTTTTAGCTTGTTTTAATGATGCATTTGTGTGTTGGTTTTAATGGCTTTTAAGATGAGAATTAATTTTTTATGTTTTAATTTGTTAGCGGCCTTGGTGGTCCTATGGGGGCCGAAAGTTGGGGTTAGAGGTAAAAATCTTGTTGTTGTTAATAATAATTTTGTACACTGGAAAAATTATTTGAGTGGTGTGGAAAACGTAAGGGTTGGATCCTGTAACTCCCTTCTGTAAAGCTGGACCCTTCGACTGTCCTCTGTGGAGTTTTTCCTCATGGGACTCTTTTCTTTTCTGATGGAGAGCCTTCTTCTGGTGGAAAAAAAATCTAAAAAATCTATCTTTGTTTGGCAACCCTACTGTTGGAGGAAGACTTGGTGGAAGGGAGTAGAAGGATCCAGCGTTGTAGAAGGGAGTCATAGGTTCAACCCCTAAGTTGAACCTATGACTCCCTTCTAACTTCACATGGAATTTTCACTGCCAGAAGATAGCTTTAAAACCAGGTTAGACAAAATCATGGAGCACGGGATCAGTATGCATACAAGTGCTGTCAAGTCGCAACTGACTTATGGCAACCCTAGCAAGGGGCTTTCAAGGCAAGTGGAGATGGTTTCCTGTTACCTTCCTCTGCAAAGCCTTCCTTGGTGATCTCCCATCCAAGTACTGACCCTGCTGAGCTTCCAAGATCTGAAAAGATCGGGTATACCATGCAGCCTTCCCTTCCACTTGGAATTCACTGCCACAGGAAGTGGTGGCGGCTACAAGCATGGACGGCTTCAAGAGGGAATTAGATAAGCATATGGAGCAGAGGTCCATCAGTGGCTATTAGCCACAAGGTATAGATAGGGGCTCTGGGGCAAGTGATGCTCTGTCTTCTTGGTGCTTGGAGGGGTCAACAGTGGGAGGGCTTCTAATGTCCTGGCCCCACTGGTGGACCTCCTGATGGCAAATCCATAGGGCAAGTGATAGAATGAGTTTCAAAGTCAATAGGACAAAATACATTTTCACAGCACTCTTATATAAAATTGCAAGTGAATAAAAGGCAACGTGATCTGGCCCAACTTTTATGCTTCAGCAGATGAATGGAAAGAAGATCTAAGTCTGTTTTTGAATATGTGCATATGGGGCTAGTATGTTCACAGCCCATGTGCTGTGAGTGTCACCTGGCAGTGGAGTGGCTGGTCTGCTCTCACCCTGGTGGTCCTGGACATGCAAATGTATCTTGGTGCTTCTGACAGCCATTGGCTTAGCTGCTCTGATGTCACCAAAGGGCAGATTAGTTATGTGCTGGGTAGGTGAGTGATGAGGAGAAGGCCTTGGAATTCCAAGCAGTTTTTGAGAAACTGACCAGTATAAATGTCAAGTTGGATCCGGTGAACTTTGAATGGAACAAGTTCACAGAATGGATCCTTGTCCTTTCTTCATGGTGAGCATCCATGTCCCTGAAATGCTTTTCCATAGAATCACTTGGAACAGGGTGGGGCTGCAGTATAAAGCTGTGGCATGGATTTGTGTATGGGAGAGAGGGCGAGAGAGAGAGCGTATGTGTCCGTACAAGAGGTACTGGGGAGGGATTTCTGCTGATTATTGGATCCGGTGAACTTTGAATGGAACAAGTTCACAGAATGGATCCTTGTCCTTTCTTCATGGTGAGCATCCATGTCCCTGAAATGCTTTTCCACAGAATCACTTGAAACAGGGTGGGGCTGCAGTATAAAGCTGTGGCATGGATTTGTGTATGAGAGAGAGGGCGAGAGAGAGGGCGAGAGAGAGAGCACATGTGCCCGTACAAAAGGTACTGGGGAGGGATTTCTGCTGATTATGTGACACAGAGTGTTGGACTGGATGGGCCTTTGGCCTGATCCAACTTTGGCCTGATCCAACATTGATTATGTTCTTATGTTCTTACAGTGTGCACCACAAATCGTGAGTAGTGCCATCCCCCATAATGTGTTGTGCACCACAAATTGTGAGTAGTGCCATCCCCCATAATGTGTTCCCGGGAGCCATCCTGTCCCCGTCTGCTAAGCAGGTCAGGTAAGCAAGTAATAGATCCCTGCTCGTATTTCCTTTTTTGTTTCTTGCTCTCCTAAGACGGCACATCGTCCTTGAAGGGCATACTTTACATTGACTGATCTGGTGAGACGTCAGTGTGTCAAGGAGCCTGGCACCGTGTGGGAGGTCGGCCTCAGTTGCAAACTGTGTGCAGAAACTTTGGGGTGAGGAGGGTATCACCTGTCTGGTCCCATAGTTTCACGGGACCTCTTTGTTTGAGATATCAGAACCAAAGCCTGGGAAAGCTCCATCGCAACCAAGGACACAGGAAGATTAAGGAGAATGGGAGGTTCTTCGTAGGTAAACATGCGGCTGAAGCTAGGCTTTTTTCCATTCCTGGATCCTTAATATGTTCCTTTGGATTTTCCCAGCAACTGTTTTGGGCAGCTCTTGGACAAACTCCACCTGCATTTGTAAAGTTAAAAGTTTAGTTCTTTATTCACAACATAGTAAAATTTCTTTTGATGTTACTGGGATTCTTTGAAAATTACTTTCTAATCAGCAACAGGGAGGCTTTCAGATATCTCATCCTATCTCCTATTGTATGTATATACGTATGCCAAGAAAGGCTTGTCAAAGTAAGTAAGTATATCTCATCCCACTTGTTTCAATCTGGAACACCCCCCTCCATTTGCATCAATTTCTTCCTTGTACAAATTGAACCCATTGGTTTTGTGCCATTTTCTGTTCAGTTTTCCTGAATCTTTCTTATAAAATATTGTCAGCAGTATCTGTAAGTCAAAAAATTAATATGATGCATAATTAACTAGACTTCTGTTGGCTTTAAAAGAGGGTTAGATAAATTAATGGAGGATAGGTCACTCAGTGGCTATTAGCTATGGTGGTGACCATATGGAACTTCTGTGTTCAGAAGAAGAGCAGGAGAAGAAGAGATTTTATTTTCACCCCGCCCTTCACTACCCAAAGGAGTCTCAGAGCATCTTATAATCTCCTTTCCCTTCCCCTCCCCACAACAGACACCCTGTGAGGTAGGTGGGACTGAGAGATCTCTTTCGAGGACGGCTTGTGAGAGAATAGCTCTGAAAGAACTTGTAACTGACTCAAGGTCACACCAGCAGCTGCATGTGGAGGAGTGGAGAATCAAACCCAGTTTTCTCAGATTAGAGTCTGCGCTCCTAACCACTACACCGAACTGGCAGTATAGTAT
>NW_015169181.1:897037-897203 GCF_001447785.1 Gekko japonicus | reverse complement strand
GAGTAGACCTATTTTTCGTTGGTCAGATCGGTTCGCTTTTGGCTATTGCCTCACAGCTCTTAGGAATTATTTCCTTATTCTAAATTTCCTCTCCTTTTTCTTTTTATTTGTTTGCTCTTCAAAAAAACTTAACCCCCCCCCACATTTATTTTCTGCTGAGGGGGGA
>NW_015169181.1:891844-896643 GCF_001447785.1 Gekko japonicus | reverse complement strand
AGGCATACTGGGAGAGGCAGTCCCTGACATCTAAGGGCCTTAGAGATCAAAACCAGAACCTTGAACCTGATCCGGTGCTCCACTGGAAGCCAATGCAGCTCATGCAGCACTGGTTGAATGTGTGCTGTCTAAGGGGTCCCCATAAGGACCCGCGCAGCTGCATTGTGGACCACTTGGAGCTTCCGGGTCAGGCACAAGGGCAGGCCTGTGCAGAGCAAACTACAGTAGTCCAGCCTGGAGGTGACTGTTGCATGGATTACTGTGGCTAGGTTGGGGCGAGACAGGTAGAGAGCCAGCTGCCTGGCCTGGCAAAGTTGGAGAAACACCAGGTTGGCAGCCTTCGTAACCTGAGTGAAATGTACTGGGTTCGCCACATGGAGGACTTGGACGACGTCATGCGTTTGTACACGTTTATTGTATTTAACATCTAACTGCAAAATGGCCCTGCAAGGCCACTATATACACACCCACCCAGCACACCCCTAGTCCTATTGGAGGGTTTGAATTTCCCGCCAAAGTGGCTATTGGTTGGTGCTGGGGGAACTAGGATCCTATGTTCCTGTTGTTCAGGGGAGCTAAGCTCCTGCCTGTGCCATGGACCCCTAGTGGCGGTCCGCGTACACAACACTGAGCTTCCATGGACAGGGTAGAATCCAAGGTTACGCCGCTGACAGAGGCACACCCTCAGGAGTCGGGAGCTGGCAACCCCATTGATGCTTCCAGGGACCCAGCAAGCGCTGAGTGTGCTCACATGGAAGTGAAAAGAGCCCTTAAAGTGACCCAGCAGGCACCATGCTTCTTGCCCTCTGCAATTCACAGAAAGCTGCAGGCGGCTGAGCATCCATTAAAGTGAGGGGTGGGTGGATAGAGACAGTAGGGGAAATTTTGGGATGCTTGAACTCTTAATAGCTTTATAGTAACTTGGAGGGAGGAGACAGACTAGAGACTGCTGGGGTTCAGGACTTGGGTGAGCAGAAAACATCACATCTAGACCCTGCTGAATCAGACGGCAGGTTCATCTAATCCAGCGTCCTGTTTCCCAGAGTGGCCAGCCAGGTACCCCAGAGGGCCTGCAAGCAGAGGAGCCCAGAGGCTGAAGCCCTCTCTGCCTGTTGCTTCCTCGCCACTGATATCCAGAGGAATACCGCTTGCAAACATGGATGTTCGGCTTTCCAGAAGTGCAGACATGTTTGCAGCCTTTGTGCTACAGGGATGTCTGTCGCCCTCCCCAAGAGTCCTCGTGGGCTCCCAACTCGTAGCTGTCCCAAAGGCACGTCTTTTGCTACCGGATCTGGGGAAACCTGCCAGAAGGAGGACCCTACCCCGCAGAATTGATGACGTCGTCCGATCTTCCGACAAACCAGAAGTAGCCTTCTTCATCCATGATGCCTCTGTCGCCAGTGATGTAAAAGTTTCCCCGCTGGCTGGCTGCTGTTTTCTCAGGGTTATCCTGGCCAGAAAAGAAACCACAGTGGTGCAAAATTACAAACAGGGGACTTCATCCATTTTGCAAACAGTGCATCAAAGCAAATAGGGAGGCACTCTGCGTTGTTGTTTTGGGTGTTTTTTTTTTTTTGAAGCTGCATGCCGGCGGGCATTTATTTGGGTCCCAAGTAGAGAGCAGGTGATATCACCACCACGCTGAAGCTTAACAGGTCTGGAGCTAGTCAGTGCTGGAAAGGGAGGTCTCTTGGGTGTCCTTTATATATGCCAGCCCTGAGTTCCACGATGGAAGACAAGCAGGACAGGAGTATCATGGGGCCAGATGTGGATTCAAGTAGTACATTGCATGCCTGCCAAGCAGGCAGTCCCCCCATCCAGTGCCTGGCACCTCCACTTAAAGCACTGCAGCAGGCACTGAAAGAGACCTGCTCTGCTAGAGGCTGTGGAGAGCCACTGCTAATCATTGCAGACATTTCCCAGGTCGATGCACCAGTTGTTTGTCTAAAGAAGCTTCATGTGGTCCTGTGACCATCAGCACTACCTCCTATGTGGCAGTTCGGAGCAGTTTGAGTAGTTCCAAATAGTTCTGCAGACGAAGTAAGCCAAACTTATTTCTGCATAGCCGGATTCAGAACATGTGTTCTTTTTCTTCAGAACTCTGCCGTGTACGCATATGCCAGTTTATGCAAATGTAGTCAATGACTCCATTAGCATGATTAATTGACTGAGCTTCCTTTAAGTGTATGTGGGAGGGAGACCTTAATTCTACGCCTGTAAAAATGTTGGTGGATTGTTACGTGGAGTGGAAATCAATGTTCTTAGAATAGCGTAACTCTCCATCAGATCGCACTGGGCACACAACTGCTGTCACTTGAACTATTACCAAATAATTACCAAATACTGTGAAAAGAAACAAAACGGCCTCTTGGGATGGACTTGGATGGCAATATCCCCTTCTTCTCCCGGGGGCCGGATGTTGCCCTGGTCATCAACAATCTGGGGAAATTAAAGCATGAGTTATTTTCATTGACTGGTGTTGGTGATATAACACCAAAGCCACCAAAAATGGAAGACCTATCCCTGGACACCAGGACAAAAGCACCGACCCCGAAGACCGCCGGAAGAAGTAGGAGCCGAGCCGGAGAACAGCAAGCCCCACCACCTGGGTGCTGGTAGGCAGCCCCTGCCCCTGTACCATGTGGCCGTAGATAGGGAAAGTAGACTTAGACTTTGTATGTAAACCGCCCAGAGACCCTTCAGGGTCAGGGCGGTATATAAGCCGAATATATAAATAAATAAATAAATGTGTAGAATTAAAATCAGTAATGCACACTGAGAGATGATGGCACCGTTCATCATCGCTCTTCTGTGCAGTCCCGCATCAGGACTACACATGAGCAGGCCTGCCATTGGAGAGGTTCTTACAGCACGGGGCACCTGCGTGCCGGAGCCAGAGACTTGATCCTGCCCAGGGACCACATGCTCCCATGCAGCAGCACCCCCACCCCACCCCCAGTACCATTCTGCTGGGGAACCGCTTCAACTGTCCCCATCTGAGCCGGGACAGAAGATACTCAGTGAACAGTAGTTACAGGTAAGTGCGACTTTGTTTTCTTAATGGTTCCCATTAAGTTCTACGGAACAAAGAAAACCATATGTGAAAGTTAATCCCCAGATTTCTGTTGCTCACTAGTGTCACACCAAGGAGATGGACTCCAGAGTGGGAAACTACATAGATGAGTATCGGCTCAGTTCTTAATAGTTCCTGTTAGGATTTGTGGCACAAAGAAAACGGGCTGGTCAACTGGGAAGCGTTCAGAAGTGAACACACTGTTCACTACATGCAGGCTTCCTAGAGGTTTTTTTTTGGGGGGTGAGCAAGATGCACATGGACACCCGTCATCTTAATGGTTGATATTTTGCTAGGAGCAGGGAAGCAGCAGGGAAAGTGATACCACTCGCTGCCCATATGGAAAATTTCTCCTTGTACCTGAACATTATATGGCGGAGATGCCTTGCCCATTGAGCCCGGTTTAATTTTCATCCCCTTGACGTTAGCGCATATCGTTACCTGTGAGAGAGAGCAACAAAACAAAATTAGGTCGGGGTTTGTTTTGCCTCTGTTTCTGTGTGGACAGCAAGCATGGTAACTTCAGTTCATGAACAGCTGTGACATGCACATGTTCATCGATAAGACGTGCAAAAAAAAAAATTAGCCTTGCTCTGAGCATTTATGCGATAGTGTTCCAAGAGTTGCTCCCGGAGGGCATGAAGAACCCCACATCTCCAGCTCCCAGGAGGAAAAGGCCGTTCCTGTATTGCCAAAGTGGCTAGACTGCAACTGTCCGTCACGGCAGCCGTGGATGTCTGGCGGGGCTTCCCTGGCATGATGGAGCCAGTGTAGTCGACACAGGCCTATCTAAGGCTAAGGAGATGTTGGGGTGGTTTGCTACAGTTGTGAGACACACAACACTCTCACTGCGTGACTGATCCAAAGTCCTTGGGTTGTTGTTTTACAAACACAAGGATTCTGTCACACATAAGCTCAGTGATGTGCACAAGCTCGATATCAGGACACCCCATCGATGTGCAGCGTCTTTTTAAAAAGGCTGTGCAGAACAGTGAGAGCACAGAGGGACTGTCCTGAGACCCAGTCCCAGGAGAGCCAAGGGCAGGCATACCGTTTCTGTCTGACCATAGGCTTCGTAGATATCCAGCCCTGTCTTGGCTTTCCAGCGTTCCTGCACTTCAGGGTTGAGAGGTTCTCCTCCAGTCACACAGTGCTGCAGGCTCTTGAATCTGTAGCTATAAAGGGAAGGAGGAGGATTAATAACCCCAGACAGACCACCACAGTACAAAACAGAAGGCTGGCTGACTCACTGGGGGGGGTCTCTTGGATCACACAAGATCGCATGTCCCTATTAAACGTCATCAGCAGGAGTCTTTTGGGGCTGGAGCGCACCGGAGTGCTGCTCTGGCAGCTCAGGAGCCGGCACAAATGGTGGTGCAGCAAGCCCTGCCCCCAGATCCCCGCGTCAAAGCGCTGGGGCCGGGGGGAGGCTCGAAGAGCCCTGCTGCCGGGTCCCCCGGGCCCATGCCAAAGCACTGGGACTGGGGGGAGGCCCGAAGAGCCCCGCTGCCAGGTTCCCTGAGCCTGAGCCAAAGTGCTGGGGCCAGGGGCAGGCCCGGAGAGCCCCACAGCCGAGTCCCCTGGGCCCGCACTGAAGCGGTAACTAAGGGATCCACGGGGGTGGCGGGGGCTTGATGGGAGTGGGAGTGGGGGTGGGAGAGCCTCCCTCCCTCCCTTTGCCATCTTTTCCTCCTTTCCTTTTCTTTTCCTATCTTTCTTTCTCTCT
>NW_015169181.1:886286-891684 GCF_001447785.1 Gekko japonicus | reverse complement strand
TTCCTTCTCTCTTTTTATCCCCTCTTTCCTTCCTTCTTTTCTTCCTTCTTTTCTTCCTTCTTTCTTTCTCTTTCTTTCTTTCTTTCTTTTTTCCTTCCTTCCTTCCTTCCTTCCTTCCTTCCTTCCTTCCTTCTCTCTACTCTCTCTCTTTCCTTCCCTCTTTCCACCTTCTGTGGCCCAACTCTAGTGAGAAGGGGTTTAAACTTTAAACCCCTTCTCTCTTCACTCCCCCCTCCCCGCAGGCCAGCTGGGGAAGGGAAGGGGAGGCTTTTAAAGATGCCTCCCCCCTTTGCTTCCCCTTCTGACATCACTTCTGGTGATGCCAGGGGGCGTGGTATATGCTAATAGCCTAGTAGCTCATTAGCATACCATATGCTAATGAGCTCCTGCAGCTCTTTTTCTACGAAAAGACCCCTGGTCATTAGCCACATTGCGAAGGTTTTCGTGTGGCCACTTCTGCGTTATATGATCACAGTGAGTTCAGATCCTGGGGAAGACAGTGCGAAATTCTTTCCTTTACGTAATTATTTGAATGATAGTACAAATGAAGCATGTCTGAAGGGACTGTCCATTGTCTTGTACACCATGGTTAGGTAACTGTCCCTTGCAACAGCTGGTCTTTAATAGCATTTTCACGCATTAAAATATCACCTGATAGAATCAGTTCTTGCATCATAAAAAGGAATTATGGCTTTGCTGGAACTACTCTTTGCCAGGCATTAGTTTAGTTTTTAAAAAATCTTATTTTTAAAACAATTTTACGCTGGTGTTTGGCTTTGCGACATTCAGTCGACTTGAGCACTTTAATGAAGTTTTGACAGGAAAGGGCACAGAAGATTGAGAATTATAGATCTGTGGACAAACATTGTGGCAAAGCATAGCCCCAGGGTCTTGCAATAAATATTAGAAGACAGAGAGGAAAGGGGGGGCATACAAAAATGTGATATACCGAAAAAAATTAAATTACTGGACATAATGATATCTTGTATATAAGCATAAGACTCTCCCCTCTTTTTTGATGGCATATCTGGGGGGGGGGGGGGGTTTATCTTCCATTGGAGTAAATACGGTACCTGTTATTATCGTGCTGCACCAGCATACGGTACGCAGTCGGAGCGGTGCAGAAAGCGGTGACCGGATACCTTGACAGGGTCTGCAGGAGGGGAGAAAATGAAAGCGTAAGCCTCACAGAAGCCCCACAATGCGGCTTTGACCCCAGTGTGTTTGCCGAGCACGGGGCACCGTTGGCCTCAGATGGGTGAATCAGGGTTTGAAACAGCCAGAGGATCAAGACACCTGAGAACTTTTCCCATCGGAATTGAATCATAGGGAGTTATTATAACAGTCTGCTTTTTGAATGCACACAAAGCTGCCTTGTACTGAATCAGAGCATTGGTTTATTGAGGTCAGTATTGGTGTATTGTTTATTGAGCCAGTTTGGTGTAGTGGTTAAGCGCGCGGACTCTAATCTGGGAGAACCGGGTTTGATTCCCCACCCCTCCACTCGCAGCTGCTGGATGACCTTGGGCAAGCCATAGTTCTGTCAGAGGTGTTCTTGAAAAAGAGCAGTTTCTGTCAGAGCTCTCTCAGCCTCGCCTACCTCACAGGGTGTCTGTTGTGGGGAGGGGAAGGGAAAGGAGTTTGCAAGCCGCTCTGAGACTCCGAGTGAAGGGCGGGGTATAAATCCAATCTCCTCCTCCTCCTCTGATTGGTCTGGGGCACATCACCTTTTACCTGATCCTTTTTAACAAGTGATGCCAGAAATTGAATCTGGGGCCTTCTGCATGCACACATGCAGCTGCTTTAAGTCTGAAATGTATTGATGCTTATTGAGTGAGCCACGTACTGATCAGGTTTTATGGTCCTGTTTACTGATACACTGGGATGTGTCAATTGGGAGATCTTTGCATGGTTAATAGTAAAGGTAAAGGTTCCCTTGCTCGAAAGCCAGTCGAGTCCGACTCTAGGGTTGCGGTGCTCATCTCCGTTTCAAAGCCGAAGAGCCAGCGCTGTCCGAAGACGTTTCCGTGGTCATGTGGCCGGCATGACTAAACACCAGGGCGCACGGAACGCTGTTACCTTCCCACCGAAGTGGTACCTATTTATCTACTTGCAATTTCTTGCTTTCGATCTGCTAGGTTGGCAGGAGCTGGAACCAGAGACGGGAGCTCACTCTGTCATGCAGCACCCGGGTCTCGAACCGCTGAACTACCGACCTTCCACAGCCTGCAGTTCAGCGTCTTAACCGCTTGAGCCACCACAGCTTTAAACAAACCCCTCTTTAAACAAACAGTTATATTCAGTCAGACCAGTGGTCTACCAAAGTCAGTATTGCCTACTCTGACTGACAGCTGGTCTCTGAAGTCTCAGGCAGAGATACTTCAGACAACTTGATCTTTTATTTTAAACTGGGGATACCGGGAATTGAACCTGGGATCTTCTGCATCAAAAGTAGATGCTCTGCTGCTGAGCTACAGCCCTGCCCAAATTGACGCTGGTGCTCATAGACAAGAGGTTGGCCTTACTAGATTGTGGATTGGACTGCAGGGGCTGGTGTAGCACAGTGGCTAACTGAAGGCGTTGGAATTCGAGTGGTCCACGGCAGTGGTCAGGTAATTTTTGAATACCCCCCTCCTCTACTTTTTTTTTACCGTCATGTCACAGCTGACTTAGGGCGACCCTGTAGGGTTTTCAAGGCCGGAGACATTCAGAGGTGGTTGGCCATTCCCTGCCTCCATGTCAGCCCTGCTTGGCTTCTGAGATCTGATGAGATCAGGCTAGACGGGGGCTATCCAGGCAGGGCCGGCACACTCACTAGGCGAACTAGGCGATCGCCTAGAGCGGGATGGCCCTTAGGGGCACCAAACTGCACCCGGCCCCCTACTCTGGGAGTTTCTTGATTATTTGTGTTTTTCATTCTTCCTAAAATGCATTTATTTTTGAAAATTGGTGGGCGCACGGGGGGGGGCAGAAGGGATGCTCGCCTAGGGTGCAAAATAAGCTGGAGCCGGCCCTGTATCCAGGTCAGGGCCCCTTCCCAATACGACAAAATTATTTTCTATAATAATAATCATGGAATAAAACAAATAATAGTCATGGCTGGAAAAGAAACGCAGACGGTGAAAATGTTCTCTTATTTAACTTTGTATATATGCTCATGCCAGTAAAAAAAAATAAATCAAATTCTAACATGCTATTCTATCATGAGAGCCAGTGTGGTAGAGTGCTGAAAGGGTTGGACTAGGATCTGGCTCAAATCCAGGCTCAAATCCCTCCTCCTGCCATGGATGCTTGTTGGGTGACCTTGGGCCAGTCTCATTACTCTCAGCCTAGCCCTGACCTGGACAACCCCAGCCTAGTCGGATCTCCTCAGATCTCAGAAGCTAAGCAGGGCTGATGCTGGGGCAGGCAATGGCAAAACACCTCTGAACATCTCTTGCCTTGAAAACCCAACAGGATCACCGTAAGTCAGCTGTGACTTGACAGCATAAAAAACAAAAAGTTCCATCACATTACTCGTGTTCTGAGCAGGCACTTGGAAGGGCTTCTGTTCTCCATTCTGAAGCCCAAGAGCTGACCATCCCAAACATCTACAAGGCATTTCTGAGAGTGAGGAGTCATCATTTGTACTAACTTTTACTAACTAACACTAAACAAAGCATCACAAAATAAATATTGCAAGCTTCACCAGACTGGATGTTGAGAAACACACTACCCCCCCCAAAGAAGGCGCCCCCATCCTCTGTTGTTTCCAAAGGACTAAAGTCAAACCAGAGAATCTCTGCAGTAGGAACTGAAGTGGGAGTCATTTTTGCAAGCCCAGCAGAACCAGTGTAACATGCCCAGCAGAACCCAGTGCCAGTGTGGCAATGACAGCTCAATAGGACTGATGTCAAGCACAGAATCACAGTCCACCCGGGGGGGGGGCATTGGAAGCACAGCAGAGCTATTACAATGTACAGTGCCACTGTGGCAATGGCAGCTTATGTCAAGCACAGAATCACCAACCAGGATAGGGTTGAGACAGTCTTGAAACCAAGAAGGGAACGGGGTGGGAAAATTAGATGAAGGGAGACAGAAATGAATGAGAATAGTGTGGAAAAGAGAGAGAGGAATTAAGACAGGGAACTACAATACCCTAACTACTGCTTTGCAAGATCTGGCTGAACTGGGTGCAAGGAAAGAAAGAGAGAAGGGGCTGTTCTAGACTATTGGAGAAAATGACCTGGACGCTGGTAATTACTGTAGCAGCTATCGGTGTGCTGGCTCAGTTGTGTTAAGCAATTTTGCTTCAGTCTTGGAGAAAGGGGAGTCTAGTTGATCCTAGTGTACTTTTTGCTATTCTCAGTCTTCCCTGTGCCCCTAGTGGCTGCAGCCAGAACTGCATTTTATTTAAAAAAAGGAAAGACGTTTGGCTGGATGCAGCATAACACTGGCTTCAAGGACTCCCTTCAAGGGCCTTTCTCAAGCTGCACCCAGGGCGGACCGCACACCCCACCCTTGGTATGCCACAAGTCCATGTGTCTCCCATAAGGTTACTAGCTGCCCCTAGCCCAGCCGTTCTCTGTCAGGCTCTCATTTGTTTGTGTGTGTGTGGCGTAATGATAATGGCCTGTGTTATGGGACTATTGTAGGTTTAGGACATGTTTGAAGCATTTTGGACATTGAAAGAACTACGCAAATGATAAGGCTTTCAGGGTCTCTCATACACACCTGTGCCTTCAGAAGACTTCACTTTTTTGAAGCAAACATCTGTGCAGTTGGAACGTGCCTCCTCAGGGTTCCCTGTCCTGTGAACAGTGCCTACAGTGCCTACATATGTGTATTTTCCATGTTTGCAAGCTTTTCCAGATTTTATGCTACATGCACACATGGGACAGAACTCACAGGCACGAGTAGATGTAGTTCTACTCCTGCTTGGACATACACATAATCCATGTCCAGATATCTGTTGTACAAAACGTTTGGATTCACTGAACTGTTTGCAGATGCTTCTGTTTAAACTACTGGGAATGGAGCCTCTCTGTGACAAAACACAAGAATCCCTTGTCTGCATCAGCTCTGGATCTCTGAGCTTCAAAAGCACACGCCCGCAGTTTGACCCATTGTTCTTACGTTCAGTATGACAGCGGGTTCAAATTGTGGCAAATGATGCACAAAGACGCACGATCCGTTAATCCAGGGTGCGAACACACTGCTCCAGGCGGACTTGACCCATCCTGTGTCAGATGTGTTCCAGAACACGTCCGAAGGGGTCAGATTCATCAAGTCCCTGTACCGAGAAAAAGAATATCCGGAGTCAACGGCTGAGGCTGGGAAGTAGGAGACTCTGGAATGAGCCCCTGGGAAGAAGGGCAGGATATACATTTATTTATTTATTTATTTATTTATTTATTTA
>NW_015169181.1:879171-885711 GCF_001447785.1 Gekko japonicus | reverse complement strand
CCTGGCCCTGGTTACTGCCAGCCTGACATCCCTAGGGCCTGGGAGGGCCTGCTGATTTTGCGCCCCTGAACACAGTGCTCTCCGAGGAACGTGTGGGGAAAGGTGGTCCCTCAGGTATGCTGAACCTTGACCATATAGGGTTTTAAAGGTTAAAACCAGCAAATATCCAGTTCCCTAACATTTGACCTACCTTGTGGCAGAGTTGTCATCGATCGAATCATTCTAAATAATTGGGCTGGGCGTGAGCTCGCAGACGCAATTGAGGCTGCATAGTACTCTTTCTTCGCAGGTTTGACTACCATCTCATAGGATCTCATAAATATCCTATAAGTTGTTGCTTTGTGCCGGGCGCGCCACCGTCTCTCTAGCCGTCTTAGCTCTTTCTTCATCAGCCGCAAGTCCTGGGTATACCAGGGTGCCAGCCTCGTGCAAGAGTGCAGAGGACGTTGGGGAGCGATCTTGTTGATGGCTGCCAAGAGTCGGCTATGCCAATCCTCCACAAGCTCATCTAATGAGCCGCCAGGGGGCATCAGATCCCGCAGAGCCATTTGAAGCCACACTGGGTCCATTTGGCTTTGTGGGCAAGCTAAAATATGCTCATTGCCTAAACAGGGTCGGAGTAAAACATTCAAACGGGCCCTCAGGGCAAAGTGATCCGACCATGGCACTGCCAAGGCAGTAATCCAGTCCACTGTAACTCCCGCCGTGAAGGCCAAATCGAGCGTGTGTCCAGCCCAGTGAGTGGGGGCCGTTATAAATTGGGAGAGCCCTACTGCCACCATGGACGATACCAGGTCCATCGCCAAGGTAGAGGCTGCATCGTCGGCATGGACATTGAAATCACCCAAGACAATGAGTCTAGGGAACTCCAATGCCCAGCCCGACACAGCCTCCACCAGGGATGGCAGGTGGAGATCCGGGCCCTGCGGGACCTTCTACAGTTCTGCAGGGCCTGCAAGACGGAGCTCTTCCGCCAGGCTTTTGAGTAGGAGCCGCCGACGCCAATATTCCACCATCGTGATACGATCTTATCATCAACCCTATTACTGGGAGGGGGGTAGATGTCGTCCGGCGGAGATGGGAAACATCACTCCTGGCGCTCACGCCATTAATAACGCCGGCCGCCAATATGGGTTACCACACATCTTGGGGAGTTTCAGAGAACTGTAGAGCACCATTTTATTCTGTATGGAATGATATTTTATTGTATTTTATATTTTAATCCGGCATGGCCGCCTGTTAGCCGCCCTGAGCCGCTTGGGTAGGGCGGGATATAAATCCCAAAATAATTAATTAATTAATTAATTAATTGGCGGCTGCATTAGGCAAACAGTACACCAGCCAAATCGCCAAGCTCTCCTTGGCTTCCCACACTAAGCCAGCACACTCAATATTTGTGATCTTCAGAGGCAGGAGCACTCTGAAGGAGTAAGCCTCCCAGATGAATAGAGCCACTCCTTCCCCCCGCCCCCTAGTCCGTGAAGTTGGTGAAGGACCGAGAACCTGGGAGGATCCAGTAAAAAAAACACCCTAATTTTCTGAGCAGGCACTTGGAAGGGCCTGCTCTGTTCTGTGTTTTGAAGCCCAAGAAATGACTATCCCAAACATCTACAAGGCATTTTTGAGAGCTAGGAGTCTGCTTTTGTACTCAGTTTTACTAACACTAGCCAAAGCATCACAAGATAGCGATCACAAGCTTAATCAGATTGGATGTTGAGAAACGCACCCCCCCCCAAAGAAGGTGCCCCCATCCTCCATTGTTTCCAAAAGACTAAAGTCAAACCAGAGAAACTCTGCAGTAGAAACTCAAAGGGGGCATTTTTGCCCCCCAGCAGAACCAGTGCTTTGCAAGATCTGGCTGAGAAGGGTGCAAGGAAGAAGAAGAGATTGGATTTATACCCCGCCCTTCACTACCAAAGGGAGTCTCAGAGCAGCTTACAAACTCCTTTCCCTTCCCCTCCCCACAACAGACCACCTGTGAGGGAGGTGAGGCTGAGAGAGCTCTTAACAGAAACGGCTCTTTTTCAAGAACAGCTCTTGTCAGAACTACGGCTTGCCCAAGGTCATCCAGCAGGTGCAAGGTCATCCAGCAGGTCCATGCACTTAACCACTACACCAAAAGGGAGAGAGAAAGGCTAGGCTATTGCAGAAAATCACCTGCAGACTGGCAATTACTGTAGCAGCTATCAGCACGATCTGTTCAGGAAGTTTGGTTGAGTCTTGGAGAAAGCCAGGGAATCTTAAGGTGATTCTGTGGTTGCATTCAGACTGGCAGTTTGGTCCAATATAGGCACATTTCACAAACAGATTAAATTGGCCCTGTCACACAGCCACATCTGTCAGGCATTCCCCGGGAGTACTCACCCCATCAGAGGACAACTTGGAGCTGTGTTAAAAAGTCACCACTTCCAAAGCCTTTGGGGAGGGCGGGATATAAATCCAAAAATAAATAAATAAATAAAGTGGTGTTTTTGTTTTCCCACGCATTCCTTGTGCATGGCTGGATGTCTGAACACAGGAGAGCGCGCACAGAATGGATTTGGCAGTCTGAACCTGCAGATCCATTCTGCCGCTATGGAGGGGTTTTTTTTAAAAAAATGCCTATATGCGCATGTGTGTGCATGCGCACATGCACGTTTATGCACTCACATTAATTTTGAACTTTTTTTGCAGTGCGCTCCATGGCTGAGGCGCTGCAATAATGTGGATGCTTGACCACAGGATGTCTACATGCATAACCCGCAGTATGGTGTACTGTGTGGCTGATATGCCCCGCAACACTTTAAACTGGTTCAATTAGAGGCTGCACTGTATTGTGCCAAACTGCCAGTCTGAACGCAACCTGCATCTGGCATTTGCTCCGCATTTTCTCAACTAGGAGGGAAAAGTGCAGCTCAAAACCACATTCAAATACATTGAGGCAACGCCATACTGACTGCAAAGTCAGTAAATGGCCATAAATCTATCTAGAAGGTACCATAAAATCTGATGATCAAAGAAAGCGAAAGTGGCATAGAGTGTGGAGGCTACCATAAAATCCAATTATCAAAGGAAGTGAAAGCAGCATGCAATGCAGAGGGGAATTTCTATTCCAAAGTGAGTTTTGTAAAACAACAGCAGGAAAAGCCAATGCAGAATCAGCCTTCCTCGATCCTAAAGCTTTTTGCTATGCTATGCCCCTAGTGGCTGCAGCCAGAACTGCGGTTTTAAAATAAAAGCCTTCCCCAAGCTGCGCCCAGGGTGGACCACCACCACCTGCCCCCTTGGTACGCCACTGACCTCCCCAATCCATAAGCCATTGTGCACATCCATACCATTTGTTGCAGTCACTGTTAGTGGACTTTACCTGCCACTGGCTGCAAATCCGATGCCGTAGCTGCTGTGCGAATGCTCAACCATTTTGGGAGCTCCTGTGCTTCCGCTCGTGAAGTAGATGAGCATGGGTTCTCCGCTCTTGGTTTTAACGCAGTCGTGCTCAGCAGGTGCAGCTCTTAAAATCAAGCACATATATGTATTGCCATGTATCTGTCACCTGTTATATTGGTATAGATTTAATTAGTCTGTCTCTCTGTGTATATGTGCTTTAATTCTCTGTTTTATAAACTTCCTTGTGTTTGCTTGAACAAAGAAAGGTGGAGTAGAAACACGGTGTCCCCAGGCTTGGAACCTTCCATTTTATGATTGGCCCCGAATCCCCTCTTTTTGTGGTTGGCCACTCCCCCATTGGCAGCTATTTTGTGGTAGTGCGCACTGCCTGTTCTCCAAATTCCAAAAAAACATACAGACAAGACGTTTGGGGGCCCTCATTTGGGGGCCCTCGCAATGGCAATACCTACAGGAGCAAGTCCTTGAAGTTCAGCCATCCCTCTCTGCTGCCTTCAGACACAAGAAGTTTGGTTTCCAGAAAGGGGCATTCGGACGTGACAGAGTCCACTGAAGGAGCCAGTGAGTCGGTGACCACTATGCATTTGGCCTTAGAAGCCCGGAGCCTGTAGGAAAGGTCCTTAGCAGTCAGTTGGGATGTCCCTGGAATGAGAACAATGCCTAGAACAGAGGCAAGGGAATAAAGTGAGCAGAGATCTGGAATGATTTGTTTTAAATCAGTACAGGCTGTGAAAGGTCGGTAGTTCAGCAGTTCGAGACCCGAGTTGCCGCATGATGGAGTGAGCTCCTGTCTCTAGTTCCAGCGCCTGCCAACCTAGCAGTTCGAAAGCAAGAAGTTGCAAGTAGTAGATAAATAGGTACCACTTCGGTGGGAAGGTAACAGTGTTCCGTGCGCCTTGGTGTTTAGTCATGCCGGCCACATGACCACGGAAACGTCTTCGGACAGCGCTGGCTCTTCGGCTTTGAAACGGAGATGAGCACCGCAACCCTAGAGTCAGATTCGACTGGCTTTCGAGCAAGGGAACCTTTACCTTTACAGTTAAGAGCCCGTTCTTGTTTGTTTGGCTGCTTTCTCAGCTGTGGTGATGGTTTAGCTTGCACGACGTAGAGTTCTTGACACAGCCGGCTCAGTCAGTGGAGGAAACCGTGTCGTTCCTTCACTCGTCTGCTTGGAAGGGTGTTGCTTGCACCTATGTTTGCACCATGCTGAGTGGGTGGTGCTATTGGGGGGCCTGTTTTCTGTGGGCATCTAAATCTAAGCAGTCAGTTGCCAGTAGTTAGTTACATGGTGGGAGTTATCATACTGGGCCCCTGGTTTAAGTCAAGGCAATTCTGTTTCTATGTAATGCATGTGACTGAACTCTGACACTTATGTAATGGGACCTCCGTGTTTTTTTTAAAAAAAGAAAAGCAGTGTCAAAATGCTGTGATTTTGAATGAGAAAAGTATTAGTGGGGAGGAGACGCTTAACCCCTTTCCCTTGCAAACTGTTTCTCTGCTCAAGGCCCAGCAAATGATCCCTGTAAGGGGAGAGGGATGGAACAGAAAAGTGATTAATCTTCTTCGTGGTCTCTGTGCATCACACCCTTGGGATAGTCTGCGCCTGCGCTGACCCTCTTCGGTATCGTTAGCAAGCCAAAGGGATTTTCGCGCCCAATCCTAGGTCATGTGCCGGGCTCCACTGCGCATGACCAAGGAGGGGCACGCAGATCCCGCCAGTTCTTTTCTGACCGTACGGCAGTGGGTCGAGCGGTGTTGCAGACAGCACAGATGTAGGGCCTTGGTCCCTCCTCCAGGTAAGCCTTTACTGCTTGCTAATCTCCCAAGGGTGTGATACACAGAGACCACAAAGAAGATAGACAGGTTGCTTAACTGTAACTGGTGATCTTCGAGTGGTCATCTGTGCATTCACACCACCCGCCCTCCTTCCCCTCTGCTCTCCGCCCTTCATCTTGTTCTTTGAAGGCTGTTGGGCGGCAGTCAGAAGGAACTGGCGGGATCTGCGTGCCCCTTCTTGGTCATGCGCAGTGGAGCCCGGCACATGACCTAGGAGTGGGCGCGAAAATCCCTTCGGCTTGCTAACGATACTGAAGAGGGTCAGCGCAGGCGCAGACTATCCCAAGGGTGTGAATGCACAGATGACCACTCGAAGATCACCAGTTACAGGTAAGCAACCTGTCTGTCTTGCATCCCTTTCTCCACTCAAAATCACAGCCTTCTCAGGGGGTTCATAGTGCACATGTCCTTTTGCCCATCAAAGTGCACATAAACACATTGAAGATGCATAGTAACTGGCTCTGGGGAAAAAATTTCCAGCCCTTCTACAAGGTCGCGTTTGAGATTTGGCAGCGGGGCAATTTCTCCCACTCGCTAACCTGTGCGCATGCAAGCCACATTCAGCAACCACCACTCTGGAATCCGAGGTAAAGCCGTGATGATTCTGTCTCCTCTCTGCAAGCCACACGGGCCGCTCAGTAGATTGGCCGTTTTCCTGGACAAGACTCCCAGCTCCTCAAAGCTCCACTTCGCCTCGTCCTTCTGATCGCTGACCCACCAGAAGGCTGCGTTCCGAGGCTTCTCTCCATCCTAGTGGACAACTCAAGAAGTTAAAACCAGATGGCAAGGACGGCCAGCCAGCTTTCAAAAAGGAGGAGGAGGAGGAGGAGGAGGAGATTGGATTTATACCCCGCCCTTCACTACCCAAAGGAGTCTCAGAGAGGTTTACAATCTCCTTTCCCTTCCCCTTCCCCACAACAGACACCCTGTGAGGTAGGTGGGGCTGAGAGAGCTCTTTTGAGAACTGCTCCTGAGAGAGCAGCTCTGAAAGAACTTGTAACTGGCCGAAGGTCACACCAGCAGCTGCATGTGGAGAAGTGGGGAATCAAACTTGGTTCTCCCAGATTAGAGTCCACGCTCCTAACCACTGCACCAAACTGGCCAAGGAATGGTGCTGACAGTGCACGGGGGCAGGAACAGGCACGAGCAACATCAGCCAGATGATTCTGCACCTTCATTAGGGACTATTTATTAATAAAACACATTACTGGGAAGATCTGGCGAAAAACAGAATTACAAAACACATCTATTTCCAGAGTGCCCCTTTGGGGGCTGGCTCCTCTTGTGTCCTTTGGCTGCAACAGAAACTGTCTACTGCCT
>NW_015169181.1:878506-879127 GCF_001447785.1 Gekko japonicus | reverse complement strand
CCACCCTAAAACATCCAGCTGGAAGGTACTTGCTTGCAAGAAACCTCTGTCTGATGTTTTGTCTTCCTTGATTATTACGAATGTATCTGGTGCTTCTTAGTGCTGCTGCTTTAAATACAGAGTATTGTTATCCCGTGAGGCCAACGCCCTTCACAAAGGGTCCCTGAGGATTTGGCCTCTTCTTGTTCACAAGGCCTCTACTCTTCTGGATAGAAATTCTTGCCATTTTGGGACAGAACTAACCAAGCAGCATACTGAAGTCCAGCACAGATTTGAATGCAGTTCAAACACATGGGGTGCGTTCAGACGCAGCCTTTACAACGGATTCTGTGCCGGTTGCAATCGATGTACCTACCGGCGTTCAGACGGGGAACATCTGTCTTCCCACTCTATCCGTTATAAAGAGCTGTACACCGTTGCACTCTGCCACTAGGTCCCTAGTGGTGGTAAACTCAGTGCAACGGTGGCTTCCGATGCAAACCGGCGTCTGATCGCTCTCCACCGGTGCCTAGCCACTTCCGTCGGAAGCCTGAGGCTTCCGGCTTTCCCCCGCCATTTTAAAAAAGACTCCTAGCGGTATGCGCTTGGGCGAAGCTTCGCCCTAAGCGTTTGTTTTTTTTT
>NW_015169181.1:865821-877819 GCF_001447785.1 Gekko japonicus | reverse complement strand
GCGTCGTGTTGGGGAGCAGCGATCTCTGCCTGAAGCCCTGGAAAACTGCTGCCAATCAGTCTAGACAATACTGAGCTTAGTGGGCCAGTGGTCTGATCTGGTATAAGGCAGCTTCATATGTTGGCTGTGGTCTATTCAGGGGTCATTTCCTGCGGGAGCGCACAGGAGCGGAGCTCCGGCAGTAAGGAGCCCAGGGGGCGGGCACATGCAACAAGCCCCGCCCCCTGCTCCCAGCAGCCCTCAGTTGGGCCAAGAATCAGTCAGGTAAGTCGCAGAGGGCCCCCCCCCCTTCAAGTACAAACTCTCCCTCCTCTGTGAGGGCAGATCTGCACGTCCCCCCCCCAATAGCTAGCAATCCACAACAATCCAGTGGAGCCTGAGTAGTGGTTGTTGCCTTCTGACACACTTCTGGTGATGTCGGGGTGTGTGGCATATGCAAATAAGTTATGCTGATAAGTTATGCTAATGAGCTCCTGCACCTCTTTTTCTAGGACATTACCCCTGGGTCTATTAATATCTCTAGGGTTGCCAGTTGGAGACTGAGGGGGATGAAGACCTGTGGTTGGCCACTGGCAATGGTGTAATACCACATCAAGGGGGGAAACCCTCTAGGAATTGCCAGAAATGCTAACCTTCCTCTCTAGGAATTGCTGGAGACTCTGCAAAGTTTAGTAAAACCATCTAGTTTTACCATAGTGTTTCTGGTGATTCCTAGAGAGTTGCAATGTGACTTCTAGGTTTTTCATTTCTAAACAGAGCACGGGCAGGAAATGAAAGGCAGGGTGGGGAACCTCCCACTAGGGGACTGGCAACTCCACAAAATCTCACATACAACCACAGGTGCCTTGTTTCCTTACCAGCAAAGGACCAGGTCCCCCGAAGCAAAAGAAGCATTATACCTTTTCCATTTGAGTCCACTTGTCCAGAACATCGCTTGCAAAATTGAAATATTCAGGCACTTCCTGTTCACCCCGGTTTATAGCTTCATAGTATGAGGTAATTGGAAAGGTAATGCATCTCTTGGCTTGGTGGTGGAGGAAAAAGCAAGGTGACGGCAGCCTCCTGAAGAATTTTAAGAGCGTCTTCATGGCTCGTAAGACAGCTTGAACACTTTGATCAGCTTTGTTCCTCTGTAACATTTTTTTTTAAAAAAACAGTTATTACCTGGAATGCATCATTACATTATACCTGTTCTGAAGGTTTTGCAGTGGAATCCAAGATTCAGTTTAAAGTTGTGGTTTTGACCTGTAAAACCTTTCATGGCTTGGGGCCCACATATCTGAAGGTTGCTTGAAACACAGCTGCGTGGAGGCCACGTCACATGCCAGGCCTGTAGCCGTGTTGGTACGAAAGGGGGCAACGCTTCATCAGTCATTTCTCATGCCCCTCCAAACAGCACTAGGGGTTGATGTGAAATCTGTCACACATCTTTCAAGGGTAAATTCTCTATGTGAGCCTGCTTCGGCCCTGAGCCTGCTTCAGTGGGGAGGGGGGTATAAATAGAACTAATAAACAAACAAGGAAGGAAGGAAGGAGTTGAGGTTAAAAGGTGTTAATCCTGTCATAAATCTTCCAAGGGTGACTTCTCTATGTAATGGGCTAGAACAGAATCAGCAGTTAGCAGGGCTGAAGAGTCCTGACTTAAAAAGCCTGTGGGGGGGGGGGATGTTGGAGTAAAGCAGAGAGAGACAGAGAGATTAAGCCATGAAGGGGTAACAGTGGTGTTGTAGCCCTGATCTGGATAGCCCACAAAAGCCACATCTTGCCAGATCTCAGAAGCTAGGCAGAGTCGACTCTGGCAAGTACTTGGATGGGAGACCTCCTTGGAATACCAACAGTCAGGAGGTGGGGGCAGGCTTTATTCAGCCACCTCTCTGAATATCCTCCAAGCCCCCAGTAGGGTCAGGGTTTTCTTTTGTACTTCAGTTCGTGGTTCGTGGCTGAACCACGAACCTATATGAACCAGGAGGTTGGTTCACAAAGTGAACCGGTTTGTATGGGTTCATGCCTCTTGCTTTCCACTCCCCGCCACTTTTCACGGAGAGCAGAAATCGGGTTAAAATAACTCCCAGCCATTTAAACCAAACAGCTGAGTGGTGTTGTTTGGTTTAAATGGCTCAAAGCTGAACCCCCAAAAGCCCCTTTAAACAGCTGAGCCATGCAGAGCAGTTTGCTCTCTACCCCAGGGGCTGGCTGCCTGCTGAAGAAAGCCCCTTTAGGCAGCTAAGCCACGGGAGCGGGCTGCCCCCATGGCTCATCTGTTTCCGATCTAATCAGCTGAGTGGGGAGGAGAAAGCAGGGGTTTGCTCCCCACAAACCTCCATGAACTGCCTTAAAAGTTCATGGAGGTTCTTGGTCGGGCTGCAGCTCTATGCGAACCACAAACTGCCTGCGTATACAGGCAAGGCGGGATACAAATAGAAATAAATAAATAAATTCATCATGAACAAAGGTTCGTGAGCCAGTTCATGCCCTTCCCTAGTTGTAGCAGAGCAAAACAAAGAAAAAGAGAGAGAACAGGTTCCACAATAATCCTGTAAAACTCTTATTGCTGGGGAAATTATTTTGGACAGAAGACTAATTAATAATAAGGGATTTAGGCCCAGTGGTAAGTGAGCACAAATCTTCTTTTGGTAATACATGTCACCCCACAGGAATCTTATTCACCCTATGTTTGTTCACTGAGAAAACAATGCTACTCACAGCTGGCCCTGATCCAGTGCATTTTTATTTATTTTATTTAATTTCTACCTTTCTCACTGAGACTATAAATGGGTTTCACGGTGTAAGTCAATGCAATCAAGCAGATGAGACATCTAATAAAAATTCAATAAAACTAGGTTTGCAGTAATTTGAAACAGAACCCCCAAAAAGTATACATTGTATGTGAAACAATGCAGGAAATGGTATTACAAAGGTAATAATATACCTGTTCCTTTTATAAAAGCTCAATTCCATTATCCTATAGCTCTGTGATGCTCTGTATTCCTGGTGCTTGGGGAGGGGCAAGAGTGGGAGGGCTTCTAGTGTCCTGGCCCCACTGGTAGACCTCCTGATGGCACCTGGTATTTTTGGCCACTGTGTGACAGAGTGTTGGATTGGATGGACCATTGGCCTGATCCAACATTGGCTTCTCATATGTTCTTAAAATCCCCTCTTGAAGCATTCCATGTTACACAGTTGGCAAAATGACAAAAGTGTGGGAGCTGTCCTGACTTCCTCAGAAAGGCCATTCCACAAACGGGAGCCACAACAGAAAATGCATGCGCATGGGCAGTTGCTGATCCTTCCCATTTGTTGGGTAGCACCCTTAGAAGCCTTGAGCTAGTGATTTACAGAGAAAAGAAGGTTGTGTTTGCAGTTTCAGGTTTCAGTAACCGGGAAGAAAGACTCCCACACGTCCTTAATTCTGCACAATATATAAAACATTTGCTTGGGAGGGCCTTTTTAAAAAGCTAATACAGAACAGGACTGTTGTCTGTGCTGCAGTGTACACTATATATTATTGATTTGTTGTATGTTTTATCATGCTCTTACAGCATTGTTTTCATTTTTTGTAATTCCATTTTCTGCACTGCTTGACGTAGCATGTCTGATGCTTGTTTGCACTTTTCTAATTTTTGTAATCCTAGTCCTATTGCATTGCTTATTAGTTCTTTCGTGCTATTCCATCACATTGTTCTATACCATGTAATCCACCTTAAATTCTCAAGTGGAAAATTGGTAAATAAGTAATAAAGTATAAATAAATAAATAGCAATGGACTGACCACCAGTGTACTCTTTTGCCCCTCCCCAATAAAAATGTTCTGGCTATGAGCCTGCCCAAGAACCCTTTTGTGGAGATAATTTTATTAATTTGGTGCATTTTTTTATACCACTGTGCCTCCAATGAATTCAAGAGTGGTGAACATGCATCTGCCCTCCTCTGTTATATCCTCAAAAGGACCCCTAGGAGGGAGGCTGAGAGGAGGTGGCCCAGTGGGTGCGTTCAGACGGGGCGTTTCTGTCGGCATAAACTGCACCAGTTGGAACTGGTGCAGTTTATCCTGGCAGAAACGCGATCACACTTACCTCCATCTTCCAGATCCCTTCGGTGGACGCCCGCTCACACGCTGCGGGCGTCTGCGTTTTTTTTAAAGCACAGTTTGAGCATGCGCATAGGCAGCCATTCACAGAATGGCGATTTTTGTGCATGCTCAACCCCCCCATTACATTTAAACTTTAAAGGTAAGGATTTACCTTTAAAGTTTAAAGCCCAACCTGGCCTCCCTGTAGTCCCGGAGTCCTCCGGGAAGTTAAACTAAGGGCTTTTTTTCTTTCTTAACAAACGTTCGGGGCGAAGCTTCGCCCGAGCGCATATCGCTTACTTTAAAAAAAAAATGGCGAGGGAAAGCCGGAAGCCTGGGCCGCACGGGTAGGGCGGGATATAAATCCCAAAATAAATAAATAAATATAAATAATAAATAAGTGTCTCTGCAACGTTGGAGAGCGATCAGACGCCGGGGTGCACCGTTTACAACCGTTGCACTCAGTTTACCACCACTTGGGACCTAGTGGCAGAGTGCAACGGTGTAAAGGGCTTTACACCGGTTAGGGACAGGAGGCAGATGTTCGTCGTGTGAACGCCGGTGAGTACACCGGTTGCAACCGGAACCCTAACCGATGTAAAGCCCCCGTCTGAACGCACCCAGTGAGTTTCATGGCAAATGTGGATTTGAACCTGGGTCTTCCCAGTCCAAGTGCAACCTTCTAACCACCACACCACAGGTTCTTCATGTTTGTTTCCAGGCTGTTTTCAGGCCCCTGGTAGGTTCTTGGCTAGTTTTCACTGCTTGTTTTAATATCGATGCAGTTTGGCATTGTTTTTACTTTGCGAGCAACCCCAAGCAGGTGTCTAGAGGGGCAGCACACAGGATTTCAAAGTGAGTGAGTAATGAAGGGAAGTGAACAAAACCGGGAACATCCGCTCATCTCTGGTATCTGCATGCGCTGTTTTTCAGCAGCACACTAGAGGGCAAGCCGTCACACCGAATCTCTTGGACACACACTCTGGTTCAGTTTTGCTGTGTTTGCCCGTGAAGACAGTTTTCCAGGCTTTTCCCTAGAAGGTTTGTGAGAGGAAGGGAGGAGGGGGGAGTGAGGGGGGGCCCATCCTGTGTGTCTGAGATCAGCCGTGCCATACTGGAAAAAAGGACTGGAAGCATGGATTACTCCTAGCATTAATATTTTTGCACGCTTGAAAAAATATGTTTTATTTGGTATGGTTCAGAGTGTTAGACAAGCTCCACCCATCCCGGCACTCAGGAAACTGTAAATCTCAACTTTTTCAGGGAGCGTTTGAGGCCAGCTGAGCTGTTCTGATGGGGAAGGCAAGCAAAGTTTGGGTGCTGGCCAATGCTCCCTCTAAGCTGTGGAGTCTTGTGAGCAAAAATTCTACTTTGTGAGCTCCTGGCATTAAAGTTGTGAGCGAGCGATTTGGGCTGCTGCATAAACTAGTTTGCTCTGGAGCCCTCCTTCCTGAGCTACGACAGAAATGTGTGAGCTGGAGGCTAAAAAACTGTGAGCTAGCTCACACTAACTCAGCTTAGCGGGAACACTGGTGCTGGCTGAATTGCATATTCTGACAAAGACCACCCTTGCATGCTTTCCCCCCCCCCCGCCCCACCCCCTGGCCTTTTTCTTTAAGTCCTTGAGTTTAACCAGAAGCATTTCTTCACGAGCCTGTGCATTTACTGATAAAAGCCTCTCGGCAAAGGATTTACCTTCAAGAGGTGGGAAAGGGAAAACACGAACTCCGAACAAACGACCTCGTTGGCCTTGCCGTACACTTGGGTAGGATTAAGCTGGTGGCCCGATCACTGGAGAGGAGCCCTCTTTGGTTTGCTCAGATGTGCAGGCCTGACAGTACAGAAACACCAGCAAGATCACAGTTGCTTCTTCCTTTTGACTTCTAGTTCCAGGAAATCCCTGCCGCCTGCAGGAGCAGGCAGATATCAAGTGACCTCAGCCTATGAGAGGCTGGGGAATCAGGGGTGGGGTTGAGGGGTGGGGAGTTCAGTGAAGGAAACGTCTTGCCGTGGCCTCAGATTGCTGGCAGACGGTGTGGCGCCGGATAGGGCTTGGGGAAGCTACATAGAAACAGGGGGAAACTACGAGGAGAATAACAACGTTTGAGTCCAGTGGCGGCACCTTTAAGACCAACAAAGTTTTATTCCTGGTATAAGCTTTCGTGTGCACACATGCGCGAAGGCTTATACCAGGATTAAGACTTATTATTATTATGCCCCACCTGTACCAGGAGAACAGTCAGGTAGTTCGGTTTTGGCCAGTGAAGGGAAAAAAACCTCAGACATGATACATAGGACTCAGGGGCCAGTAAAGAGGCCGGAATCGAGTACGTATCCCGTGTTACCTTATGGAAATGGTAGCTCCGTTAGGGACTCGTGAGGCTACTGAGGGAAATAATCCCCCGAGACAAGCTAACCCTGTTTCAATAGACCGAGGGTGATTTCCCACAAGCACTGCTCTGTGCTCACTCTTCTCTTTGGCCCGTGTCAGTTTCACACAAGCTGCTGCGCGACCACATTTTGCCCCGCAGCTTCGTGCGATTTTACCCGCGTCTACTCAATCCTGTTTTTTTGAGGATTGAGTAGATGCGGGGGAAATCACACGAAGCTGCCGGGCAAAATGCGGCAGCACAGCAGCTTGTGTGAAATTGACACATACCATTGGGGCAAAAGGGAGGAGTGAGTGCGGAGCAGCGCTTGTGGGAAATCTTTCTGAGATTCTTTGGTTCAAGGAGGCGCTCCAAAAGAAAACATTTTCTCTTTCTTTCTGGCAGGATGTGTGTGTGAAATTGTAACTGTTTTAAAGCAGAGCTTTGCTGTCCCTTGCTGTGAATAACCAATGCTTTTGTTGCATTCCTTGTCTTATCCACCAGTGCAGGAAAATAGGAATAGTTGTTTCCTGTGCAATCAGGGAGCCTGATTGGATCCCAGTGCACCTTCGCCACCAGCTTCCAGAACCAATCAAAGCCTTTGTCTGATAGATGGATGTGTTCCGTTCACCTAGGGAAGGGGGCTGTTACCGATGAAAGGCATGTTCTTGGGGCCACGTACTAACATTGCAGCTTCTCTGCCGAAGTGGTTGAAACCCTTTCACTCGAAAAAAAGAACAAACCATTTTATCACACTTTTTGTTGAGAGAAAGCATCACTCAGGACCAATGTTCCCTCTAAGCTGTGGAGTCTTGTGAGCAAAAATTCTACTGGTATTAAAGTTGTGAGTGAGCGATTTGGCTGCTGCATAAACCAGTTTGCTCTGGAGCCCTCCTTCCTGCGCTAAGACCAAAATGTGTGAGCCAGAGGCTAAAAAACTGTAAGCTAGCTCACACTCACTCAGCTTAGAGGGAACACTGCTCAGGACAGTCTTCCCAGTTTACAATCATCTAGCATGCCAGGATATTAGGTGGATTAGTATGTAAATTAAGCCAGACTGATGGCTTTAGTTAACTTTTATTTATTTATTTATTTATTTTTATTTACATTGCATTTATATACCACCCATGACCCCTAATTTACAGTGTACTGCTACTGGTATAGTCGCAGTAGTTAACCTACCTAGGGCCACAGATTTTTAGGGGGGGGGGGACTTCCCTACCGACACCCTTGTTGGCGGCGCGTTCTCTCTTCTTTCCGGCGTCCTCAGCTGACCAGCACCACCTCAGGCGGCTCAATGTTTGTCCTTCGTGTGCGACCGCCCTCCGGCTGCAGCTTCCGGCTTGCGTCCTTCCGGCTCCTGCCGTGCTGCGCCGTCCTGCGTTCGCACCACCGTGGCTCCGCCTTCGTCAGGTCCGGTCAGGAACTCTGCTGCCGCCGCCATTGTTGTTGCCGCTACCGTCTCCGTTGCCGCTGCCAACACTCCTGGCCCGGAACCAGGAGGTAACTTTCTGATGATTGATGCACACCCAAATAATGCTTTAGAAATCATGATGCGTGCCCCCTACCCTTGTGCTGTCTGTACTAGAAGAACCCTGCTGTGAACAACTGCAGTGATGCACATCTCCCCCACCCCCACCCTGCAAATGCTCCCGTGTCTCCCTTCACTAGGCATGGTCCTTGTCCTCTAGCCCCTGAGCCTAGGAAATCAATGCCTCTGTTGTGCCTTGGGGAGAGACATGCCAGGGATGCCATTCCGAAGTGCTGTTAATGTGGATACGCAGGGACCCCATTTCTTCATGTCCAGATTTCAGACTTCCCTGTTATATAGAGGAGCATTCCATTTTGCTGCTCATTAAAAAAAAATCTAGGATGTCAAGGAGAAAGCTAGGTGAGAACCTCACAACCTGACATGCTAATTTTCTATATGCATACATCAAAAAAACAACAACAACTAAGATCATGGCATCCGGCCCCATCACTCCTTGGCAAATAGAAGGGGAAGTCGTGGAAGTAGTGACAGACTTCACGTTCCTGGGATCCCAGATCACCACAGACTGTGACTGCAGCCATGAAATTAAAAGACGCCTGCTCCTTGGGAAGAAAGCGATGGCAAACCTAAACAGCATGATAAAAAGTAGAGACATCACCCTGCCAACAAACGTCCGCATGGTCAAAGCAATGGTATTCCCAGTAGTCATGTATGGTTGCGAGAGTTGGACTCTAAGGAAGGCCGAGCGCCAAAGAATAGATTATTTTGAGCTATGGTGCTGGAGAAGACTCTTGAGACTGCAAGAAGATCAAATCAGTCAATCCTACAAGAAATCAACCCTGACTGTTCCCTGGAAGGCCAGATAATGAACCTGAAGCTCAAATACTTTGGCCACCCAATGAGAAGGGAGCACTCACTGGAGAAGACCCTGATGCTGGGAAAGACTGAAGGTCAAAGAAGACGGGGACGGCAAAGGATGAGATGGTTAGACAGTGTCATAGATGCAACGAACATGAAATTGAGCCAACTTCAGAGGACGGCGGAAGACAGGAGGGCCTGGCGGGAGCTGGTCGATGGGGTTGCGAAGAGTCAGACTCGACTGTGCGACTGAACAACAAATACAAAAAATGCCTTGCTACAGTCATGCAAGCCGTCCTCACAAGCCTGTACCATCACGTGCCGAGTGATCTGTTGCATTTTATCCTGCCCTTCCGCCACGCAGAGCAGAGCAGAGCAGAGCAGCATAAATGTTCCCCCACCCTCCCAGTTTCAGCTTCATAACAATCCTGTTCGGGAGGTTACGTTGAGAGAGAATGACCAGGCTGAGGTCACTCGCTGAGCAGAGACCTTCCCTGCCCTCTTCAGCCCTGCACTGCTTTGGTCCTCTGCCCACCTCCCTTTCCATTGATGACATGCAGGGCTTGGTTGTAGGGAGGCAACACATGCAGAGTCATTGAGAGGGGGCAATGGGGGGGGGACAAAATTCAGGGGGTGCAAGTCAGCTTGAGGGCCTGTGAAGCCAAAGTCATGTTGCATTCAGCAAATGCATTTCAGTTTATGTTACTTTTAATGCAGTTCTGCGCTGCAGCCAGTAGGGACAACGGAGAAGGCAGAAGACAGTAAACAGCGGTAGCTCTGACTACCTGTCGGCTTTGCTTTCCTGCAAAGTTTACTATAAGGAGCTCGAGGCAAACACTTGTCTATTAGGAGATGCTACTAAGCCCGTCAAGGCAACACCATCAAGCATGTCTGAATGGTGAGATCCGGTTCCGGTCCCGACGAGAGAGGTCGCACAGAGAGAGAGCTCTAAGCGTTCTTCTCCTTTCCACTCTTTTCTATAGACTTTAAACAACAAGCAAAGTTCTCTCCCGTAGAGAGAGACCTAGCAAGGAGCTCACCCCCAGGTCTGGGGAGGGTGGCGACTCCCCCCAGTTAATTCTGGGTTCACTCCGAGGCAGGGAAGAATGAGAAGCTGAGAGACGAGAAACCCCCATCAACTTCAGCAACAGCCGAGACCATAGGACCAAAGGAGTCTTCAAGGAAAATTGCCCAACAACAGTGGAAGCTAAGTACCTTTATAATTTATTGTTATTAAGAGCGACAGGTTTAAAAGAAAATAAAGAGCAGAGAGGAGGGGGGGAAACATAAGACTTGCGCAAGGGTAGAAAGGGGCTAGAGTTTAAAAAACAAAAGCGGCTACTAACAGAGCGCACAGAAAGAGAAACGACAACCAATTAAGCGCGAAAAGATTGGAAAATAAAATAAAAACTACATAACTGTTACTTTCTCTCCAGTTAGCAGCATAAGCCGGCCCCTTTAAGACGAGCGAGAGAGAGTTCCAGAGCTCCAGAGTGACGAGGTCTTTTTCTTCAGCATTGGCATCGGCAGCGACGAGGAGGAGTGGAGGTGCGGTGACGTCGTCGAGAGGCGCGGAGAAAGAGGCGGGGCAGAGGAAAGCAGAGGCGGTTTCGGAGGAGGAGCAAGGAGCGGAGGGACGGCCGAACGAGGGAAGAAAGCAGCCAAAGAACGGAAAGACGCTGACGCAGACGCAGAAGGTGTGGAGGGGTGACGCAAAACCCGGAAGTTAAAGAGAAAAATAAGACGCTTTTTTTTTTTGGCATATAAAGACAAGGATAAAGATAACAGCGCACTGAGTTAAAGGACTAGAAACAAACTGTAACGAGGAAGACACGAGCTAGGAGTGAAAAAGGAAAATAAGAGACAATAACGCAAACTAGAATAAAGTGTTATTAAAGTGACATTACATATATATATATATACAACCAATACACACATAAACCCAAACTAAAGTAGAGACCCTTAAAGGCAGAATAACACCCAAGTGTGATTAAAAAGAGAGGGAAGGGTAAAGGCAACCTGCCCAAGAAAACAACAACTTAAAAGTGAAGTAGAGGAAGAATATAGAGGATACTCAAAAAATTAAGAGACATTTAAAAAAAAAAAAAACCTCAACAAACCAAGAGTGAGGCAAAGGAAAAATACAGAGGGCATCTAAATACTAGAAAACATTGAAAGACATTAAAGACAATTAAAAATAACTAAGTGAAACAAATATAGCAATTTACCAAATCTAGTAAAATCTAGTAAATATTGTAAAAAATGGCAACAGGTGCAGGAGGCAATAGAAAAGGGTCCATACCCTCCCCAGGGCAGGCAGGAACCACTTCCCAACTGAAAGCTAATATTTCTCAACAATCAATGAAAGAACTAAAACAATATATACAAGAAAGTTTGGCAGAAATGTTCCATCAGAACATGGAAGTTACCCTACCAAATTTAATTAAGAAAGAGATAGCCCCCATAAGTGATAGAATGGAGGAGATTGCAAACCAAATTAAAACAGAAACGGAGGAGATTAAAAAACAAATGTTTGAAAATAAAAAAGAAATTTCTGAAATCACAAAAACCTCAAATAAGTTAGTAGAAAAAACGCAAATGCTGGATGTGGAAATGCAAGAAATGAAAATTAAAAATGAGAAGCTAGAAGAAACTGTGATAAATTTCGAAATGGAAAGGGCAGGATTTATAATTAGATGCCAGAACATTCCAGAAGAAATAGAAGACAGTCTAAAAGAAGTCATAGCAGGATCCTTTGCAGAACAACTAAACATTGATACAAAAGAGGATATTTACAGAGACATTGAAACTGTGTTTAGGAGAAACTCAGCATACGCCAAAAGATACCAAAAGATGCAATTATGCCAGAATCATGGGAAGATGCCATCATATCATTGATCCACAAGCCGGACACAAACGAAAAAGAGATACAAAATTATAGACCGATTTCTCTACTTAACGCAGATTATAAAATTTTTGCAAGTATTGTTGCAGCGAGATTCAAAAAAGTGCTACAACAAGAGATACATCAAGACCAAGCGGGCTTCCTACCAAAAAGGCAGATGAAAAATAACATAAGAACAGTTATAAATATACTTGAATATTATGAAGAACATCCTGAGAAACAAATGGCGCTAATTTTTTTAGATGCTGAAAAAGCATTTGATAATGTATCATGGGACTTTCTAAAATTAAAATTGAAGACATGGG
>NW_015169181.1:860933-865230 GCF_001447785.1 Gekko japonicus | reverse complement strand
TTCTACAATCACATCATTAGAGAGGCATTAATAAAGGTGTGGAAAGAAATGAAATATAGATTTTATAAGAAAATTCCAAGATGGGTGTCCCCCCTTGAGGCATTCATCAACACAAAATTAATGACAAAAGAAAAAGCTATATCGTACGATGTATTATTAGATGAAGATAATAAACTAAGACCTCTGGAAAGATTAATAGACAAAAATATTTACTTAACTTGGTGGGAGAAAATGCAAGTTCAAGATAGATATAACAAAGATAAAAACGGGGAATTTGTAAACACCCAAACTGAATTGGATAAAATATGGTTATCCACAAATGATAAACTCATTCAAAAAACATACTCCTTTCTCCTTGACGATTATCTTTTTGAAGAAAACATAAAAAATGTTATGATTCTTTGGATGAAGGATTTGGGTAAAACTATCCAAAACGAGGAGTGGGTGAAATCTTGGAAATCAATGAAATTAATGAGGGCAGTAACATTTAAGGAAAACATATTCAAGATATTCCATAGATGGTACTGGACCCCAGAAAAGTTATCCAAAGCATATAAAAATGCAAATAAGAATGGTTGGAGATGCAAATCCAATGTAGGGACGTTTCTCCATATGTGGTGGAATTGTGAAAAAATGTATAAGTTTTGGGAAAATGTAAATGATTTGATATCAGAAGTGCTGCATATAACTCTAAAACTATGCCCGGAGACTTACCTGTTAAATATTATTCCAAATGAACATAAAGGAAAAAACTACTATTTAATAACATATATGCTCACAGCAGCTAGAATCTTAATTGCTAAATACTGGAAGCAAGAAAAGATACCAAAGAGAAATGAAATAGTAGAGAAAGTAATGGAGGTCGCAGAAATGGATAGATTAACACTTATTTTGCAAGGGAAGGACGATAAGGTGTTTAAAGAAAGATGGGCAGAATTTTACAAATGGATAGAAAATAACAATTTGTAATAGACTCAGACAATAGATATGTTGACAATATAAATGTAATGATTGTATATCTATGGAAAAACTTAAATAAAACTGTTAAAAAAAAAAAGATACAACCCAGAGAAAGAAACATGTTACATTATAAAGCTGCAACCGATATTACGACATTAACCGACTGCAATTAAAGGGAACCGTTCCACATCCCTCCTTGGCAAATAGAACGGGAAGTCGTGGAAGCAGTGAGAGACTTCACGTTCCTGGGACCCAAGATCAATGCAGACGGTGACTGCAGCCATGAAACTAAAAGACGCCTGCTCCTTGGGAGGAAAGCGACCGGCCACATCCCTCCTTGGCAAATAGAACGGGAAGTCGTGGAAGCAGTGAGAGACTTCACGTTCCTGGGACCCAAGATCAATGCAGACGGTGACTGCAGCCATGAAACTAAAAGACGCCTGCTCCTTGGGAGGAAAGCGATGGCGAACCTAGACAGCATATTAAAAAGTAGAGACATCACCCTGCCAACAAAAGTCCACATGGTCAAAGCCATGGTATTCCCAGTAGTAACGTATGGCTGCAAGACTGTTATCCATGATGGTTAAATGGAACCTCCATGTACAGAGGAAACATACCTCTGAATATTTGTTGCTAGGAGATGCATTGGTCAAGCTGCACCTTGTTCTGGAGGCCTCGCTTCAAAAAGGATGTAGACAGAATGGAGCAGGTGCAGAGGAGAGTGATGAGGATGATCGGGGGCCTGGAGACCAAGCCCTATGAGGAAAAGCTGAAAGACTTGGGAATGTTGAGTCTGAAGAAGAGGAGGCTGAGGAGGGACATGATTGCTCTCTTGAAGTACTTGAAGGGCTGTCACCTGGAGGAGGGCAGGGAGCTGTTCCTGTTGGCAGCAGAGGTTAGGACTCGTAAGAATGGGTTTAAATTATGGGCAGAAAGGTTGGATATTAGGAAGGTTTATTTTTGACAGTGAGAGTTGTGCAACTGTGGTATCAGCTGGCTGGGGAGGTGGTGGGCTCCCCCTCCCTGGCAGTCTGTAAGCAGCGGCTGGACTAACACTTGTCAGGGATGCTCTAGGCTGAGCCTGCATTGAGCAGAGGGCTGGACTAGATGGCCTGTATGGCCCCTTCCAACTGTATGATGCTGTGCAGGGGGGTGTCTTGATCTCTTTGTCTCTGCTTGTTGGCTTTTCCGGGGACAACTGGTTGACCAGTATGGGGAACAAGAAGCTAGACTAGATGGACCATTGATTTGATCCAGGACTGCACTGCTTTGGTTCTCATATTTATTTATTTATTTGTTTTTCGTATTTATACCCCGCCCTCCCCGTGGGCTCAGGGCGGCTTACAAGAGCAAGGCGAAGCCTTGCCATGATAAAACACAATATACATATAATTTAAAAACATACAGTACATCTTTAAAAAATCCTAATTTAAACAAAGTGCTCAGTGTCTTCAGAGTCCAATGATGACGGAACGTATGCCCGAAGTTCCTGGTAGACGGTTTAAGGCTCCATTCATGTTCAGGTTCAGGTGTTTTTCTCAGGGCCTCTTCCAACCCACAGCGATGGTGATATAGTGGGGGCGGCAAACTTGTGGCAAACTGCATGTGGCCCAATTCTGCAGTTCATTTTAAACATCCTCCTAGTTAGTTCTGGTTCAAACAGTAGTAGATAGAAAGGCAGTGCAAACGTCACCAGTAATAGAGGAAGAGAAGGAAGAGAGAGACCTCCTCATCCCAATGGCTTTATTCATGTTTCTTCCTCTTTTTTCGATGCCGGTTCTCGCTGTTTATCTAGCTAAGCTGGGAGCCTAATGTGGTCGTCAAGCTTCCCCTTTGTGTTCTTTTCCAACTCTGCAGAGGAGGCTGGAGGTCACCTTTGTTTGTGGCAAGCCCTGCTCCCTGTAGTGTGGTGTGGGAATGTTGCCACGTGTCCCAGCGATAAGCCCACGGACACATTCGCCAGAGCCAGTCAGCTCCAGGTCCCTTTCTGATCCCCTTCTGGTGCCTAAGAACTCGTGGAAGATCAGGATGAGGACTTCGTGGCTTCTCTTTCTCCTCGGCCTAGGAGTCCTCTCCTCCCAAGCAGAAGCCCATGGCATCGAGCCAACCGGGGAGCGATCTGAGGAAACCGCACTCCCCGAGATCGAAGAGGAGGACAGTGTTTTCATCCTAAAGAAAAGCAATTTTGACAGGGCTCTGAAGGAAAACAGGTACCTGCTGGTAGAGTTCTGTAAGTATCTATCATTATCTAATATTTATGGCTGTCGACGGTTTGTGGATACGACATCTGGTTTTTAATGAAACCGATACATATTTGCAGGTTACCAAAATATACAGGTGTTTTTTTTAAGTGCCACTTCAGATGTGACAGATGTCTTACCTGGACGGAGCACCTGTGCTGCAGACAGTGTGCAAACCATGTGCGGATTAGCATGCATTGATTTTGCTGCATGGGAGCAGTTGGGATCTGCGTCCTGACCAATATCCATGCAGTGATGTAACGTGTGTGCACTATCAGTGTGAGAAGATGTGCAGAGAGCCAGTTTGGTGTCGTGGTTAAGTGCACAGACTCTAATCTGGGAGAACCGGGTTTGATTCCCCACGCCTCCACATGCAGCTGCTGGATGACCTTGGGCAAGCCATAGTTCTGTCAGAGCTGTTCTCTCAAGAGCAGTTTGTGTCAGAGCTCTCTCAGCCCCGCCTACCTCACAGGGTGTCTGTTGTGGGGAGGGGAAGGGAAAGGAGTTTGTAAGCCGCTCTGAGACTCCGAATGAAGGGTGGGGTATAAATCCAATCTTCTTCTTCTTCTTCTTCTTCTTCTTCTTCTTCTTCTTGTTTGATGCAGTGCTTAGGGTATCTAAGGAGGAGGCCTAGTTTCTCGTTAGAGTAAGGGGACTCATGGCTTAATACTCAGGCTGAGAAAGAATGCCTGGCCCAGGGTCTTCCAGCAGTCTTTAAAGGAAGGGGGGCGGGAGCCCTATCCTCCCAGATCCTAATCAAATGCTCTAAAGCACTCTTAATCCTTTACATCTGCACTATGAGAATAACACTAGCCTACCTTACAGGTCTGTTGTGAGGATTACAACACGATAATTCATCTGAAATGTGGTAGACTGAAAATGCCGCACATACACTAAGCATTGTTTTAAACCCTTTTCAACTTGAGCAGAGCTTTTTGTTGAATCTGACGGTCTTGCTACGTGCACGTATATGTTGTTTGAAGTTCTGAAAATGGAAACGTTTGGGAGCGAGTAGAGTGACTCACTGAACAAACAAAAGATAAGGTAGCTAAATGTAGTAGTTTGTGTGTTTGAGGCAGCAGTTTTGGCGGGCTGTG
>NW_015169181.1:829846-860853 GCF_001447785.1 Gekko japonicus | reverse complement strand
TTATGGGATTGAAAATATGTACTCTAGTCTAGCCAGCAGGACACGAAAGCAGATGACAAGGAGTAGGGAAGTGGTAGATTGGCCTTGAATATGAAGAACTGTGATCACACATTTCATAAAAACAACCCAGGATTCCTACAATTAGACACAAGTCAGTGTTCCCTCTAAGCTGAGTTAGTGTGAGCTAGCTCACAGTTTTGTTTGTGTAGCCAAATTGCTTGCTCACAACTTTAATGCCAGTAGCTCACAAGGTAGAATTTTTGCTCACAAGACTCCACAGCTTAGAGGGAACATTGACACAAGTGGCATACTGGGGAAGCCAGAGCCAATGGAAGCTGCCGCTGGAGGTGGTTTGTGGTTTTTAAAGAGTGTTCACCAGATCTAATGAGAGCAAAATTAAAACATTTTCTTCAACTCCAAATGTTAATGTTCCCCCATCTGATTTTAAAAGCGTTCCCTACAACCCCCCCCCCGTCTGCTTGAGCACCAGACATCGTGCAGCCAGAAGGAGCCGAGCCGAGGAATGCTTTCACCAGGGTGTCGGTAGGGAAACCCCCCCCCTTGTACCAATGTGTGGCCGTAGTTAGGGTCGATATAGGTGACTAGCACCCAAGAACTGTAAACCGCCCAGAGACCCCTACGGGGGTTAGGGCGGTATATCAAGTCGAAGGATAAATAAAATAAATAAATAAAATAAAATAAAAATTGAAACATTTTCATGGGCCCCTAAAAGGATCGTGGGCCCTATAGGGACTGTGCCTAATGGGTAAGTCGACCCTGGCTGTCTCAGGCCTCTGCCTGGAGGCACACTGCTCTCCTGAGCCCACTCCACTCCTGGAGGAGGTCTTTACTTCCTTCTAGGTATCTGCGCTGCCACCAACTGGTCATTTATCTCCCATTTATCTCCCTAGCATTCTGTGTTGCCACCACTACCTAGAGCCTGCATCTCCCACTTGCTCCAATTAGCTACTGCAGGGGTGGCTTACCGCACTTCCCTGGTGCTTTTAAGTACATGAGAATATAAGAGAAGCCAATGTTGGATCAGGCCAATGGCCCATCCAGTCCAACACTTTGGCACACAGTGGCCAAAAATACCAGGTGCCATCAGGAGGTCCACCAGCAGGGCCAGGACACTAGGAGCCCTCCCATTGTTGCCCCCCCCCAAGCACCAAGAATATAGAGCAATACTTGCCCCGGAGTCCCTATCTATACCTTGTATAGAAGTAACATACTCAAGTGGGGCTTAACATGGTTATGGGGAACTAACATTCAAATAAATTTGTTTAAAAGAAAATGACTGAACACATACTCCACACAGCAATGGATCGAGCAAGAAAAAAAGTGAAGGTGCATACATGCAGTCCTTTGTCCCTCCTTTGGACACACCCTAGCTGTTATTATTCTAGGGTGGGCTCCTTACTTTTAAAATTACAGCATCCTGTCAGTCATTCATTACTTGGAGTTTTGTCCAAGCTGCCTCCGTGTGGTAATGGCAGCCATCCAGATGGAGCTCAGGTGTGAGAACTCTTTCCTGCAAACTATCCCTGGATGGAATCAGCAAAAACGGACTTCCAAAAACAGACCCCAGTTCCTCTTGTGTCCACATAATCTATCTCCTTTCCATGCCAACCCCCTTAAGTCAGTCCTTCTCCTTCTGTCCCCTCCTAGATATCACATTTCTGCCAACTTGTGAGGTGACTCTTTGCTTGTACTCTGCTGGCTATAAGCATGTGCACAACCAAACCTTCAGTGCTTGAGAGAGCCATCAACTTGATGGGGAGGCCTGAGATCAATTGCCTTCTCTCCCATCCCCTGCCCTTTTTCCAACAAAAAACCCCTCTGTGGAATGAATGGGAGGGCTTTCTAGGCCCAGAACTCCCAATAGAGTGATGTAGCCCAAAGCAGAGGAAATTTTGCCACAACGTTTTAACTGTGGTTCCCAGATAGACTGTTGGTGTGGCATCATTGTCCCTGTAAATCATTTGTCTTTCCCTCCCATACACTGCTGAAGCACATGTGTGCATAGGTTAAACACTGCAAAAAGTAATCTTGAAAAACTTGTAGGATTACATCAAGATCCTTTTAGTGCGGAAGGCTCTTTATGCTCCTGTACACTGGCAACATCCTACCTTAAAAACACTTAGAACCATTCAAAATTGTATTTTGTAATGTCTTATTGCCACACATGTGTGCGCTGGTCATGCAGAGGAATATAAATTAACTGAAAGTTGTGCCACACTGGTAATGAAGATGGAACGACGGAAGATTCTTAATGTCTCGGTTGCACTTTGGAAATCTGACCCAGAAATTCAAAACTCAAATTCAAAACTGGGAAATCTGAAGGGGAGGAGAGGAATTTGGGGGAGGAAGATTACTGATGGTCCCTAACTGTCAGTCCAGTGGCCTGCAACAAGAGAGAGTGCATCCCAAAAAACTATCCTAGAATCCCAACACATAGAGGTCCTCAGTGCATGTTTCTTTGAAGTCTAATTAGTGCGGGGGAAAGGGTTTCTTGAGGTCATGAAGTTTTAAACAAATGCTCTACCGATTGACAAAAATCCAAAAGCCAGCACACAAGCCAGCCATTCTGGATCCACAGCAAAATCTCCAGAAACATTATAGCAGATCTACCAGCGGTGATCCCCCTCCACATAACTGGTCTCCTTTCCGCTCTCCTTGCTCACATGCCTTACTCGTGGATTTATTTCATCATCAGCTACCTTTATTGTCATCACAACGAAATTACAAAATGTATTTATTTAATCTCATAGTTGGAAAGGACCACCAAGGTCATCCAGTCCAACCCCCTGCCAACGTGGGAACAACAACTACAATATCCCCGACAAATAGGTATCCCATCGACACTTTAAAACCTCCAGTGGCAAAGAATCCGCCACCTCATTGTATTGTACTTACCAGTCTTCTGGATTTCTGGAAGCTCAGGAGCGGAGAAAGGCTTGGTTAACCGTTTCTCTTCCCGTCGTTTCCAAAAGAATCTTGGTTGTATTCTGCAGACCCTTGTAAATTTTCAACACCTGCTTTTTAACCCAGAGCTCACTCACTGGTATCTCTTGAAACAGGCAGGCCAGCAGTGTGAAAGACTCACTGGGCACAGGGCAAAGTCTAACTTCAGACATGGATCAATGACCCGGAACAGGAGACCTTCTCCACCCTCCCTCTTAGGCCTCCGTTGCCAGGAGTCACCTGCTGGAAAAGGGGAGAACTGGGCAATGAGGTGGCTGCGGACACTGGATCTTGTGGTGTCCTCTCCTGGCACCCCAAAATTTCAGCTCCAGCAAAGGGTTCTCTTTTTATTGTTAGCAGTGCCAACAAAACAAAGCCTCCTAAGAACATGAGAAAAGCCCTTCTAGATCAGACTAGACGTCCATCTAGTCCAGTATCCTGCTTGACACAGTGACGAACCAGTTGTTCTTAGTCTCTCAGTGCCAGGATCTCCCCAAAGAAGATCTGTTGTTTTGTAATGCAGCACCTTGGAGAATGTCTGGAGAAATAAAATAGGCAAACATAATTCAAGTCTGTTTAAAAACATCCAGTTAATTGCAGGTGGTGGCTTTTCAAGCTGTTGGATCATTATTTTATTTCCTTTATTTATAGTCTGCCTTTCTTGCTGAGACTCAAGGCGGATTACAAAACTTAAATTAAAAAATGCCATTAAGAAAAACAGCATAAGACATGCCATAAACAACGGGACAACTAGATTACAGAAACTGGGGGTGGTGGTGCAGCAGTTGGATTGCAAAATTAGAAATCAGTGCAGTACAAACAACGTAGTACAATAAAAACTGTGCAAAGAACTACAACCCTGTTATTGGAGAAAGACTGACTGCTCTTGTGGACAAAGGACAAAATCCAGGAATACTGACTCTCCCAACCCCCCCAAAAACATAAGTTTCATAAGCATGATGGGATCGGTTCCTCACACAGTGCAAATGCTCTGCAGGGATCAAAATCCTTGTCTTTTGAGTCCTTCTCTCTACTTTCGATGAAAGAATTAAAATGAAAAGGAGGCCACTTATAAAGCGGTGCTGATATGAAGATTAATCGAAGGCTCGTGATAATTATGAGAATAAATGTTCCAAGGTTCTTGACTGATCAGCAAGTGAAGACGAAAAGATTAAAACCTCCCACCGATTTATCAAAAGTGTACTGGAAGTGACAGGCCAGGACTGGGCTTTGTACCGTTACGCAACAGGCCGACGTCTTCAAGAAGAGCTATAGAAAGTCCTGCATTTCTACAGTGACGCTACGCCAGTCTGGATGATCGGTCCCTCGAGCTCTGTCTGGCAGCCGCTCCTCCAGGCCCCGGGCAAAGAAAGGCTTTCCCAGCACCAATGAGAGTCTTTAATTCGGAGATGCCAAGGATGGAAGTGGGGGCATTCTGTGTGAATAAGTGAGAGTGTCGCTGACTCACGACAGACGGCCCCTCACCGAATATATGGGGTCACTTTGCATCCCTGTTCGCTGTGCTGAGATGCTGTATAGCTTTTAACTGGTCCATCTTAATGAACAGTTCCTGTAGGTTCAACTTTGGGGTGTTAAGCTATATAGTGGATCCTGACCTGCCGCTCAGCTCTGCCAAGCGTGAGGCCTTTCTCCAACCTTTCTCCCCCGTGGCTCTGCTGCTGGGCGATGAGCCACTTCCGTTGGAGGGAGGCCCCACAGGCTTTAGGGGAAAGCACATGCTTAGCTGTACGGAAGTGGTAAGATGCTGACCAATGTGTGGTCTGCCTGCTACTCGTTTTTCCCCCACTGGGAAGGCCGCTAAACTATCAGGACTCAATCCTGGCAGAAAGGCTGTTTACATTCAGGACAAACCAGGCCATGATCCGATTTGTTTCAGTAACAGAACCACATCAAAAATCCTCAGCCCGTTGTCTGAGCAGGTTCAAGGAAGGTTTGGGCTTCGGCCCACAACACAGGCAGGAATCTGGGATTTTCCCCTTCTTTTTCAAGGAGAATGTATTGTTAAAACCGATCTCTTTTAGTCCAGGGAGCCAAGCCAATCCTAGTTTCTCTTATTCTTATCTCTAGATTAAATAGTAATGAAAGCTAATCAACCTGAGAACTTTCCAACGATAACACTGAGCAAAGCCAAGCTAGCGTGACCCTTGTAAGAGTTCTTTGCAGATTACTGCAACATTAAAAGGCCTTGATCTAATAAAACTCTGGATTTAGGGCAGTTAGCCACACAAGAAACCTTCCACAGAGCAGGATTTGGAATGCTAGCTGTTTTCACACGGCTGCCAGTTCAGGCAGGCTCTTCATCCATCTCTTCCCTGCAGCAAGGTGGGAAAACACAGTTAAAAGAGTGACATGGAATGACCCTAGGACTGCATTAGCTCCTTCCAAACGGCCACAAGAATCCAAAGCATACTGCTCTTCTCCACTAGTTCACAATTTGTTTCCAGGCCCAATTTAAAGTTCTGGACTTTTAAAGCCCTGCCCTGCTTTAAGAAGCCAGTTTGGTTTAAGAAGCCAGACTCTAATCTGGGAGAACCGGGTTTGATTCCCCTGTCCTCCACTAGCACCTGCTGGATGACCTTGGGCACAGCTGTTCTTCAAAAAGAACAGTTTCTGCCAGAGCTCTCTCAGCCCCACCTACCTCACAGGGTGTCTGTTGTGGGGAGGGGAAGGGAAAGGAGTTTGTAAGCCCCTCTGGGACTCCTTTGGGAAGTGAAGGGTGGGGTATAAATCCAATCTCTTCTTCTTCTCTAAGAACAAGGCAGTTGAGCAGTGCTTGCTCGTAGTCTGAAATCAGCTACAGAAACTCGTATGCTCTTGTTAGCAGATGGGTAGGCACGCCGAACACGGCTTTTGGTGCTGTGGCCCTCATATTTTGGAATCCCTCTCCAACTTCTGGAGATTTTCAAACACCATCCTGTTCCGGAGAGCATTTGATGAACTTGTTACCTGACAGCAGTGGCGTGGTGCAGCAGTTAGCATGTTAGGCTGTGGCCTGGGAGGCCTGTGTTCAAATCCCCTACTCAGTCATGAAGCCCACTGGGTGACCTTTGGCTAGTTTGCTAACCCACCTCATAGGGTTATTGTGAGCATAAAATGGGGGAAGGGGAAACTCTTCCATGGAAAAATGTAATAAACATGACATAGGCCGTGTTCATACGAGCTGTTTTGGGCAGGGAGAGGGACGGATCGGGGCCGCAGCAAACGGGCGCGATCCCACAGCAACATCTGGGAATCGTGCTGTGCCCGTTCCCAGCCCATCCCAAATCCGCCCCTACCAGACAAAACCCGCGGCAAAAAAGAACCACCTACCTAGGTGGTTCTTTACGAAAGGCCGCATCTCCGCTGGCCGTAGGATCGCCGGCGCGTCTGTTCGCCGGTGCATCCCCGGCCCCCGGCCGTACTGCGCATGCTCGAACATGCGCAGTTAGACAGCCTCCCCCTCCCATTCGTCTCTTCCTTCCCAGCATCTGATCGTGCCGGGGAGCAACAGTGCCGCGGCTCAGGGGACCATGGGATCCCGCCGCGGCGTCTCTTTTTTGGTGCGGCTTTTAAAAGCCGCACTTTGCCCAGTGTTTTCCCTGCCGTGTGGCAGGGGCCATAGATGTTTTTCTGCTGTTGATTTTCATGGCAGACTTTACTGCTGGTTTCACAGATTTTTTTTTTTTTTAATTGGAGCTCTTACTGGTATCTGCTGAACTGATGACTGATCACACTGCTAATTCCTGTTGTTCAGATTTTTGGGGAGAGTTGTATTGTGTCGTTTCAGTCTTGTGCTTAATCTTTAAAAATATATATATTTGTAAGCTGCCTGACAAGTCACATAAGTAAATAAATGCCCTCGCTTCTAAGCGCACATTGATAAACCCCTGGAAAAGAACATTCTTGATATGGTAATAGATCTGGTTTGATCAGGAGTCTTTGTGTGGTGTCCTACCATTGTCCATCAGTAAAATGGCACACAGAAAAGAACCTAGATGGAAATCATATTTACAATCATGGCACAGGTGCTTTTTCGGGGCAGTGTTTTATCCGTGCACATAGACAGCATAGAATAAAATGATGATTGCATGAAACGATGAAGTTGGAAGCTGCCATACGCTACGTGGGCTCCCAGTTTCCAGTTTCAGATGTTCTCCTCAGTACTTGAAACAGAATTAAAGCTGAATGGAGAGGAGTGCAGAGCAGAACTCTGGAACAATAACAGAATGCTATGAGGGACATCCACTTACCCCCCTTTCTTTTTCTTGGGTCTTTGCAGACATCTCTTTATCTGGGCCCTCTCAGACCTTGGCTGCGGAGTTTGCCAAAGCTGCGGAAGAACTCAAAAGTGCCGCCGTGGCCGTCCGGCTTGGCAAAGTAGATGTGACGGACCAGAAGGGTTTTAAAAAGGAATTCAACATCCAGGACTTTCCGACGCTGAAGTTTTTTGTCGATGGCGATCGGAGCAATCCCATTGACTGCAAAGGTCAGCAGCCCGGTTTCGTGACCTTGCAGGTGCCCCGTTTCCTCACTAGAGGGCAACCGGGGCTGGCTCAGAGTCACGTCCAGGGATCGTTTCAAACCTTTGAAGCAGCTGCAAGAATATAGAACAAGGGCAAGAGTGTTCTGGGGGTGTGAGGAGCACCCTGGCTCGTGGGCTGCTTCCTGTCCGGAGGATTCCCTCCTGCTCCAGCATCAACTCAGTAGACATCCGTCTGGTTTAAGTCCCCTTAGGAGGTTACGAGCCCTGACCTGGGTAGCCCAGGCGAGCCCGATCTTGTCAGATCTCGGAAGCCAAACAGGGTCAGCCCTGGGGAGTACTTGGATGGGAGCGATGTTCCCTCTAAGCTGAGTTACTGTGAGCTAGCTCACAATTTTTTAGCCTCCGGCTAGGGTTGCCAAATGAAATTCGTCTGGGAGCGGGGGGCTCCCAGACGGCATCCTCCTCGTGTGCGCGCGCGCCCCGCATGCATCACCCGGAAGTGACGTCACACGCTGGGGGCGGGGCGACGCCATTTGAGGGGAAAACAAAGAGTTTTCCCCTCAAATGGTGTCGCCCCCCCCGATTCCGCGGGAGCAGGAATCGGGGCTCGAAACCAGGGGGAATTCCGCCCCCCGGGGGGATTTGGGACCCCTACCTCCGGCTCACACATTTTTGTCTTAGCTCAGGAAGGAGGGCTCCAGAGCAACCTAACTTATGCAGCAGCCAAATCTTGTATGCCAGTAGCTCACAAAGCAGGATTTTTGCTCACTAGACTCCACAGCTTAGAGGGAGCACAGGACGGGAGACCTCCAAGGCTGTGACATGGAGGCAGGCAGTGGCAAACCATCCCTGAACATCTCTTGCCTCAAAAACTCTATGGCAGGGATGTCAAGCATGTGGCCCGGGGGGCTGGAACTGGCTCAGCCAGGGCTCTTGTCCGGCCTGCGAGCAACTGGAGCAAGAGAGGGAAGGCAGGAGGCTGCTCGGGGGGGGGGGGGGGGGGGGGCACAAGGGGCGGCCCGTACACAGTGAGATGTATTTGGTCAAAGCTGTCAAAAAATGAAAGGAAATACCGTATTTTTTGGACCATAAGACGCACTTTTTCTTCCAAAAAAAGTGAGGGTAAAAGTGTGTGCGTCTTATGGACTGAATACTGAGCCCCAGGGTTCAGAATATTTTTTTCCCTGTTTTCCTCCTCTAAAAACTAGGTGCATCTTATGGTCAGGTGCGTCTTATGGTCCGAAAAATACGGTAGCTAAAGAGTAGGTATGGTGATCCTTTGGGGAAAAAACTAGCTTTGCATAAAATTAAATACATTTATTGGGGCTTTTGTGGATTCCCCAGTAAATAAATTCCTTTCACTCCTAGGAATTGATTGCTTTAGGCTGTGGAAGGTCGGTAGTTCAGCACTTCGAGACCTGAGTGTGCTGCATGACGGAGTGAGCTCCCGTCTCTAGTTCCAGCTCCTGCCAACCTAGCAGTTCAAAAGCAAGAAATTGCAAGTAGATAAATAGGGACCACTTCGGTGGGAAGGTAACAGCGTTCCGTGCGTCTCGGTGTTTAGTCATGCCGGCCACATGACCACGGAAACGTCTTTGGACAGCGCTGGCTCTTCAGCTTTGAAACGGAGACGAGGACCGCAACCCTAGAGTCGGATTCGACTGGCTTTCGAGCAAGGGAAACCTTTACCTTTACCTTTGAGTTTAAAATAATATTGTTAATTGGGTTTGCCTGTGTCCTTTATAAAGTTTATATCTCTGGTACCTGGCATTTCATTTTATGGCAGACATGGCCCAGCCCGACATAGTAACTTTTATACTATACCAGCCCTCGTGTCAAACGTGTTCAACACCTCTGCCCATACGTCAGCTGTGACTTGACAGGACTTTCTGTCACCACCACCAGAAGGTTAGGAAATGAACAGCATGGTTAAAAGTTACCTCTCCTCCATTGCTTCTCCACTCAACATTTCAGGAATTTTTTTTATACCCGCTCTCTCAAGTAATGTGTATTTTGCCTGAACATGCAAGGTATTCCAAGTAGTCCCTGTTAGTTGCTCCCACCCTGCCTGATGCTTTGGGGGTTTAGGCCCAGTTAAGTTGTTTGTTGTGTTTTAAAATTCCCCTCTTTTTTTCCTTTTTGGGAGAGGGGGGAATCTTGTTGAGAGCCAGTGTGGTGTAGTGGTTAAGAGCAGTGGACTCTAATCTGGACAACGGGGTTTGATTTCCCACTCCTCCTCCACAAGCAACCAGTTGGGTGACCTTGGGACAATCACAGTTCTCTCAGAGCTCTCTGAGTCCCACCTACCTCACAGGGTGTCTGTTGTGGGGAGAGGAAGGGAAGGTGATTGTGAGATACTTTGAGACTCCTTAGGGTAGAAAAAAGCGGGGTATAAAAACCCGTTCTTCTTCTTCTTCTGCATTGCTGGTGTGCATATGTGCACTGGTGAAAGAAGAATGCATTTGTAATCACAGATGGTACTGATATTAGATATGCACATGCACAGTGGTAGAACATAGAATCATAGAGCTGGAAGGGACCTCCAGGATCATCTAGTCCAACCCCCTGCACTAGGCAGGAAATTCACAAATACATGATAAAGGACACCTTGATGCATTCATACGTATAGGGCGATTTCTCACTAGAGCTGCCTCGCAGCGCAGCCGCCGTTTGCCTCGACACAAACATGTAAATTTCACACCTGAGGCTGCGGGGCTGCATTTGACCCGCGGCGTCGCCCGATTTCCTCCGCAGTTTCGTGATCCTCAAAAACCAGGATCACGAAACTGCGGAGGAAATCGGGCGAAGCTGCGAGTCAAAATGCAGCCCCGCAGCTTCAGATGTGAAATTGACAAGTTTGTGTCGAGGCAGACAGCGGCTGCGCTGCGAGGCAGCTCTAGTGAGAAATCGCCCCCAGTCATATCAAGATTACTTTTTTGCCTGCTTTTATCTGTGTGTGTGTATGTATGACAGTAATGTATGCATGTGTGGAGGGAGAGAAAGACATGAATGAACTGGAAAGTCTGGCCGACTGCACGTGCTCCAACTCCTGTTCTACTTTAGAAATCCCACCCACCTCCCAGACCAACTCAAGACAAGGGAAAAGTTTGCTCATCTCTCATTTTACTGGTGTGGGAACAGGCACATCAAAAAGATGGGCAGGAACTGGAATGTAAAATAAACAACCTTGTTCAGAGTGTTGGTTATGAGTGGACTTTATGTTGAAACAGTACGTCAAAACGAACTCATCTTGTATAAATAAACTTCACCAAGGTGTGAAAAGTAGGCAGGGTGGGGTGTATCAGTCTTTTTGTATTTGAAAAGGATTACCTACATAAACTGAATTATTTTTAATAGCTCGGGAGTTGACTGTTCTCCATTTCCAAGTTGGGGGGAAAAAATCAGTGGCGGTGCTGAGGAGGCCGGCCGCATAATACATGTCTGCACCTCTCTATTACCCTTGTGCACAGCATCTGACACTTAATTTAATGAAGTAGACTGTTCAATAAGCTGTGGAATGGCCTGAAATCCGTTTGGATTAAACTGCTAGTCGATATTTCCGCAGAAGGAACGGAGGGCGTCTCCAGATTAGCCAAGTAAATCTTGGCAGTACGTGCTCTTTTGCAGGCTTGACAGGAGAAGCGCCCAGGCCTGGAAGGAACACGTGGGGGGAAAGCTGCCGATTAGGAGCTAATTGGCCACGCAGGAAACTACCTGGGGAATTTTCAGAGGCAGAGCTGAGAATTAGTTGCTCAGTTGTCCGGCTCGCCTCTGATGATCTGAGCAAAGTGATGCTGAAGAGCTATGTAGGAAGGATCTCCTGAAGACACATTCACAATGTTTGTTGTGTTCTGGGTTCTCTTGTGCAGCTGTTGAACACCTGTCTGCCGTGCAGTATGACTACATTACTGGTGTGGTCACACCACTGGGGCTGGTGTCATATTGGTGCAGGAGACAACCTTGGACAAAGAGGGCTGGGAAATGGGGCCAAAGAAAGGGGTGGTTTTGGATTTCTTGCCCCATGCTCGTTTGGCCTCCAGACCCCTTTCGATTTGCTTTCTCCCTTGTGCATTTTAAACCTGTGATTCTTCACTTTTGAGCCATTTTTTGCTTCCATTTTTTCCCTGTTCAGCATATGCATTGTCCAGTGTACAAATGATGTGCACTGAACATATAAATGCTGTATGAAAAGCATTCAGTTTGCATACACAGTACAAGGGAATTGGCAAATCCAGCATTGGAGAGCAGAGATGCAAAATCATTCGCAAAGAAAATAAATGAAATTAATTCTGGAATGTCCTCATCCATGGTGAGAATCAAGCATTTCTTTTAGCAACAATCTCTCTCTATAAAATAGGGGTTTCTAGAAATCTTTTGTTCATTTCTCAATCCAGTGCATTGTTATCCTTAACAAATATTTTAAAACCATAACATATCTGGCCCTTTTATTTTTAAAAACTGCAATCACCAGTGACATTGAATGACTCTAGTGGAAATAAAACCTAGCAGAAGCTAAAATTTTGAGGGTGAGGCAATTAAAAAAATCAGAAGAGGTAGAGGAAAATAAAGTTTTAAATCAGATCTCAGCAGTGGTTAGGTTGGCCCAGCAAACCATGTTTTTAGTTGCCTTTCCTGAACCTTTACGGCTGGCAGAAAGTTATGAATCAAATTAAAATAATAATTTCTGCAAAACTCCAAAGAAGAATTCCCATTTTTTCATAAGCGTTCAGCTGATTACTACTGAAAATGTATTTAGGCTCCGGTCACACGGGCAGGAAACTGCGGGGGGAAGCGTGGCTGTTTGCAAACTAACACGTGGTTAAGCGATCAGACCACCTGTGGATAACGCGCGGTTAAGCGATCAGACCTCCCGTGGAGGTCTCGTGGGTAGGGAGAGGTGCTGATCACAGGACACGCCTGCGCACAACGAAGAAGCGTGCGGTGCGGCAAACTGGTTTTCCTTTTTTGTGTACACGACGAATGCGCATGCTCCGTTGGGTGTGTGTGCGCATCCACGGAGACTTGGGGGAAAGAAACACCTTTTTTCGCAAGGGGACATGGGCGGGCGCCGGATGCCACCGGAAACGCGATCAGACGCCCGCCTTGCCCCGTGGTTTCCGGAAACTAGTACCTCTGAGGTATTAGTTTTTTGCTGCGTGTTTTCGGCAGGAAGCCTTGGTTGTGCCACGGAAGCGCTACGCTTCCCAGATGTGCCGGTGAGATCGCGCCCGGAAAATCCGCCTGTCTTCCGTCTCTCTTGCGTGGCTAATGTTCCGTGTGACCGCAGCCTTTCTCTGTCTGATTTTGTCTGCTCCTGTTTATGCTTCTCTATTACCTTACTATGAAACCCATGATGTGGTATGACTGGGAGTAAAAGGGAATCGTATGAAAACATAAATCTTAGCAAACTGAAAATAATGCATTTGGGCCCAGCTTTCACTAAAAAGACTTCCAGGTAGATTCCAGTGTGGGTTAAATCCATTATAAAACAACCAAGCACTATTTCTACTCCAAAATGTCAAGAGACCCTTTCTACTCCAAAATGTCAAGGTAGGCAGCTTCAGATGACCCAGCTTTCAACGAAACACCCATCTGAATACTAGCATATATTGCTGTGGAACCCCAAATTTCACCCCCAGTTCTTCGACAGCTAGATGGCAGCCATCCTATTTATAATCAAATTGCTCTTAGCTCTGGTGTATCATCTGTGTATTTTCATGCTGACGCACACCAATAGATCCTTCCCTTTCTGCAGGAGTCAGAGAGGCCTCTGCCTTCGTCACATGGGTAAGACGACGAATAGGATCTTGCACTACACATCTTAATAGCACAGACCAGGCGAAATCCTTCATTGACCCTGAGGGGATGACCGTGATTGGCTTTTTCAAGGTAACCCTTAAATTAAACAAAGCCTTAAACTAAGTGAAATTAAATGACGTTGCTGCACTATAATGGGGTGGGGTTAGGGTTACGAAGTCTGTGTTGGAAGATACCTGGAGACTTTGGGGGTGGATCCGGGAGAGGGGAGGGGCCTCAGCATCGTACAAGGCCATGGAGTCTCAGAGCAGCCATTTTCTCCAGGGGAGCTGATCTCTGTCAGCTGGAGATGAGTTGTAAAAGTGGGAGATCCCCAGGCCCCACCTGGAGGCTGGCAACTCTAGGTGTGGTGGGGGGGGAGTCATGAACTTTACAGTGTGAGGTCTTTACAATGCTGAGGAATGTTAGAGGGTTAGGGGAGGCTATAAAATAGAATATGGCATTTGAGACTGCTCTGAAATTCTCCTTATCCACGTTTATCCCTGGAATTTGGGAGTTCCAAATTACCCAGGCCTTTTTCTGAGGTAATAGGTATCTTCCATCGTTTTCAGCCTTTATGGGCCAGTTTTTGTACGAAGCCCCACCTAGGCGTGCTTAGCTGTGAGGTTCCACTTGTTCTTGTCTGTCTGTTTTTATTTCTGCAACCATGCAGACTCTTCTTTTCAGGCAGACGCAGCTCCCAATTAAAATCCGTTCTGTTTTGTAATTAAAGCCAGTTGCTGAGATACACAGTTTGGGGTTTTACATGGTTGGTTTTATGTCACAGAGTTTGTTTTTAAGCCGTCCTTCTCCCGAAGAGTTTGTGGTTCTCCCTTTCCCTCCCAAGTCTCGAGCTGCCATTCCCTGTCCTGGTCTTGTGTCGCGCCAACTTAAAACCCCTCTTTTGCCAACAGAGCCCTCAAGGAGGGGTGGGGGAGGTCTTCTGCAATTCTGCAAGGAGCACCCCAGAACTCCCTTTTGGGACGACGACCAGCGATGAAGTTTTTGCCCACTTTGGCATCAGAGAGGACATGATTGTTATCTTCCAAAAGGTACTGACCATGGCTCGCCTGTTCTCCAGAGGGCTCACGGTTCTTCTCTGTGTGGTCCTCCCCTTCCCATTTTATCCCCACAGTGACCCCGTAGGCTAAGCGTTGTTGACCACCCCAAGGTCACCCAGTGGTCCTTCATGGCCGAGTGGGGGTTGGACCCTGGGGTCTCTTCTGTCCAACATTGTGGCACGACACTGGTGCATGCCGGGAAGGAGAGGAAATGTACCTTCCCCTCCCCTTTGCCCCTCTGGTGCATGCGTGTCCACATACTACCATGCCGCCCACTTTGGGTACGCTCCCTTGTCGTATGGTTAGAAGCAGGGCTATTTTGGGCAGGAACGCACAGGAACGGAGTTCCGGCTGGCTCCTGAGTTGGCCAAGCCCAGCAAGAACTCATTAGCATAATAGGCCACACCCAACAGCAGAAACTGTTGGCTGCATTAGGGGTGTGTGGCCTAACATGCAAAGGAGTTCCTGCTACAAAAAAAAGGCCCTGGGTTTTGACCACTAACAAGGTAAACAGAATAAGAAAGGAAAGGTGGGTGTGGCTGGATGACCACCCTTCTGGTAACATGGGGGTGCGGCCTAATGGGCTAATGAGCTGTGCTGTCAGGGGTGTGGCCTAATATGCTAATGGGTTTCTGCTGCTGGGTGTGCCCTATTATGCTAATGAGTTCCTGCTGGGCTTTTTCTACAAAAAAAGCCCTGGTTAGAGCGTGGCCAGCATGGTCTGAGCCATGGAAATATGGCATCTTCTTTTCATGGGTGAAGCCACCCAAGCACTTCCTTTGCATGTAGAAGGTCGCAGGCTTGAATCCCTGGCAAGCTCGGCAAGCACGGTTCTCCTGTAGGAAGGCTCGGAGAGACCCGATTTCACTCTAGAGGGTCTGCGCTAGTGAGGATAGGGAATAGTGGGCGGGTGGGCGGGATCAGTGATCCGGCTTCGTGTGTCACTTTCTAGAAAGAGCCATTGCGTCCAATGAATCAGCTCCCCATATTGAGAGCAATGTTCCCTCTAAGCTGAGTTAGTGTGAGCTAGCTCACTGTTCTTTAGCCTCCAGCTCACACGTTTTTGCCTTAACTCAGGAAGGAGGGCTCCAGAGCAAACTAATTTATGTAGTAGCCAAATCACTCACTCATAACTTTGATGCCAGTAGCTCACAAATTAGGATTTTTGCTCACAAGACTCCACAGTTTAGAGGGAACATTGATTGAGAGTAACCCTGGTCTGCTTTGCTGGTAAATCTCATGTCTCTTGTGCTCAAGGGGAAACCTGTTTACAGTGAGGCTGCTGAAGGAGGCAAGCTGAATGACGCGGAGCTGACACGACTGATTAAAACTTTTACCATGGATTTAGTCACAGAATATAATCTGGAGGTATGCGCCCTCGTTCATTCCTGTCCAAGGTGCTAGAGTTCAAACCTTCTGGGAACCCACCGTTCTAAGCCGAATCCCAAATATCTGTGTGTCTTCTCGGTGGTGAGGGCTGAGCACGCGAAACTTTCCAATGTTTGCTTTTTATTTCAAACGCTTCTTTTCCTTTTCATTGCATGTGTTCATTTTTTGTTACTATGCCTAATGTGTGATGGGTCTTTATATGTATCCCACCCCCCATTAATTTGGAAGCAAAGGCATCCCAGCGGAAGAGGATCCCCAGCTTTCCTGGGTGCAGGCACTTTTGGAATTCTGAAAAAGGGAATTTAGAGTGCCTGCAAAATATTATGAAGTTTTTCATCGCATGTAACTTAAATTCGGCAACGCTTGTTATATTCTCATAGGTTGTATACTGTCTTGTGGTATTCTGTTGTGTTGATAATGTTTGTGGAATGTTGAATGATAAAATAAAAAAAGTTATTAAAACAAAAAAAAAGGGAAACGGACCCCTTGCAGATGCCTGAGCGACTCGTGGGGCCACTTGAAAAAGGATTGCGCCCTCCGAAGCCCATTGACTTCAGTGGACTTTGAAAGGTGGCCTCTCGCCTTAGGATGGTGCTGCAGATAGCATAGACTGCCTTTAGACTGGAAAGATTGGAGGGAGGATTTTTTGGGAGGTGGGTGTGCCAGACACCTGAAAGTGCCATGCCTTCCTCTACATTTAGTTCAGCTGATGACATGAAGCAGCATATATTAAATCTAGTAAAACAATTATTATACATTTAAAACCACTCAAAATTTAGTCAAATTTAAAACAGGCCAATGAAATACATCCTGGGCCTCGGCCACACGGGCAGGAAAATGCGGGGGGGAGGCGTGGCTGTTTGCCCCGGAGTAAACTAACGCGTGATCAGGCGTCGGGTTGAGGTCCCATCAAGCTCCCGTGGTTAGGGGGGAGGTGCCGATCACACGACGTGGCAAAGAAGCGGAGTGGTGCGGCAAACGGGGTTGTGTTTGTTTTTTAAAACTGAAATGTGCGCATGCTCCGTTGGGTGCTTGTGCGCATCCATGGAGACTTGGGGGGAAAATCCCTTTTTGCGAGGGGACATGGGCAGGCGCTGGAACTACCACCGGAAACGCGATCAGATGCCGCCCTTGCCCTGCGGTTTCCGGAAACTAGTACCTCCGAGGCACTCGTTTTTTACCCCGCATCTTCGGCGGGAAGCCTTGGGTGCGCCACAGGAGCTCTACGCTTCCCAGATGTGGCGGTGAGATGGTGCCCGGAAAATCCGCCTATCTTCCGTCTCTCTAGCGTGCCTAATGCTCCGTGTGACCGGGGCCCTGGTTAATCAAATCCATTCCAGAGCTTGTCAAAATAATACCCAGAAGAAAAGCTAACTGGACGAGGGAGGTCTTCTAACCTTGCAAGGAAAACCCAGCAAGGAATTTCCAGAAAACAGGGCATCTTTCTGGATGGAGTCTTGCATTTCCAAACCATCCATGGACACTCTTTGACTTTTCTCCCCCAGACGTCTGTGAAGATCTTTGATGTTCCTGTGGAAAATCACATCCTCTTATTCATCCCCAAGAGTTCAAGTGCATTCGGCAAGGCTTATGAAGATTTTAAGTCTGTTGCCCAGGAATTCCGAGGGAAGGTTGGTATGGTGCCGTTCATAGTGAGTTTGGATTTCCTACTCCGTAGCATGTACAGCGTCAGAATATGGCCGTTACTGGCTTAGAACACGATCGTTTATCAAAACAAATGCAACAGAATTCTCTCCAGTTCTGGATATTTGCTTTCTGATAAATTTTTCCCAAAGGTTTTATCTGGTCCTGCTGATTTCATTTTTTAAAATTGCCTTAAAATCTTTTTTTTTTCAGGCTCTTAGGAATTTTTAGCCATTCTGATCTTGTGTAGATTTTAGGATTGCCCTGTATGTAAGCTGCTCTAAAAATGTTATAGGTGATGTGGTGGGGTACAAATATGCAGATTCAGATGGGTAGGGATGAGTGTGCTGGCTCTTTCTGCACAGGCTCTTTGCGCTGTGTTCTCCTGCATCTTAATTCTGGTTCTGCCGGGAGAATTTCTAGATTTTGATTCTGAATTGGGAGCATGTTCAGATTGCCCCAGTGGTTCTCTTTCTATATGGCCAGTGCGCGGACTCTAATCTGAGAGAACCGGGTTTGAGTCCCCACTCCTCCACTTGCACCTGCTGATGTGACCTTGGGTCAGTCACAAGCTCTGGCACAGCTGTCCTTGAAAAAGAGCCGTTTGTGTCAGAGTTCTCTCAGCCCCGCCCACCTCACAGGGTGTCTGTTGTGGGGAGGGGAAGGGAAAGGAGTTTGTAAGCCACTCTGAGACTCCAAGTGAAGGGCGGGGTATAAATCCAGTCTCTTCTTCTTCTTCCCATGCACACTGATTAAACTCTGCAAAACAGCACAAGAGCATTCACGCTGGAGCAGAGCAGTGGTCCACCTAGTCCTGTATCCCGTTTCGCCCAGTGCCCTGTCGGATGCCCCTGGAAGGCCTGCAAGCAGAGTACAGGGGCCAAAGCTTCTCCTCTCCTTCACCCTTTGTGCTGTCATTCACTGGTGTCCTGTTTTGTATACCGTTTCCCCCCACAGTGTAGCAGAGCTGTGCCTGCTCAGTCCTCTCCAGTGACGCAGGAATACAGAGCCTCTTCTCTGTCTTTCACACATTCTTCAGATCATGTTCGTCTTGGTGGATACCGATGAGAGCAGAAATGGCCGCGTGATTGAATACTTCCAGGTCATCGAGATCGAGGTCCCTGCTGTTCAGATCTTGAACCTGACCAGCGACGCCAGGTACAAGATGCCCGCAGAGAAGGCGACTGTGAAGAATCTAAGGAGCTTTTGCCAGAGCTACTTGGAGGGGACAGCTAAGGTATGCTCCTCAGAAGGGACCCGATTCTCTGGAACTGCACTAGCTTTAAGACAACCTATATCTGTAGCTAATGTACCCAGGGCGGGTTCCAGGCTTTGGTACCCAGGGGCTCCTGTCTGCCCATCAGCAGTCTCCCCCTCATGCCTCCCTTTCTGCCCCCCACCTGTGCATCCTTCTCCCCCTCGCAAGCCACCCATTGCCCAGTTGCCTGTGCCTCCCTGCACACCATTTCCCTGACGGCGTGGGCCGGTGCGTGCAGCTAGGAGTGTGGCTGCCACGGCAACAGAAGAGCAGCCACGGTGCACTTCCCACAATGCCCTTCCCTAGTGATGCTGGGCAGCCGGAAGCACAGGTGGTGGAGCACTCCAAGGAAACAGATGGGGAAAGGCATGCAGAAAGGGGGCAGGGGGAGGGGTGTAGGTGGGAGTCAGGGGCCCTGGGCCCTGGCAGCTGCCCCACTTCAACCAGGAAAGGCCCCACTTCAACCAGAATTAAAGAAAAGGAGAAAAAAGGTCTGTGGGACGACCCAATTAAGTATGAGAGCAAAACCCTTCTGTCTAAATACATAAACAGTAAACGGCAAACAGCTAAAGCAGTATAAGAGTCCACAAGACAGAAGTCCATGCAAGAGGTCCAAAAGGATCCACAAAAGGAAGACCAGACTCGGTGAGTCCCGAATGGGGTTCTATTAATGCTTTGATCTGAAGAAGAATATTTAGAAAAGAGGAGAATAAGAAATCTGGAAACCTCTTTATCAACATGGCTTCATTTGAATAAATTTACAACTCCTAGGCTACATTCTCACCACTGACTCCGGTCTTCCTTTTGTGGACCCTTTTGGACCTCTTGCATGGAATTCTATACTGTGGACGCTATACTGCTTGAGCTGTTTGCCATTTACTGTTTATATATTTAGCCTGAAGAGCTTTGCTTTCATACTTAATTGGGTTGTCTCACGGACATTTTTTCCTTTTCTTCACTTCAACCAGAGCCAGCATGAGCATAGTGGTTAAGAGCGGTGGTCTCTTATCTGGAGAACTGGGCTTGATTCCCCCATTCCCCCACATGCAGCCAGCTGGGTGACCTTGCGTCAGTCACAGTTCTCGCTGAGCTCTCTCAGCCCCACCTACCTCACAGGGTGCCTGTTGTGGGGAGAGGAAGGGAAGGTGATTGTAAGCCACTCTGAGACTCCGAGTGAAGGGTGGGGTAGAAATCCAATTCTTCCTCCTCCTCCCCCCAGTGTGATATAACAGAGTGTCAGATGGAATACAGGAGAATTTTCACAGTGCTGCATCCAGGATTCTCCTGTTCTCTAAGAACATAAGAACATAAGAGATGCCAATGTTGGATCAGGCCAAAGGCCATCCAGTCCAACTCTCTGTATCACACAGTGGCCAGAAATACCAGTGCCATCAGGAGGTCCACCAGTGGGGCCAGGACATTAGAAGCCCTCCCACTGTTGACCCCCCCCCCCCAAGCACCAAGATGACAGAGCATCACTTGCCCCAGAGTCCCTATCTATACCTTGTGGCTAATAGCCACTGATGGACCTCTGCTCCATATGCTTATCTAATTCCCTTTTGAAGCCGTCCATGCTTGTAGCCGCCACCACTTACTGTGGCAGTGAATTCCACGTGTTAAACATTCTTTGGGTGAAGAAGTACTTCCTGTTATCCGTTCTAACCCGACCGCTCAGCAATTTCATGGAGTGCCCACGAGTTCTTGTATTGTGAGAAAGGGAGAAAAGTACCTCTTTCTCTACCTGCTCTTTCCCATGCATAATCTTATAAACCTCAATCATGTCACCCCTCAGTCGTCGTTTCTCCAAGCTAAAGAGCCCAAAAGAGCTCTATTTGGGGGCATCATTACTTGAATGGCAGGATATGGATATTGGACTGGATATGGGAAGCGGTTGCACCTTTCCCATGCACCTGGGCTCCGGGTGGGCTGCACGGTCCTCTTTTGGGCTTCCTGCTGTTTGAGGGCCCAGCGGGTTGTCCGTTTGTTGACAGGGTCCGTCCCAGTGGCACAGAAAGTGTCTGTGGGAGTGGACGTTTTTGCAGCACAGGGGAGGGAAGCGGAACTCTCTCTGTGCCCTGACCTGCCTGTAATCTCTTTCCCCAAATGCCTTATCCCAAGCAAGATCAGTTCTGGTATCAGAACTCAACTGAGAAGGGAAAAAAAAGCTAAAGGTCAGGGAAGCCACGGGGAAACGGTTTCATGTCTCTTATCCATGTTGTTCTACAAATTGGACCCAGTTTTGATTTGTGACCATTGCATTTTAGTTGGACTTTGCTCTACGGCACAATGCTGAATAATTGGCTGTTGGAGCTAACGGTCAGGCGAACCGCTCCAAATGTTTCTTTTTTGCAAGACTGCCGCTCAAATACAGCATGAGGCAGCAATCCACCGGCTTTCTCTTCTGGTCTGTCTTCCTCTTATTAGCGACATCTGTCCAGTGAGGAAATCCAAGAAGGCTGGGACCAGAAGCCAGTTAAAGTCCTTGTTGGGAAGAACTTTGATCGGGTCGTCTTTAATAAGAAGAACCACGTCTTTGTGATGTTCTGTGAGTAGCTTGTACCACTGGGCAGAATTTGTGATCCAAGTCCCCTTAAGTTGGAAGTAGCGTGATATGTTACCTTTGGGCTATTTATTGTGCAGTCCTCAATACGTATACTCAAAAATAAGTCCCATGGAATTGAATAGGACTTACGTAGTAAACGGGTTCAGGATTACAGCTCTATAGACGTTCCTCCTCAACATAATTACTTCCATTATTTTAAAAAAGTGTCATATAGCGCAGCAGATGAAACATCACACAAAGGCAACTGTGAAATCAGCAATTGCCTGTTCACGCAGGTTCTCCATGGTGGCGCTTACACTGTGAAATGGTCTACCAGAAGCTATGAAGAAGGCCCCCCACGCACTTCTTTGGTTTTGCAGAACGTGCAAAGCAGAATTGTTCAGGAGGGCATTCTTGTAAAAGGAGGAAAGCTGTTGTGTAATACACACACACGCACAGAGACCTTTATTGACATTACAGCACAAATCCAAATAAAATACACTGGAATCTGTGGTCAGAAAGAACATCACCTCAGCTGTTGTGTAATGGTTCAGCTCAGAAGGTGACTTTTGTTAGAAATAAAAGAGCAAGAGTGCAGTAAGCTCCTCCCCTGCCACAAATTTTGTTAGTCTTTTAAGGTGGACTCTTTTCTACTGCTCCAGACAGACTAACATGGCTACCCATCTTGATCTATCTCATTAAGGATAAAGTCTTCCCTGGTCTGATTGTCTTGTTGCTTTTGAATGGTTTCTTCTTCTTCTTCTTCTTCTTCTTCTTCTTCTTCTTCTTCTTCTTCTTCTTCTTCTTCTTCTTCTTCTTCTTCTTCTTCTTCTTCTTCTTCTTCTTCTTCGTCGTCGTCGTCGTCGTCGTCGTCGTCGTCGTCGTCTTCTTCGTCTTCTTCGTCTTCTTCGTCTTCTTCGTCTTCTTCTTCATCGTCGTCTTCTTCGTCGTCTTCTTCGTCGTCTTCTTCGTCGTCTTCGTCTTCTCTTCTTTTCTTCTTCTCTTCTTCTTTTTTCCTTCTTCTCCTCCTCCTTCTCCTCCTCCTCCTCCTCCTCCTCCTCCTCCTCCTTTCTTCCCCCTCTTTTACAACCACAGCCCAACTGCATTATTTTGTTTTACTGGGAATCTGTTCTGTTAAGATTCAAACATTAATCTGTTCTGATTCAGATGTTATCACATCTTGTAATCTACTTACTGATTGACTGAGAAGTTTTTATCTTGCTTGAAATTCGCCATAAGCCCCCGAGAGTAAGGAAGACTATAAACGAAAGTAATAAACAAACAAGCCCAGAAGCAAAATGCCACATTCGGGAGGCCTGACGGCCTGTTTGTTTATGATGGGCAGAGATACAAGCAGCCCAGCCACCTGCCTGGGCAGCCCTTCTTACTCTGCGCCAGGGCTTTTTTTGGTAGAAAAAGCCCAGCAGGAACTCATTAGCATAATAGGCCACACCCAACAGCAGGAATTTTTTTTTAGCAGGAATTCATTAGCATATTAGGCCACACCCCTGACAGCACAGCTTATTCGCCTATTAGGCCATGCCCCCATGTTACCAGAATCCAGCCACACCCACCTTTTGCTTCTTATTCTGTTGACCTTGTTTGTTGTCAAAACCCAGGGCCTTTTTTTGTAGCAGGAACTCCTTTGCATGTTAGGCCACACACCCCTAATTGTAACCAATCCTAGTGAGTTTCTGCTGTTGGGTGTGGCCTATTATGCTAATGAGTTCCTGCTGGGCATGGCCAACACAGAAGGGATGTGCATTATAATCCCCCCCCCTGTTAAGGAGGCCCACCAGGAGAGGCTCGCCCCACAGCCTGTTGCCAGTGCCACTGCGCATGCTCAGAAGCATCTCTCTGTGAGGACAGTCCCCCCCCCCCCTTTTTTAATCCCCAGATGCACCTTGGTCTGAGGCCTGCCAGAAAGTGCTCCCAATTTGGGATGAGCTGGGCACGATGTACGAAAAACGGAAAAACGTCGTCATTGCCAAGATAGACTACACAGCAAATAACGTCCAGTTACTCAACGTGGAACGCTACCCGTTCTTCAGATACTTCCCTGTTGGGTCTGCAACCCAGGTGAGGCATTTTTAATCAGCCAGGCACGTCTGTGGTTTCTTCAGGGCATGGCACGTGGGACACTGGGCATCTGTGGGCATCTCTGCTAGGGCTGTGTTGGTTCTCTGTGCCCTTCTCACCCATGGGGGTGATCAGAAGAACACGCAGGAACAGAGGCCCCTTGGTTAAGGGGACTGAATTAGCAGGCAGGTCCATCATTTGAAGTCCAGATGAATGCATGTGGAAGTGGGAGCCTAAGTCAGGGCTACTTAGTTCTGGACTGAGCTGCTCTGGGCGAGTGATCAGCGAGGGCCACCAGGACAAGAACCGCTTGTCGTTGCTTTTCCCTCCTGACTCTGCAGGGTGACTGGTGCCGTTACTTTTTTTTCTGGCATCTCCTCCATCTTGCTTCCTCAACAAGCCAGCCCCGGTTTCATCTCAGAGACATGCAGACTCTAGGATATCTGCCGTTAGGCGTCGCACTCCATACCTCTTAAATGCGTGAAAAGGAAGACAGAATGCTTCCCGTGGCCTAGGAGCAATTCCACCTGGCATGAGGGGTGAGCATGCTTCCGTGTCCAACTGTGCATGCTTGATTCCCATACCACAGTTGCCGGCAGTGTGCCTTGATGAGGCCATCGTCGCTCCTGTTAGTCTTGGCATTTATTTATTTATTTTTCGCATTTATACCCCGCCCTCCCCAATGGGCTCAGGGCGGCTCACCGAGGCAAGGGGGGAAAACCCGAGCCATAATTAAAACATACGATACACAGTAAAAACATCCAACAGTAAAACAGTGGTGCTCTATCAATTGTTAAACTTAAGTCCAAGATGGCTCAGCTCAGTTCTCCAGAATCCATTGCCACTATCTCCAGAACTTGATCTGGTGTCGCACTGATAGACAAGCAGAAAATGGAAAAGTCGTTTTCTCAGGCTCTTCTAATGAGTCCAGAGTCGCTTCTTTTTCTGATCTTGGCAGGAGACATTGAGAAGATGCAGGGGGCCCCCGTCCTCTTGTTGGAAGGCAGGAACTGATGTTGGTGAATCATCGTTCTTCCTCGGCTTCACATTTATTCAGAGGGTGGATTGGTAGAGAGCTACAACTGCTTCAGCCATGCTGTTTCGTTACATAGCAGAGGGTTTCACTTGGAAGTTTCCCACAAACCAGATGAGAACTCAGAACAAGAGCAAATGAGCGCGCAGCATTTCCACTTCCTACCAATGGCCTGACGTGGAGCATTAAAATCAGAATCCGGCCCTGCTTGTTCCTCACTCAGAGGTCTCCAGATGCCGGGCAAAAGCTTGCCGCTTGTGTCCTGACTGCCTTTTGGGTGGGCTCTGCCGGCCCCAGCCATTCTGCTGTGCTTTTCAAAAAGACAGAAACGCTCCTACAACAAAGGAGATCACCAATAATAATAAAAAAACCCCACATTAAACAAATGGTCGCGCTCCACCATCCGGATGGATAATCTAATTGAAGTGAGAACATCACCTCTGGAGCCAAGTAATTTGATTCGATGGTACTTTTTGATAATTAAGACATTACTCAGGTTTTCATTTTTGCCTTTATTTCCCTGCACATAAATTACATCCAGTGACATTTGTCCTCATTTAATCTTGTAAGGAGGGTACTCTCTGTTGCTAGGTTTGCAGGCCCGGGTTGTAATGAACCAGACGACAGCCCCTGTGCATTTGGATGGCACGAAATGTGCCACTTAACATAATTCTGTGCAATTTTATTCTTTTGGGAACAAATGCTTTTTGCAATTGTGTTTGACGCTCCCCTCCCCCAATTTCTAGACAGTCTAATCAGGAAGACTGGCAGCCACTGCTGTAACGTATGGTACAGTAGGCAAAGACCTTCTAGTAGCTAGGCAGGTGCATGTGGAACTTAATCCAAATCAAATTTCCTCTTTTCTTTAAATATGGACCAAATCAAACCGTTCAGATAACGACAGTTAGTAATAACCTGGAAATCTTTGGAAACTACCAGTATCCCAGTGCCTTGCTGTCTACTGTTAACCCCTGTATAAGAAGAAGAAGAAGAAGAGATTGTATTTATACCCTGCCCTTCACTACCCGCAGGAGTCTCAGAGCAGCTTACATACTCCTTTCCCTTCCCCTCCCCACAACCCTGTGAGGTAGGTGGGGCTGAGAGAGCTCTGACAGAAACTGCTCTTTTTTCAAGAACAGCTCTTAGAACTACGATTTGCCCAAGGTCATCCAGCCAGGTGCGAGTGGAGGAGGGGGGAATCAAACCTGGTTCTCCCAGATTAGAGTCCACACACTTAACCACTACACCAAGATGGCAGTGAGAGGAATAGTAAGGGGAGAAGGTGACTCAGCAGATAATCTAACTTCCAACCAGAACAGCTAGCAGATGTCCCCACCAAATACGAGCCTCCTGATAGGCCTTCCACTGTACAGAATTTCCATTTTCTGGCCTAGGTGGGTTTTTCCTGATTCTGTGTGAGCAGAAGTGGCCCCTGGTTACTTGCTCTGATGTTGGCTCTACCTCCCTTGACAGGGGCAAGTGTTTTGTTTGCACTCTCTGAACACAGGCGCTGTGATAGGGGCTTGGGGGAGGACAGAGGCAACGGTGGCATATGGGGGAGAGAGGCAAACGTATCGCTTGTATCCTTTGGCAGACAGATGATTTCAGACTGTGGGGGAAGGACGGAGAAGGACAAGGACAAACGCTTCCCTACCCATGTGAAATCTGGCCAAACCAGACGATGTGGGAAAAACTCCGACATCAGTTGGAGTCTAACCTGCAGTTATTCACTAAGACAGCTTTGCAGTACTGATTGGCTCAGTGGAACAGATCCTCCTTAAATCTTGAATTTATAAATGTGGTAACGTTCCCATACGTGTGATTAGATCACAGGGTTTCAGAGGCTTCAGCCCTCTGTTAACCTCAGCCTCCCTCTTGTCTCTCTATACTTTTTTTGGCCAGGTTGACCCATACAAAGGAGAACACACTCTTGACGCTTTCGCTGAATTCCTAGAAGAAAAAATTAAGACAGAAAAGAAGGTAAGGGAATGGGGCCACCTCAGAAGGAGACTTGTGTGAAGGGTTTACTCCCACCCCAAAACATGAATGAATTAATACCCTTTCATGGGAGGTAGGGTGACAGAGTCTAGGCCCAGCCTGGCTGATGAGACCGAATTTCAAAGCCGGGCTGGTTCCAAGTGAATAGCTCCATTTCAGCTCTGTTTCTCCCTTGTAAGCAATGCTGCCAACCTTACTTTGACATCAGTTGCGCATACAGGGCATGAAATGGCATAACAATGGTGTACAGGTGGCCTGCCTAAGCAGGAAAATGAGGTGAATCAAAATGGGAAAGAAACATACGCAGTCCTGTTAGCTTAGTCTGTAGTCCACTTTCAGGATTCCAGCTGCTTCACACATGCAGTCTTCTTTTAATCTTCACAACAGCCTTGTAAGGTAGGCCACTGTTGTTATCCCACTATTCAGATCCCAACACGGTCCAAAAAATTTGCTTTTTGTCTGGAAATGTAAAAAAAAAAAATCCCTTTGTTAACTTGTTTGTGGGGGGGGGAGGTGCCAACCCCCGCGTCCCGCAATACTTGTTGGTCAGCTCTTTTTGAAGCAGACTGAAAGCTAATTTCTCAAAAAGGGCTTGAATCTATCCACAATAGAACTTGCTAGCAATTTCGTGGCACAGAAGTGAGCATAGCCTTTATGCAGTAGCTCTATTGCATAACGCTGTTTTTATTGTCTGCTTTTTCAAAGGTGTCGTCAAAGACCAAGAAAAAAGATGTTGTGAAGAAAGAGGCAAAAATCACAAAAAAGGAAGAACTTTAGTGCCCCCCCCCCCGGCTGCCTCAGCAAAGGAGTGTTGAGAATCCCTTTTGATCTGATGCTGGGGAAGTCAGGAAAGCCTTCAGAAAATAAAACCAGTGGTGCTGCAGTGGCTCAGCTGTGCCTAATTTGGCTTTCTCATCTATGCTCAACAGCTTTTCCGATTCTCCTGAACAGCGCTTCATTCCTCTTGACGGAAGCAAATCCGGGGAAACGTTCTGCCCTGTCAAAAGAATAGTTCAGGATGGCTGTTTGTTTATTTGCACCTTTTCTTCATTTGGACTCTGCCTTCCTCCCCAGCGGGGACCCCGAGCGGCTTACCCCGTTCTCCCCTCCTCCCTCTTATCCTCACAACAGCCCCAGGAGGCAGGTGAGGCCGAGAGAGGGTGACTGGCCTGAGGTCGCCCCATGAACTTCCACGGTTGAGCTCCTTGGACTTGATCTGTAACCAGGGGTCATTTCATAGAAAAAGAGGTGCAGGAGCTCATTAGCATAACTCATTAGCATAATTTATTTGCATATGCCACACCTCCTGACATCACCAGAAGTGTGTCAGAAGGCGACACCCACTGCTCAGGCTCCACTGGACTGTTTTGGATTGCTAGCCATTGGAGGGGGGAACATGCAGATCTGCCCTCACAGAGGAGGGAGAGCTTGTACCTGAAGGCGGGCTGGGGGGGGGAGGCTCTGCAACTTACCTGGCTGCTTCTTGCTCCTCGTGGCCCGACTGGGAGCTGCTGGGAGCAGGGGGTGGGGCTTGTTGCATGTGCCCGCCCCCTGGGCTCTTTACTGCCGAAGCTCCGCTCCTGTGCGCTCCCGCAGGAAATGACCCCTGTCTGTAACCAATATTCCCTCTAAGCTGTGGAGTCTTGTGAGCAAAAATTCTACTTTGTGAGCTACTGGCATTAAAGCTGTGAGCCAGCGATTTGGCTACTGCATAAATTAGCTTGCTCTGGACCCATCCTTCCTGAGCGAAGACAAAAATGCGTGAGCTGGAGGCTAAAAAAGTGTGAGCTACCTCACACTAGCTCAGCTTAGAGGGAACACTGTATATGTAACCTGCCTGGGTCGACAGGTTCTGTTGGTTCTTCCAGCCCAGGTGGCTGTCGTTTTAGCAATGGTGGGGTGGGGGTGGCGGCAGTGGGTGCACCCCCCCCCCGGTCACTGTTTTTCCCCACCGAAGAGCAGTGTTCCCTCTAGGCTGAGTTAGCGTGCGCTAGCTCACAGTTTTTTAGCCTCCGGCTCACACAATTTTTGCCTTTGCTCAGGAAGGAGGGCTCCAGAGCAAACTTAAGTTAACTTAAGTTAAGCAGTTGCCAAATTGCTCACTCACAACTTTAATGCCAGTAGCTCACAAAGTAGAAGTTTTGCTCACAAGACTTCACAGCTTAGAGGGAGCATTGCTGAAGAGTTTCCCCTCCTAAATATGTTTCCAGTTTGACTTCCATTTGAGCAACTGGGGCTTGTTTTCCGATACCCTTCTAGTTGTTAGAGAGTCTGTAGCTGCCGTGACCATCGGTGGAGCGGCTGGTTTTTCCATCCTGGGGGCTGAGGTCTCCCTGGCCCAGCTGTTTGGGAACCAGACTCCCCCACGAGCCACGCCACCTATGAGGACAGCTGGCTTAAGGCCCAGCAGAATAGGTATAAGCCGGAGCATGAAGCTTCTCAGAAGATGCTGATGAGTTTTGCCTGTTGGTTTAATGCAGTTGTCAAAAGCTTGGGGGGGAGAGAGATAAACCTGCACAGGGAAAGGCTGAGAAAGACCAGAGAATCCATCTGAGAACACAGTGGGGAAGGAGGTTGGCTCCTGATCGTACGTTGGTTCTCAGTGCCGCAGAGAGCACTGTAAGGACAAGTGGGCAACCCCCCAAGGGGGGTTAAGTGTGCGGACTCTAATCTGGAAGAACCGGGTTTGATTCCCCACTCCTCCACTTGCACCTGCTGATGTGACCTTGGGTCAGTCACAAGCTCTGGCACAGCTGTCCTTGAAAAAGAGCAGTTTGTGTCAGAGTTCTCTCAGCCCCACCCACCTCACAGGGTGTCTGTTGTGGGGAGGGGGAGGGAAAGGAGTTTGTAAGCCGCTCTGGGATTCCAAGTGAAGGGCGGGGTATAAATCCAATCTCTTCTCTTCTTCTTCTTCTTCATTAGAGAATAAAACAGGCAACGGCTGTCCTCCCCTGCTTTTCCTTCCTTCCTGCCCAAACTTATCTCCCCCGGAAGGTGGGAGGCAGTTAAGAGGCAGCAGCGGGATTCTTGCCTGGTGCATTTTGGGTAGTGTCCTTTCCAAAATATCTGGCATCCAGTGCCTCCGGCATCACTGCTCACTCCCCATCAGTAAGTTCAGGCAGGGCAGGAGAGTAACAGGAGCTGTGGCAGCCCAGACAGACTTTCCTAGAGGACTAGATGATGAAGGGCATTTGGACCGGTACTTAACTGTTCCTATTCACCGAACTGTCTGGACTCCCTGCAGCATCAGCATCTCAGTCTTCTGGAATGCCTTCTCCCCTTCCCATAGAGGATAAACTCACCTTTAAAACCAAATCAGGCCCTCGGCCCATCTTGTTCTGGACCGCCTGCTCTGACTGACAGCAGCTCAGGAGCAAAGTGAGACCTTTCCTGGCTCCCGGATAACTTTTAGGTGGAGCTGCCAGAGATTGGAATTGGGGCCTTTCTGCATACAGAACCACAAGCCACACCTCCACCTGGGGGCGAGGGGAGACATGCAAAGAGTCAGAAGCAATCACAGGGGAAACAAGCCCTTCCCAGAGGTACAAAGCAAGGGCTTAGAGGACCGGCTTAATTGAAGCGGCACCTCTTAAGGCACAATCCATCCTTTATTTGTTTCCTCTCCCTTGAACTCAGACTTTCAGATCCGCCCACTATCCCAAGGCTGTTATCAGATTGCCTTGTGTAAAAGACTGTAAATGAGTTTGCCAGGGTTCAGGCACAATCCATTCAACAGAGAAGTACGGTTATTATTCTGGCCTCGTTTGCTAACTGGCATCCTTGAATCTGGCTGGCTGTTCTTTCAAAGGTAATTTGGCCAAAAAGCCTCTTCCTTAAACGCTGTGAAACTCACAGATATGAAAAGAACATGACACACACACCCATCCCCAGCAAGCCAAACATTTACAGTGCGTGGAGTGACTCCAGCCGGAGCACACTGAAGTCAATGGGTTTAGACTAGACTCACTAGAGTGACTCCGCGTGAGGTTTCACTGCTTACAAGCCCCTTTCCCTTCCCCTCCCCACAACAGACACCCTGTGAGGCAGGTGGGGCTGAGAGAACTCTGACAGAAACTGCTCTTTTTCGAGAACAGCTGTGCCAGAACTACAGCTTGCCCAAGGTCATCCAGCAGGTGCAAGTGGAGGAGTGGGGAATCAAACCCGGTTCTCCCAGATTAGAGTCCGTGTACTTAAGAACATAAGAGACGCCAATGTTGGATCAGGCCAAAGGCCCATCCAGTCCAACACTCTGTGTCACACAGTGGCCAGAAATACCAGGTCCCATCAGGAGGTCCACCAGTGGGGCCAGGACATTAGAAGCCCTCCCACTGTTGACACCCCCCCAAGCACCAAGAAGACAGAGCATCACTTGCCCCAGAGCCCCTATCTATACCTTGTGGCTAATAGCCACTGATGGACCTCTACTCCATATGATTATCTAATTCCCTTTTGAAGCCGTCCATGCTTGTAGCCGCCACCACTTCCTGTGGCAGTGAATTCCATGTGTTAATCACTCTTTGGGTGAAGAAGGACTTCCTTTTATCCGTTCTAACCCGACCGCTCAGCAATTTCATTGAGTGCCCACGAGTTCTTACATTGTGAGAAAGGGAGAAAAGTACCTCTTTCTCTACCTGCTCTTTCCCATGCATAATCTTATAAACCTCAATCATGTCACCCCCTCAGTCGTCGTTTCTCCAAGCTAAAAAGCCCTAAGCGCTTTAACCTTTCCTCATAGGGAAAGTGTTCCAACCCTTTTATCA
>NW_015169181.1:829548-829693 GCF_001447785.1 Gekko japonicus | reverse complement strand
CAATACCCTTCCTAATAATCCCCAGCATAGCATTGGCCTTCTTTATTGCAGTCACACACTGTCTCGACATTTTCAGTGAGTTATCTACTACAACTCCAAGATCTCTCTCTTTATCAGTCTCTGCCAGTTCAGACCCCATCAATGT
>NW_015169181.1:829250-829405 GCF_001447785.1 Gekko japonicus | reverse complement strand
ATCATCCGCAAATTTAGCCACTTCACTGCTTACTCCCAACTCCAAATCATTAATGAACAAGTTAAAAAGCAGTGGACCAAGTACTGATCCATGTGGTACCCCACTGCTTACCACCCTCCACTGAGAAAATTGCCCATTTATACTCACTCTCTGTT
>NW_015169181.1:826714-828499 GCF_001447785.1 Gekko japonicus | reverse complement strand
TTTTATTTGCCGTAGCCTGTGTTCCGTTTTATCAGCCTCACTGTGACTAGCTTTCCACTGTTTAAAGGAATCCTTTTTACCTTTTACAGCTTCCATTACTTTGTTTGTTAACCATGCAGGCTTTTTCCTATACCTGTTTGTGCCTTTCCTAACCTGCGGAATATATATTTTTTTAACTTCTAGGATCGTAGTTTTAAATAGTTTCCAAGCTTCCCCAATGGTTTTGACCCTTTCTACTTTTCCTTTCAGTTTCCTCCCCAGATGTCCCCTCATATCAGAAAAATTACCCCTTTTAAAGTTAAAAGTGGTTGTGTGAGTCTTTTTGGCCAATTCCCTATTTGTACAAATGTTGAACTCAACAACATTATGATCACTGTTCCCAAGCGGTGCAATCACTTTTACATCTCTCAATGTAGTGGTCAATGTACTTGACCACCACACCAAACACTAACCCAAGAAGATACCAAGGACCAAACCTGGGACCTTCTGTGTGCAAGACAGACACTCTCCTTTGGTACAGGGCAAACAGAGGGTTCTCCTTCCTGGAGGGAAATACAGAAGGAACAGGCTGCCTCCTCCTGTGCTCCTGGAGATGACTCAAGGCCCCCAGGTTGCATGGAGAAGCCAGAATCCAGGCACAGCTCCCATACAGCTCTGCTCTAGCAGAAAGCGAGGACAGTTTAGGTCCCCCCAGCCTTCTGTCTGTTGTGGGGAGGGGAAGGGGAAGGAGTTTGTAAGCCGCTTTGAGACTCCTTTGGGTAGTGAAGGGCGGGGCATAAATCCAATCTCCTTCTTCTTCTTCTTCTTCTTTGCATCCTGGGTGCCCAGCGTGGAGAGCAGGTCTTGTGACGTGACTCTTCACTCTGCTTTCAACAGGAAAGAGTTCGGAGCTTCCGGTTTATGGAGCAGCAATGGCGGACGTTCTCCGCACACCAGTGGGTTGGAGGGGTGCTACCTCAAGTAGCACCCCCACGGAGCCTCTGGGATAGGCTCCAGGCCAGAGGGCTTTTGAGGGGTAGCCTCTTCGATGGCATAAAGCCAGAGAATCTGAGGCTCCCCTCCGCCCTGATGGTCCAGCCGCTGCGTGGCCTTCGGGCACAAGCTGGTTTGACCAGGACAAGCACTGGAGATCAAGCGGAACAGCGTTGACGCAAGCGAGGTCAGAGAAATTGACCGACAATGAACGTGAGTTCAAAATAAGCAGACGTTTGTAAAAAGCAAATTACCCCCCCCCCCCGGTGGGAAAGCGGATCGCAAAGAGGGACGCCTCTTATGCGAAAAGACTGATAAGTGAGACGAAGTGGGAAGGAGGAGGAAAAACAGCGAGTGTGTTTTGAGAGGCTTACTTGATTGTTGACAGCGTGGGAGCAATCTTTAGAGTCGGAGGGAAGCGTCAGAAATTGTAAACAAATCGTAAAAAATGGGTGCCATGCAACTGAAAGAAATGGAGAAGAAGGTGGAGCAGGTAGCTGGGAAACTGAAGGAGTTGGACACCACAAACAAGAAAATGAAGAAAAGAATGGGAGAAGTGGAAACAAAGCAAAATCTACAAGAAAACCGTTTGTTACAGCTGCAGATGGAAAAAGCCAACATGATTCTCAGATTCCAGGGAGTTCCTGAGGCAGAGAAGGAGGATCTGAGGAAGATACTTAGCGAGATCATCGCTCCAGCAATAGGCTTAACAGCGGATGAACTGGTAAAAGAGATGGAGACGGCTTATAGGGCTTACTCCAATTAAATTTTAAAAAATAGCCTGCCTGGAGAAATTGTGGTCAGATTCTCAAG